>NC_089251.1:37362470-37681959 GCF_963930625.1 Muntiacus reevesi | reverse complement strand
AAGGAAATAGCCACCCACTCCAGTATTCTTGTCTGGGAAATCCCATGAACAGAGGAGCCTGGTGGGCTATGGTCCATTGGGTGTCAAAGTGTCAGACATGACTGAGGGGCTAAACCACCACATTATTAAATGGCAATGATTGAAAGTGCTCAGCACAATGCCTGCTGCCTAGTAAGTACTTAGTGCATGTTGTTTTGTAATTACTAATCTTTTAGATTCTAGAGGACCTACCAGGCATTCAAAAATCATTTTTGCTGCATCAATACATACTCTTTTTTATTTATACATACTACAAATATATCCAGCAAGAAAGAACTAAGAAAGGTCCTATGCTAAAGGCATTGGTGACTTTTGGAAATGTTGCTTCAGGACATCATAAATGCTGAAATTAAGGTTGAATGAACTCAGGGGCTTAGTTTGAGATGAGAAACTAAAGTAAGTTTGTTGATGACTTCTGAAAAAGAAGCTGAACACAGACACTTAGCTTCTCATGGCCTCCCCAACCATCATCTAAAACTGTTTCATCCCCCGAAAGAGAAAGCCTTCAGGAGGCATCTGAGGAGGCGTGCGTCAGGTCCACGCTCTGAGGACAGCCACAATGACCTCCAACACCCTTGTAAGAAATCCCGCTGGAAACACAGCAGATGAGCTGAGTGCAGGAGGTCCAGCCGGGTCTGCTTTCAACCCTGTTGCCAAGTTAGAAAAACATGTAGAGGAGGATTCTGGAGGAACCTCAAGAACAACCCCAAATCTGGAAGTGAGTCTGGAGGAAAGAGTGCAACATCAGAGGAACAGAGGCCGTCTCCATAGAGCCCTGCTACCCCGGTGCATCAGCGTCCCCCAGAGGCAGCTGTGCTGGCCGGTCGAGGCAAAACGAAGCTACAGAAGCCAGAGCGCACAGACACCAGGCATCTTCGTGACAGTGGCTCCCTCCAGCGTTGCTGAGTCCTCCCCACATGTCCTGGGCCTCCAGGGGAATGGCAGTTCTGTCTTTGATTATGTGGATGCAGTAGGGATCAGGGTTGAGGTCAGGTACAGCACAGTGTGAACTTGGAGTAGACATCAGGTCCAAAAACCCAACATGTGGCAAGCTGGAACTGATATGGCCCTATCCAAAACAAACACACAAACCATGCAAGGATGAGATTCCTTTGTGAAAAATGATGAAGAATTATTCCATTGCCTACTCTCCCCGCATTGATGGAATAATAACTTAAGCTTACTTTAGCTATTAAGGCCAACTCCCTTCCCCCAAACTAAGCTCTTTTCTAAAAAAAAAAAAAAGAATTTTCTTTGGAGTATAGTTGATTTGCAATGTTGTGCTAGTTTCAGATGTACAGCAAACTGAACCGTTTATACATATACATATTGCCACTCTTTTTTTTTAGATTATTTTCTCATGTAGGCCATTACAGAGTATTGAGTAGAGTTCCCTGTGCTATACAGCAAGTTCTAATTAATTATCTATTTTATACATAAGAGTGTGTATGTCAATCCCAGTCTCCAAATTTATCCCTCTCCTCCCTTATCCCATAAGGGATACCCATAAGGGTAACCATAAGTTTGATTTTTACATACATGACTCTACTTCTATTTTGTAAATAAGTTCTTTTGTACCTTTTTTTTTTTAGACTCCATATATAAGGAACATCATATGATATTTGTTCCCCAGATTTAGTTTTTAGAGAAGTTTGCAAGTTCAAGACATTACCATATATATGGCAAATATGAGACCCAGTTACACCTTCCCACATTGAAAGATGAAAACAGGGCCTACAAGATTTTAGCAACTGAAAATAAATGATGTAACAAAATTCCTGAGGTGGAAGAACATGTCTATGGAAAGAATTTTCAACAGCAAAAAAATCAGTTTTAGCCCCATTTGTTTTATGATTTCAGTGACATTAAATAAAATAAGAACTTTGTTAGACAGATGATAAAATATGAAAAGAGAAGAAAAGGGACCTAAAACAGTTAAGGAAATATAAAATAATATGGAAAAACATAAAGCCATAAAGCCACCTGAGAAGCAGTAAAGAACAGAACTGACAATGCAGAAAGTGAAGGATGAAGGCATGTTTGAGAAGCTCTCATAAGTTGAATAGGAAATGAGTTACACAAAGGTGATGAGAGAGAAGATGATAAATAATGAATGACAAAAATAAATATCCAGTATACCAGATAATCTGCATTGCTAGAGCATAACCCAGAAGAAGCACTCAACAATTTGATAGAACTTCCCTGATTAAAAAACAAAACCTGAAAGTGTAGATTTCAGCTCATCAAGTAATAATCAAAATTAATTAAAAGAGATTTGTACTTAAACTCCTGGTAAGAATGTTTAATTTCAAAAACAAAAGCAGAATTTTATGAATGGGAAAAGATACAGTTTACCTACAAATGTTCTGCAACATTAAATGTTGGAAAAATTTAATGAATAAAGTTATGATCTAAAATGTTCTGTCAAGATGTCCCTTACATGAAAACAGAAAGACATTTTCAAATACATACAGATTCTTCTAAAAGGGGGAGTGAGGATAATTTTCTTTAAGAAATTACTCAAAAAGTGAATCAGGGTTTTAAAAAAACTTAATAGTGATTAGATAAAAGAACTTCCAATGACCATCCAAACCACTTAAGCAAATATGTCTCATTAGTATTTTCATTAAATTTTGAGGTTATATTACATCAACTAATAAGAGCAGTCTGTTATGAGAAAGGAACAGCTGAAAATAAGAAACTTTTGGAGAGAAAATATGCTGTTTCTGAGTATTCAAATTCATTGGAAAAAATGACCACCACAAAGAATATTACAAAAATAAATTTAGCTCATCAGGAGACAGTTTAAGAAACTTTTTCCAGAACTCAAGCAGAGAGAATACAGAGATTAAAATTATGAGACCAGAGGTAAGTAATACAAAGTGAAAGTGCAGTCGCTCAGTCGTGCCTCTTAGCGACCCCATGGACTGCAGCCTACCAGGCTCCTCCGTCCATGGGATTTTCCAGGCAAGAGTACTGGAGTGGGGTGCCATTGCCTGCTCCAAGTAATACAAAGGCATATAAAAATTCCTCAGACATAGAAAAACCCAAAATATATACCACCCACCTACCTTTATTGAAAAAAATATCACTTGGAAGTATTGACATCAAAATGGAAAACTTTTTGTAAATAAAGGATATGAAAAAGATATAATATAAAAGAAATAGAATGGCCCCAGAAAAGTTAATGTCACAGTAATGTTATCAATGAGGTTATACAGCAAAATATAAAAGTTAAAGAATGGATTCTCAAAAGAGAAAGTGAAAAGTGTAAATTTTTTTATGCCACATAGAAAAAGTTGCTCATACTATATTCACATATACTGCCTCCCTAAAATGTAGTTTACTTTTATCTGTCTTCCAAATCAGTCAATCCTAAAGGAAATCAACCCTGAATATTCACTGGAAGGACTGATGCTGAAGCTCCAATACTTTGGTCACTTGATGTAAAGAGCCGACACACTGGAAAAGACCATGATTCTGGGGTCACAGAGAGTCAGGCATGACTTAGAGCCACCCCCAGATCTCTCAGTCCTATGGCTGTGTGCTTGAAGGGGGCTCATTGTGTCCTTGTGGCTTGCACGTGAAGGCTGCCTCTGACTTTTCTGGCATCCATAGTACCGTATCTTGTCTTGTCACGGTCACCTGGTGTTCATCCACAGATCACATTGCTGACTTTGACTGGTGGCCTTTCAGGCTCGTTTATCACATCTTGGTTTCAGACGACTAACTAGTTTTCTGTTCTCTTAACAACAATTTTGTGTTGAATTTGCACCTGAACCAATACTTGATATCAGAAATATCTTTAGGTTTTTCTTGCTCTGTGTGAGTGTGTGTGTGTATTGGAAAAGGTGAATTAGTGGAGGTGAAAGGATTACATATTTTGGTCTAGTATCTTCCTGAGCATTCACAAAAAAAAACATAGTTTAGTTTACATCTTGACACAGTATATGTGCATTATATACCTACGCGTAGTTGACTGAAAGTTTCACATAGCATGAGTTTCTGTCATGGTATGCAATATATTCTGATATTTCTCTTCTATTTCATTTTTATTAACTGTTGGCAACATCCCACCAAACTGATTTCCCAAATCACTAATAGGTTGCATTCCACAGCATAAAAGTCATTGCTGTCATAGCCTTCAGTGAGGTGGACTAACAGGGAAATTCCTTACAAGTCAGTACCGTGGGGCTGGGGTCTCCAGACAGATAGGAGCAGGGTGGGTACAGTGCTCAGTGGCTTGATTTGGGTCTGCACTGAAGACATTGGAGGAGGGTAAGAGTTGCTGTCAGCTTTTAGAGCAAGAGGGAGGCTGGCTCATGACTCCAGCCAATCAGAAGAGGACAAGAGCTGAAGATCTGGGCGTCAGCCAGTTAGGGTGCAGGGAGACCAGGAGGAAGGAGAGAAGGGGAAGGAAGAAGTGGAGCCGGGTAGGGCGTGGGAGGGGGGATACAAATGAATGTGGGGCCAGAATTAATTGCCTGCTTCGCTCAGTGGCGCCTGAGGCTGCCCTAGCCTTGCACGATTAGCTGGGGACCTGGTGGGTCACTGAGGACATGAATGACTTCAACTGGGTGGGGCTGAAGAAAAGCAGGACCTGACAGTTTTATAATTTCCATCCTTACTGGGGCTCTGCTCTTCCAGGACTAAAAGACTCCTGGGTGATGTTTCCAGCTGTGAGCTCTCTTTATTTCCCTTTCATTTTACTCTGACCTGTATGCCAAGGAGAGGACAATTTAAACTCAATTTGGTCCACTTGATTCTTTCTGACTGGCTGTATCTGTGACTAATGGAAAGAGCTTGTGTTTTTAAAGGAGCTCAACCATAGGGAGGTTTGGAAACTCACATAAGCACAAAAGAATGTGTTTCAGAAACAAATGAGAATGACACCCAGGGTTGTTCTTTTGCTCTTACTCTTTGCATATGAGATCCTTGAAAGTAATTGAGCAGTAATCTGAGGGCAAGGTCAAGTTCCATGCAAACCCCTCTCTGGGAACACACAGTGAATACACAAGATGTATTGACTTCTTATCAGGCTCCAAACCTTGGAGAGGACCTAGAAAAACAAAAATAGGTAAGGAGCCCTGGAGCTACTCCCAGCAGTTACCTTTTCAAGGGACCAGTGGCTTTGCCTCCTTGTGGTCTGGGGAACCCTTCTGAAAGCCAAACAGAAAGTGATGTGAAGAGGAGGTTACTGATTTGGAGTAGATCCAGATTTAGTAAGTGAATCTTCAAGCACAGAATTCTGTAGGACTGTGTTCAAGCAGAATTCCCTGGGAGGCTACTTGAATTCCAAATTTTGTTGAGATATATATTTGTAGAGCCAAAGCATGAGATCCTAAGAAGGGACCTGAATTCTCTACAGCATCTCGATACCCAGTTGCCCCACGGAAATCTTCAGGGGCTAGAATTGCATGAGTTAGAATTTAATTGAGTCAAATATCTGGGACGTTTCACATCCACTGACTTGGATGTAAAACATGGATATTTCAACTCTTTGACTATAGTTTGTCAGCATTTGTGTGTTAAAAATAATTCTAAAAACAAACGGACCACCAGCCCAGGTGGGATGCATGAGTCAGGTGCTCGGGCCTGGTGCACTGGGAGGACCCTGAGGAGTCGGGTGGGGAGGGAGGTGGGAGGGGGGATCGGGATGGGGAATACATGTAACTATATGGCTGATTCATGTCAATGTATGACAAAACCCACTGAAATGTTGTAAAGTGATTGGCCTCCAACTAATAAAATAATATTAAAAAAAAAAAAAAAAAAAAAAAAATAATTCTAAAAACAAAACAATCCACAACAGAATTCAGTGGAACCTTAAAGAGCCTCTTGATGAAAGTGAAAGGAGAGTGAAAAAGTTGACTTAAAACTCAACATTCAGAAAACTAAAATCATGGCATCTGGTCCCATCACTTCATGGCAAATAGATGGGGAAGAAATGGAAACAGTGACAAACTTTATTTATTTATTTTGGGGGAGGGCTCCAAAATCACTGCAGGTGGCGAGTACAGCCATGAAATTAAAAGACACTTGCTCCTTGGAAGAAAAGTTATGACCAATCTAGACAGCATATTAAAAAGCAGAGACATTACTTTGCCAACAAAGGTCAGTCTAGTCAAAGCTATGGTTTTTCCAGTGGTCATGTATGGATGTGAGAGTTGGACTATAAAGAAAGCTGAGCACTGAAGAATTGATGCTTTTGAACTGTGGTGTTGGAGAAGACTCTTGAGAGTCCCTTGGACTGCAAGGAGATATTTTGGTCAAGGCTTATGTAACTGTGTAAAGGATGATCATGAGTACATATGAAACAACAAACTTTGACAGTAACAGGACAATTATTAGTAGAGTTGGGATGGGAGAAGCAAGCCTGTCAATATCCCCTTACCTCTTGTTTTATCTTACGACTCTCATTTTATTTTCTTCTTGAGAAAATACAGCACCTGCCCATTGGCAAGAAAGTGTTCCAGATGGATTTAGAATTTTCTCAACACTCCAGAATATTTCTTGGATCTTTCCTTATATCTAGCATCTAGAAATCAAAGATGAATACCAACATTTTCTAAATTTTACATGTCAATCAGATAGAAGAATAGTGCAAATGAAATATTTTAAGACAAAAGAAAATGTGAATTAATTAACAGTGGGTGATCCTTTGTAATAAGTGTGTATATATGTGCTGTCATTTCAGTTGTGTCTGACTCTTTGTGACCCTATGGATTGTAGCCCGCCAGGCTTCTCTGTCCATGGGATTCTCCAGGCAGGAATACTGAAGTGGGTTGCCATGCCCTCTTCCAGGGAATCTTCCCAACCCAGGGATCCAACCTGCATCTCTTATGTCTCCTGTATTGGCAGGCAGGTTCTTTACCACTAGCACCATTTATAACAAGTAAAGGAATGCAAATGATTTGTGCTCAATTCTTGAAAACAAAAAAATGCTAGCACAAAAAGAATTTACATGAGACCCCTGCTTCTTTATTAGACAGCCAAGAATAGATCCCCAACTCTAGTTCAAGTCCCTACTTCAACTCTTTACCTCCCTTCCCAGTTTAATTCCCTCACTATAGGACTTCTCTACTGATAAGAAAATCAGACATGGGATGGAGGAACTGGGGATTCCTCTCTAATCATTAGGTATCTTACCTTATTCCTCAGTAACCAAAATTTCAGATGATACTTGGCTGGGTTATAACACAGCATTGCAAAACACAGTATTGTGTTTCAGAAGTGGGCACAGATGACCAGTGTTCAAGGAGATCTCTTGATTCCAGTTGAAAAGAGTTGTAGACTTCTAAGTAGACTGTGCCTAATAGTCACATGGTGGCTCTTCTGAAGCACATACACAGCACTGAGCCAGATCTGCCAGACCCCCACTGAGACCCCCAGGACCAGAGCATCTACCCTTTGGCTGAAGAAAGGGAGTCAGAACCAGTCTTTGAGATTTTAAATATACTACTGAAACATGTCCAAGAGGATGGCTGGGATTCTAATGAAAAACTTTCCCAAGCTTTAAAAGTGTAGGGCTGGGATATGCTCTTCTGGTGAGCTATTGAGAGTCTCCTGGTTGCATTAAACTCAGAGATCTACCATTGATTAGATAGGCTGGTTCATTGAGGATCTGTACTCTAGAATTGTTGACCCATCTGGGAAGGCTCTTCAGGATCACATAGGGTCGCAGGAATTGGCTGGAGCTATCTGAGTCTCAGTCCTGAGACACTCATCCAAACAAGGCCAGAAGCCAGGACCGGCTGGCAAAAGATCAGGAGGCATCCATGAGCAATAGAGACGTCTCTCCACGCTCTTCTTCCTTCCTTCCATCCAACTAATAGTTAGATGCTGGGGAGGCAAATATCCTTCACATTCTCTCAATGGAAGCTTGAAGAAAAAAGTGATGGCATCCCAGTATCAGAGGATGATGACTGAGAGATGGACACAGTGCCCTGAGATCCTGGGGCAGGAGCAATGAGCCCCATCTGTGTTGGTCGAAGGCAACAGGCAGAGATCAAGTTGGGTCTTACAGATGAGTAGGAGTTTGCCAGTGTGGACACTGTGTGTCTCAAGCAGATGAAATTTTGGAATAGAAAGATTTACGGGAAAAGGTTTATTTTTGACAAGTCAAACCTCACCCTCTCCACTCCTTCTGCATCTCCCCAACTCCCCACTCCTCAACCCTGTAGGCTTTATGCTGCTGCCCCCCAAAACTACTTGCTTTTCCCCAAACAAAGCATTTCTGGATTTATTAGGAGTTGAATATTTTTTCAAATGCTGATTTACGATCCTTCAAGGGATTGCCTGTTCTGATCCTTTGTTTATTTTTCTATTGTTTGCCTTGTTAACATTTACTTGTACCAATTATTTACATATACTGGACACTAATCTTTTGCCATTTATTTTTGTGGCAAACATCTTCTCTCACTCTCTTCCTTGTCTTTGCTGATGGTATTTTTTGTCATCCAGAATTTTAGACACTTCTAATAGTCATAATAATTCTTTTTGTAAAGAACAAGTCCTTCTTTTTGTATTTGGTTGAGGGAACTCTTCACTAACCTGATGACATAAAAATCTTCTATAATTCACCCAATGGATTGAAAGTTTTGTTTTTCCTGTTAGGTTTTAATACATCTAGGGTTACATTTGGTATGAGATAGTGATCTGATTGGTTGTTTCCAATTAGAAATCCATTGTCACAGCAATGACATGGAAGGGTTTATTCTCCCTCCCCAGTGTGAATCACCTCTTTCACTATGTATTAGAGCAAGACTTTACATACATTGAGGTGTGGATGTAGTTCTCCATTTTACTCCGTTGGTTCTACTCTTACATATCATGTTTATGGGGTTGCTATATTTGATAGGGCAGGCTTTCCAACTTTGTTCTTTTTCATTATTGCCTTGATCACTTTTATAACTTTAATCTTCATTTCATTTATGAAGTCAGTTTTTGAGTTTCACAAAACATTTTTTCAGAATTTTTCCTAGAATTGAAGTTATAGGTTAACTTGGAGAGCTTCCGTATCCTTATGATATGTAATCTTGCAGTGTTTGACCATAACGTATTGTATCACTTCTGTTCAGATCAGACAGACATATCATTACTGGATGTGGGGCAGAAAAAAAGTAGATTTTACTCATAGAGGTGGAATACACTTAACCAAAATGAGAATTCCTAGACATACTGAATCACAGAATAAAAGGCATAAAATTTACTTTGCACAGATTCATCTTAAAGATCTATAAAATAGTCTGAAACAAAATAACAGTAACTTTCTAGAAGTTAAGATTAAGGTAGATGAGCACATAAAAATAAAAGCTATCTGAAACCAGTGGAAAATGTTTTCAGTCCAAAATGTCAGAGTCAAAAGAGCAAACTAACCTCAACAATTATGACAGGCAGAAATGCAGAGCTCAGCTGAAACAGATCCTTAATAAAAGGAAAAGAGCACTGAGTCTACAGAGGAGTACGTTAAAATAGAAAAAGTTACTATGAAGTCAGTGCAACAGACTGAGTATGAGCACTGTGAAAAATACTTACAAGCTGAATTGAAGTAGTATTAAGTGGTTTCAGTGAAACAGAAGTCAACTGTGGGAAATAAGCCCATTTCCAAATCTAAAGTGCTGTGATTCCATATGTCTTAGACAAAGTTTCCCTCTTTTTTTCAGTAAAAGGATCCCTTTTTAATGATGAGGAGCTGTATCATTTTTCTTCTTTTAAGTATTAGTTACATTAACTTTCCTTAAATTTTGAATTATCAATATCTTACTGAAATAAATCACCAATTAACTAATTAGCATTCTTTTGAATTCCTGCTGGATTTGTTTTGCTAATATATTTTTTAGAGATTTTGGATCTGTATTTACCAATGAATTTTGACTCTTCTGAGGAGTGGAATTTGTTTCTCTTTGTCTATTTGGGCATGTAGTTTGCCAATTTCATTTGAATGAATTGGAATGGTATTTCTTCTCTAATCAGAGCAATAAATTGCACAAAAATAACTATTCCTTAAAGCCTGTGAAACTAACCTGTGAATCTGGCTGGGCCCAGGAATTTTTTGACATACGAGTATATAGAGTAGGGGTGGTAAGGAGTTGGAGATGGAGTGAAGAGAGTTCTTTACCAAAGTTTCTCAGAATTCTTAAATTAAGTCTAAGCATCCTTAATTTCCAAAGTTACGGAAGTTTCAGATGGTGAGCCCTGTTAAAGGCTAGGTCGACTGTAAAACAATAGAATATATGACACAAGGTAAAGACAAATGAACAGCTGATTAAATCATATCTGCTTTATTTCCCTAGGTCAGGAAGTGTGCTGCACCACTGGAATGAAATCTATTACTTTGTGGAACAGTTGGCTCATAAATTCATCAGGTGAGAAATACGTAGTTCTCAGCCTTAAGTAAACCCAGCCTATGTTTGCTATTCTACTAATTACTAACTAGTTTGGGGGTGCTTTTTGACAAAGGTAGAATCTCAGATCTTGGAAGAGAGACACCTTTGTTTTCATCTTTGCCACATGTTAGAATATTTTGTTTGTTTTTGTTTTGTTTTTAAATAGAATAACTTGACTATGTTTTCAACAGGAACCCAATTTGGTTATAAGATCAACATTTTAACTTTCTTCCTCTCTTGTTGAATAATATCCTTCTAGAAGGATCATTAACGTTTTCTTTCACAGTGCATTATGCTGGAGAAATTGACTCATTTTGGCTGGACCCATGTGTATGGTGTAAGGTCACCTTACACCTTATGGGGTGTAAAGTGACCAGTTCATCCCAGTTTGTCCAGAACCTCCTTGGTTTTAGCACTGAAAGTTTCATACCCTGGGAGCTCTCCTCAGACCTGGGCAAACCACCATGCTTGTTTAGCCTGGGTATGTGCCCTATGGGATAGAATGCTCTGAGCATTCTCAACCATATGTCCAAGGGAGGACAATGAAATTTTGAACATCGGCACTGTAAACGTTGCAGGGGCCTTAGCAGTCCAGTAAATGTAAACTCCCACTAGTAAAAGAAAGGAGGTCATTTTACCCTCTTTGGGTACAGCTGCCAAACGACAACACAACTGTGATAGCGTTCACCTATATGCTTGAATTTAAACCAGTTGTCCAGGTCTTTGGTAAAAATTGTTCTGGGTGTTGTAAATTTGAAAGCAACTCCACTTCCGCTTGGTGGCCTCTGTTGAGTCTTCCAGCCAGTGTGAGTAGCTGTATACATCTTCTGTGAGTAAGATTTTTTTTTTTTAACTCAGGAGACAAGTTGTCCTCTGAGACCAGAAAACTGATAAATGTATTCCTTGCAAATTCACCTGCTGGTCTCCACATGTACCCATCTACAGAGGGAGTAGGTTAAGGGGTGTCCTCTCTGTGATGCCAAAAATTGGAAACTAAAGCAAGTAGCCTATAAGCCCAGATGAATGGAGAAAACAGAAGCTGGGAGGAGATGGAGATGAAAAATAGAGGGAAAGGAGAGAAACAAAATATTTGAGACTCATAGAAGCTTAGAATTGAAAGGAATAACTTTCCAAGCTATCCTAAGAGCTACTCACTCACTGCCAGCTTGAAAAGTTCTGGTGAGAAACTGCTGCTTTTTGAGGCAAATGCAACCCAGTAGTTGGACAGTTCCAGTTTCCGTAAGAGTCCTTTTGTCCCTGACCCATAATGTCCCTTCCTACACTCTCATCCAGGAGTGATATAAAACAAGTCTACCTCCAGACACTTGGGAGTATCTGCTGTGTTTCTATTTGTTCTGGTGGTTTTCTGTTCCCTCTAAACCAGAGGAGTCTCCTGAAAAACGATTTGAAGTCAGGCAGACGTGGACTTGCATCCAAGCTCCATTAGGCAACCAAAGCAACTGAATCATCTTGGTTGAACCTCAGTTTACATGTGAAAATTATAAGAGAAAATGTGCTCAAAGCAACAAACCCAGCACCTGACTTAGAGTGGGCACTCCACACTTCTCTTCTCCAGTTCCTTCAGCACTTCCAGACACTTTACTATTTTAGATTCAAAGAAATTAGAGGTAGGGATTGAGGAAACTAAGAGACCATTTTATCCAGTTCTGTTTGTTTTGTTTTATAAAGAAACTAAGGACCAGAGTAGTTGATATGGCTTAATCTAGACCATGAGGCACTTCCCTGGTTTGTTTGTTTTTTGGCTGTGCCATGAGGCATGTGAGATCTTAGTTCCCCCACCAGGGATGGAACTGGTGCCCCCTGCAGTGGAGGCATGGACTCTTAACCACTGGACCAACTGGGAGTTTCCACTTCCCTTCCATTGTCTCCTCTGGTCCTCTTTGGCTATGGACCCCCATCAAAACGTGGCACCAAGACGACTGCCTTGCAGACTCCAAAAAGGACTGCTTTTGTTAACTGCTGCAGCCCCAGGGCCTCTAATAGTGCCCGACATATAATACATGCTCATTCAATACCATAACTTTTCACCATATTCTTTAAATCCTCATACTACACCTCACACCCATCACTCTCAGCAAAGAACTTCACCTGCTGTCTCACCAAAAGCCCAGAGAACAGCAGGCAAGGGATTACCTCTTATTCTAATCCTCCTCTTAAAAGATATATGCATGGCTTCCCATTGTCTCTGAGATTCTAGTATCCCCTTTATTTAATCCCAGTCTTTTCACATTAGTACATTTTATCCATTGTCTCCAATATTCCCCCAGGTCTTTGTTTCTTTCTTGTATTTTTCTCTGCCTTTCCTCTGGCTCCATTTCCATTGCCAATAGATAAAATGTCATTTTAAAAAAAATGAATTTCCTGGTCCTGTCTTCCTATAGATGCTACCTTAATTCTTTCCCAGTTTCTCACTAAAATATCCTTAAAGACTATTTGGCTTCATCCTTGCTTCTCATTCATTCCTTAACCCATTCCCATCTGCCTTCATCCCCACCCTTATACCTGCTTACTCTCACCACGGTCCCAAAGTGATGCTCAACAGGACAAATCCATTGAGAGCCATGCAGTGCTTGCTCTTCTGGTTAGAGGCACTTCATTGGATTCAGATTTATCTCTCCTTGAAGTCCTCTCCTTCACTGACTTCTGGCTCACCTTTCATCCACTGACCAGAGCCAGGTTTTTAAATGTTAGTGTTGGTTCTAGGTTTGGCTCCCTTCCCATCTCCCTGCTGACACTCTGAACGATTTTACTCACATCAGTATGCTGAGAATTCCCAAATTGTGTCTTCAGCCCAGACTCATATACCAATTACTGTTTGGAGACCTACATTGCCCTCATTTCAAATTCATTCTTTCCAGAGCTTAATTCTCTATAAGGTAGAGAATAACATGGTGGTGAAAAACCCAAGTTCTAGAATCAGAATGCTTGGTTTTAAGCCCTAGGTTCACCACTCTCCCACTGTGTGACCTTGGGAAAATTTTTTTGTCTCTCAGAGTCTCAATTTCCTTTTGTGCAAAATAAGATTGGTAATAGTAATGATCTCATGAAGTTGTTACAAGTTTAATGAGATAATACATGGGAATCACTAACAATAGTGCCTGACACATAGTAAGCACATGATTGGACTGGCAATTATTATATTATTATGAAAATTATGATTGTTATTATTATCATTTGTGACGTAATGTCCTCAGCACTGGTGAAATAGTAACAGGCAGCCTGATGCCACGGACAGAGAACCCATTCTCAAGAGGCCAATTTCAACTCACCAGGTGTTGCTTGGGCTCCTACTATGTATTACAGACCATGCTAGGGGTTTCCAAAGATGCATTAGACATGTTAATGGATGTAAACTTTATTTTGGAGGCAATAGGAGCAATTGGAGGTTTGATAGAGATGACAAGATGAGTGACAAGATCTGATTTATATTTTAGGAAAATAATTCTGGAATCAGTGTGAGGAATGAATTGGAGCAAAGAATGATGTTCAGCTGGGTCACAAACTAGGAAACAATTACTATTGTCAGGAAAAGGGGAACAGGTTTGGGGAAACATTTTAGGAAGTGGGAACTATAAGATCTGTGGCCAGGACAGATATGAGAAATCATTGCATCATGAAGAAATTGGTTGCTATTATGAAGGTAAACCAGCTGGCTACCTAGAGAGAGCCCCAAAGGGTGGGATTCCAGTGGTGGATCCATGGTAGTGTGACAGTCCATCTTGCAGACAAAAAGTTATGTTTGTCCTCACCTGAGGGTTATTCTATCTTTCAGAGTGTGGGTTTTACATTGATAAAGTTCCCAATCACTGCCATGTAAAAGCCATTCTGATGTATTCATTAATCATGAGAAGTTCTAACTACCAAGTAGAATAGTTATTCTTGCGGCCCATCAGCACATGCTTTCCTTACAAGGTAACCTCCTTAGAAAGCCAAATAGAGAGGACAAATTGATTGTGATCCTACTTTCCAAGTAAAATAAACTGTGTAATATTGATGACTAATGGCATAAAGCTGCCTCTGCCTAAGACACTCCATTCATTATAGGGTATACCAGACTATAGCGGAGACACTCAGGAATGTTTTCTGTTGGGATCCTGAATTGTATAGACAGCATGCAAACCAGTCTTCTAGGGACACACTTCAGACATAGTGGAGGAAAGTGATGAGCTTTAGCTTTCTTACTTGTAATCCACATTCAGTAAGTGATGGTGTCAAATCAGAAGCAGCTTCCAGGAAGGCAAAGAGAGTCTTCTCTTTGATCCAAAGCTTCAAGTTTGCTGGTGGCTGAATACCTGCAATACTTGGTGCCCTTTGGGTTGTAGGTTGGCAGCTCTGGCAGACATAATAAGAAGGGAAGAAGGAGGGGGAAGCCTAGAAGGGAATGGCATTCCACTGTGTCTCTCTCTGCCCTAATAGAATTGCTTTTCCTTCCAGCCCACAGCTAAGAATGTCCTTTATTGTCTTCTCTACTCAAGGAACAACCCTCATGAAACTCACAGAAGACAGGTAAGGATGCTCCCCATCCCTGTCATTACAAAACCCATCTTTTATTGAGTAGTTCTGATATTTGTGCCCTCCTGCCAGCCTTGACCTGTTATTTTAATCAAATAGTTCTCTTTTCACTTACGTGTTGAACTTTGCGCATTGACCCATCTGCTAATTCACTCTGCAATGACTTTGATAGAATTTCCTGCTGTTGGTGAAACTTTATAAATGACTGAATCACATTAAGGTAAATCTTACCTTGGTGACTCAGTCTGCTGACGTGGAGCAAAATGTTAGCAAACCAAATTCTTAGAGGATTGTATTTTCTTTTATTTAAATTAGATTTATTTTGTGGATTGAGCACTGTGAGAGCAGTAAGAACTTGAAATATTATCATCCATAATTATAAAGGCAGGAAATAGAGAGGGAGGGCTTATGGTACCACAAGACAAAAGACAATTTGAATCAGGTGTGGAAAAATGTTGTTGACATAAAAGGATTTTTTAGAAGGAAGTGGCAACCCACTCCAGTACTCTTGCCTGGAGGATCCCATGGACGAAGGAGCCTGGTAGGCTGCAGTCCATGGGGTCGCTCAGAGTCAGACACGACTGAGTGACTTCACTTTCACTTTTCACTTTCATGCATTGGAGAAGGAAATGGCAACCCACTCCAGTGTTCTTGCCTGGAGAATCCCAGGGACGGCGGAGCCTGGTGGGCTGCCGTCTATGGGTCGCACAGAGTCGACTGAAGTGACTTAGCAGCAGCGTAACACAAACATTGTTTGGGGATTTACCACTTGTAGATGAAAACTAGCAGTAACAGAGACATGTCATTTATTCACAGCTAGGGTGGCATATGGGAGATGACACTTTTCCTGAGTTAATGATTCTTTGTTTACGTTTTAAAAAGTGGTATGGTCCACATGAGAGAGGCCCCAGTAATCCCACTCTCAGGATTATTGACTGACTTATGTGAACAGGATGGACAAAGGGAGGAATAGCAAGTACAGGGAGGGTAAAGGACTTTATTCTATACCATTCTTCTAGAAATGAGAATAGGACTAACAGGATGGAGTAAGGTTTCCTGGAATTTGCACTCACACAGCACATCTGATCTAGTCCTTGTTTTCCTCCATGTCTTTGCTTCCCATCTGTAACAAAAAGAGTCCTCCGTACCACATGGAAGTTTCCAAATCCTGTTACACCTCCAGCAGTGTCTATTACATGCACTCATGCCATATGAGACGCACTGAAACCCCATTTTCAAAACAGGGGTTTCTTATTCCTATGACAGAAGGGGAAACTGAGCCTTATCTTGCTCTTAAGAAAAGAGCAGAACCCACTGTAGATGCAGGCTGCGCATCCTTTCTGCCCCACCTGCTGGTAAACAGACTCATGACGCCCAAGAAGCCTGTGTAGCTTCCCTTCAGTATTGGCCAAGGATTTTAAGAAACTCTGAGACACTGTCTCTATCCTGTGGACCACATGCAAGACTCCTAATCTCTCTCAGTCTTTATATATGATAATATCTCAGTCTTAATTTACAAAGATGTCTTTTCTTTAGAGAAAACTCCTCTCTTAGCCACTCTTCACATCATCCTGCAACCCAAGGCTGCCTAATGCTGCATTATGCTGATTCCACTCACTCCATGCCTGAGAGTTTGGCAAGAGAGCAAGTTCACACATCCCTTGTGGATATTTTCTGTGCTACTGCTCACAGCCTCTGGGAAGTTGGAGAGGTCGAGGGAGGTCACAGATTTATAAACACTATTAGAACACTGAGGCTTTCAGACCCATTTTGGTTATGCTAGTTCAAATTAGTCATCTGAATCCTACTTTGAATCTAGTTTTTTGTGCCTTAACTTTACTACTCTTAGTATCTTGTGCCAAGAAGACTGGGATTAGAATCTCTACTTTTCTGGAAGCATCATTTAATATTTAAAGGATGAAGATACATCAAATAACAGCCAGAAATACCTTGCTAAAGGCTGAATGATTTGGGATTAGCAGATGCAAACTATTATATAGAAAATGGATAAACAACAAAGTCCTACTGTATAGCACAGGGAACCATGTTCAATATCCTGTGATAAACCATAATGGAAAAGAATATGAAACGAATGTATATAAGTGAATCACTTTGCTGTCCAGAAGAAATTAACACAACATTGTAAATCAAACAAAGGCTGAATGAGTTTTATGTGGTGACCTTGTGGCCTAAACTACAGATCAGCTGGTGAAGCATGGCAATGGTTCACTGACACATCTCCAACCTTGTCAGCCTGTGGAAAGATGTGGGCAAGCCGGAAAGTATTTAAAATACTTCCTCATGAGATTGGTGTAACGAATTAGGCTTTAGAGCTCCCAAACTGGTAGTTTCTGAAATATATAACTTTCAGTGTTTTAGTTTATATTTCTTGAAATATAATAAATATTTATATTTATTATGAAGATCAATTGTCTCATTTGATCTTCATAATATCCCTGCAAGACAGGGAAAGATGCATTATTAGACCTGTGTAATAATGTGGAAACTTACAGAATTTTTAAAAACTTGCTGAAAAACAAGACATGAATTAGCAGAGATTATCATTTCAACAAGAGCAAAAGATTTGGGGCATATTAAAAGAAATAATATCAAAGGTACATTTGAAACCAATTCTTGGCATCAGATCCACACAGGGGAACCAGGGGAAGGTTGGAGTAATACAATGAAAAATAATTATGTAAAGTGTCATTTTTCACTGACTAAAAGATTTTTTTTTCTCTTTACTTTTAGTTCTCAGCAGTTTGATTATGATATGTCTGCCATGGCTGGTTTTTTTTTTTTTTTTTTTTTTTGCTTCTTTTTTGAGTTTATCCTATTTTGGCTTTGCTGAACTCCTTGAATTTAGAAATTTATGACTTTGATCAAATTGGGTGTCTCTGTAGCTGTTATTTTTCAAATAGTTTTTTCTACATTGGTTGTTTTCCCCTCTCCTTCTGGGATCTCAGTGACATACATGTTAAATTAAACCTTTTGGGTGTTATTCCACATGTCCCTGAAGTTCTGTTTAATTGTTTTTTGCAATTTTCTTTCTGTTCTTTATACTAGATTGTTTCTGTCATTCTGTCTTCATATTGACTCTTTCCTCTGTCATCTTCATGCTACTGCTTAGCTCATCTTGTTTCTGTCATTCTGTCTTCATACTGACTCTTTCCTCTGTCATCTTCATGCTACTGCTTAGCTCATCCACTGAATTTCTTATTACAGATACTGTATTTTTTCAATCATAAAGTATCTATTTGGTTCTTTTTAAAAATTTTCCTCTGCTGAGAATTTCTATCTTTCCTATTATTTTAGGTGTGTTTGCCTTCATCTCATGGGTTATATTGTTGTTACAGTTATATAACTATAATACTGTAACTATAAAACTAGTTATTTTAGCTCCTATTATATAATAACTATTATATTATAACGTGATGCCAGTAGTTCAGGATTGGCTTCTTGTCTTCTGTCTTGAGACTTGGTCACATTTTGCAGGTGATTTGTATGTCAAACAATTTTAGATTATATTCTGAAAGTTTTTAATATTAGATTAAGACAGTCATATTCAAATCCTATAGAGAATGCTGATTTGTTTGTTTGCTTTAGTTGGCAGTCACCATGGCGAGGTTCAGATCACAAGGTCTATCTCTTCTGTAGGTGGCAGTTTTTATTTTGGTTCAGTTTTCAGTTTTTGCTAAGTTGCTTTGGGTCTCTCCTGCACATGTGCAGTTCAGAGATGAGCCCGGGACTTAAACAGCTTCATATACAGTTAGAAGGATCCCCTTCTCCAGCTCTCTCCTCTCCAAAATTCCCCATGCACTAATTTTCTCAGTGAGGGCTCCCCTTTCCAAGTCTTCCAGCAGGAAAAATGGGGTTCCTCTTGGAGTTTTGGTCACCACATTGCTGTGTGCAGTTCTGTACTGAGGCCACCCTTGGGACATAGCCAGGAGTAATAAAAGAGAATAGAAATGGGATTTCCTCCACATTCTTTGGACCACAGGGACCTCTTTTCCCAGAGGCCAGAAATATGGGGACTTTCTTAGCTTTCAGGTGACATCCCAGGCTACTGCCATGTGACTGAGACCACCCTCAGATTAAAGCTATGAAGGAAATGAAAAAAAATTTGGAATTCTTTCCTGTATGGGTTATTTCTCTAGGTTTTAACTCTTCAATTCACCTGAGTTTTTTGCTTTTTGGAGTTTTACTGTGTTTGCTTTCTTCATTTGTCCAGACATTTTTACAATCAACAGAAGAGACAGCAAATTTACTCCATCTTACCTGCTGCTGCTTCAGTACTACAGATAAGGACACTGAGATTCAGAGAGTTTAGACAACTTGCTCAGGTCAAAGAATAAAAATGGCAGAACTGGCATTCTGGTGCTGGATTCTGGATTCAGTCCAACTCATGTGCTTTGCATTCTATCATGTTGCTCTTTCAAGATTTCTTGACATCATCTGTTTGCAAAATAGTTGACAATGTGTAGCAAGTTTTTTAGGTTTCTTCATTAACATAGTAAAGGACTGATGTTAATTTAGTGTTATTAGAATAAATTACTTTAGTGTTAACTACTGCACGTGAGTCCCTAAAAACTCCCTGGATGATCTTTTTCCTGATCTTAATAGAAAAATGCTTCAAATGTTTCATCATTTGAAATGAGACCATGTCAAGGAAGTCCAACTCTTCCTATAAAAGAAACCAGAAATAGATACTCAATTTAATTAAATGCATTTTTGGTATCTATTGAGATCATATTTTTTCTTTGACCTAACTAATACAGTGAAATGCATTGAAAAGATATTTTACTACTGGGTCAGATGCATTTCTGATTACACTTGGTTGTGATATTTTATTATTTTAAAGTAGAGCTGAATTCTGTGCTCTATATTTTATTAAGAAATTTAACACTAGTATTCATAATTATGATTGGGCTACTATTTTCCTTTATATGACTATCTTTAGTTACAGTACTTTTTTATAAGCTTTTTACATTATTACTTCTAGAATTAACCTGATATAAGGTATGAGGTCCATCATTTCCCCAGGTGTTTAGGTGGTTTTTCTAACATCATTTCAGCTCAGTTCAGTCACTCAATCATGTCCAACTCTTTGTGACCCAATGGACTGCAGCACACCAGGCCTCCCTGTCCATCACCCACTCCTGGAGTTCACCCAAACCCATGTCCATTGAGTCAGTGATGCCATCCAACCATCTCATCCTCCGTCATCCCCTTCTCCTCCTGCCCTCAATCTTTCCCAGCATCAGGGTCTTTTCAAATGAGTCAGCTCTTCACATCAGGTGGCCAAAGTATTGTAGTTTCAGCTTCAGCATCAGTCCTTCCAATGAATATTCAGGACTGATTTCCTTTAGGATGGACTGGTTGGATCTCCTTGCAGTCCAAGGGACTCTCAAGAGTCTTCTCCAACACCACAGTTCAAAAGCTTTAATTCTTCTGCGCTCAACTTTCTTTATAGTCCAACTCTCACATCCATCCATAACCACTGGAGAAACCATAGCCTTGACTAGATGGACCTTTGTTGACAAAGTAATGTCTCTGCTTTTCAATATGCTGGGTAAAACTTTTTACTACCGATTTAAAAGTTTAAACTTTCTCATAGGCTTGGGTCCTTTGCTGATTTTCTATTCTGATGTACTGCATTTGTCTTATGCATTTGTCATATGTCTTATGCTAGTACTGCATTATTTTAATTAGTTTTAACATCTGAAAGATAAGTCCTTCCTTACCTCTAATCCTGGGTGAAAATCTCCTGGTCTTCAAGTGACGGTGTTTATTTTTCTCTACCATATACACTTCAGGTAATTATTTAAATTATTAAATATTCCAAAATATACCTGAGTTTTCGCTTGAATTGTATGAAAAGTACAGAATAATCTAAACAAAATGGCATTACATTATTGCTATATCGACTTTCTTACTTAAGGATATATCACTTTTATGTCCCCCCATAAGGTTTTGATATTTTCTTCAGATCAGTCTCAGGCAGTATTCATTAGGTTTATTCTTAGACATTTAAAATTTTTGCTTCCATCATGAATGAATTTCTTTTCTGTTGTATTTTCAACACTATTGTTCACTATAAAGCAATTAATCTATAGCTTGGGATCCATGGGCTTTTATTGAACTTCATAAAATTATTTTTAAAAATTTGCAAGTCAAGGAGACTATAATTTGCAACAAAACAGGCCGATGCCCCCCAAACAGTTAAGAAATACTGGCCTGGGGGAAATCATTGCTCTGTAGATTTATTTCTTATCTCAACATTTTAAAGGACCATTTTATTAATTCTAGTATTTTTCTAGTTACTTTTGGAGTATTTTTCTAGCAAGATGGTTACATCATTTGCAATTAATGATAACATCTGTCCTCTTTTCTAATATTTATAACTGTTATGCCCCTTGGGTATACTGGATTGTATGTTTTTTGATATCAAGTTGTATAAGCTATTTGTATATTTTGCATATTAACCCATTGTCAGTCACATCATTTCTTTTCCATTGTATTCATATCCATCGTATTTTTTTATTGTGATAAAATGTACATCCATAAAACTTAACATTTTAACCATTTTTAAGCATATAATGTGGTGGCAGTAAGTTGTGTAACCATCACCACTATTCAAATCCAGAACTTTTTCATCATCCTAAACTGAGACTCTCCCAGTCCCTAGTAACCTCTGTTCTACCATCTACCTCCCTAGATTTGTCTGTTCTAGGTCCTTCATATAAGTAGAATCATTTAAATCTTGTTCTTTTGTGTTTGGCTTATTTCACTTAACATGTCTTCAAGGTCCATCTGTATTGTAGCATGCATCGGAATTTCATTCATTTTTAAGGCCAGAATAATATTCTTTTGTATGTATATAATGCATTTTGTTTATCCATTTATTTGTCAATGGACATTTGAGTTGTTTCCGTCTTTTGGCTGTTGTGAATAATGCTGCTATGAATATTAGCGTGTAAATATCTGTTCAAGTCCCTGCATTCAGTTCTTTGGGCACATACACTAGAAGTAGAACTGCTGGATTATATAATAATTCTGTGTTTAATTTTTCGAGGAAACATAGTGTTTTCCACCGTGGCTTCACCATTTCACATTCTTACCAACAATGCATAGAGATTCCAATTTCTTTACATCCTTATTGATACTTATCCTTTTCTGATTTTTTAAAAAATTGAGATAACTTTGGTTTATAATATTATGTAAGTTTTATTTGTACAGCATATATTTCTACTTCAGTGTACACTACAACATGGACACCACTAAAAATTTAGTTTCCATTAATCACCATAGTTGATCCTCTTTAGCCATTTCACATTCACTTACAATACCTTCCCCTCTGACAACTACTCTGTTCTTTGTATCTACATGTTTGTTTCTGGTTGGTTTGGTGTATTCACTTATTTTTGTTTGTTTGCTTGACTTTTATATTCCACATAGGAGTGAAATCGTACAGTATTTGTCTTTCTCCACCTGATTTATTTCATTTAACATAATATCCCCTAGGTCCATCCATGCTGTTGCAAATGGCAGGACTTTTTATGCATTTATCTTTTCATGACTGAGTAGTATTCCATTGTGTATTCCTCTCCACACATACAGACACACACATATACACACATGTTCTTATCCATTCATGTTCTTTATTCATGTCATGTTCATCCACTGACAGTCACTTAGGTTGTTTCTATATATTAGCTATTGTAAATAATGATAATACTGTGATGAATATAGGGATGCATATGTCTTTTCTTATTAGTGTTTTCATATTCTTTGGATAAATACCCAGAAGTCAAATAGCTGATAGTTTCTATTCTTAAGTTTTTGAGGAAAATCCATACTGTTTTCCATTAGTAGCTGCACCAATTTATGTTCCCATCACAGTGTTGGAGAGTTCCCTTTTCTCCACATCCTTTCCAGCACTCTTTATTTCTTGTCATTTTGTTAATAGCCATTCCAACAGGCATGAGGTCATATTTCATTATGGTCTTAATTTGCAATTCCCTGATAATTAGTGATGTTGAGCGTCTCTTTGTGTGCCTGTTGACTACCTGTATGCCTTTGGAAAAATGTCAATTCAGGTCCTCCGCTCATTTTTAAATTGGGTTGTTTTGTTGTTGTTGAGTTGTATGAGTTCTTTGTATTTGGATATTAATCTCATATCAGATATGAAGCTTTTTAGTTTGATGTAGTCTGGTTTGCTGATTTTTTATTTTGTTTCCTTTGCTTGAGGATATAATATATATGCTCAGAAAGATATTGCTGAGACCGATGGCAAAGAGTGTACTATCTTTGTTTTCTTCTAGGAGTTTTATGTTTTCAGGTCTTACATTCATTTTTAACTCATTTAATCTGGTAGGGGTTTTTTCTTTTGTAATAGTCATCCCGATGGGTATGAAATGGTATCTCACTGTAGTTTTTATTTGCATTTCCTTAATGATGATGAATGTTGAGCATTTTTTCATTTGTTTATTGGCACAATTCATATATCTTCTTTAGAGAAATGTCTGTTCAAGTCTTTTGCCCATTTTTTAATTGGGTTGTTTTTTATTGTTGTCATTGAATTCTAAGAGTTCTTTACATAGCCTGGATATTAAGCCCTAATTAAATACATGACTTAACAAATAGTTTCTCCCATTCTGTGAGTTATCTTTTCACTGTGTTGATAGTGTCTTTTAATATGTAAAATTATTTAATTTTGATTAATCCAATTTATCTATTTTTTTCTTTGGCTGCTTTGTGCATTTGGTTTTACATTTCAAGAAATCATTGCCAAATCCAATGTCATAAAGCTTTCCCCTTTGTTTTTTCTAAGAGTCTTACAGTTTTAGCTCTTACATTTAGGTCCTTGATCCATTTTGAGTTAATTTTTGCTTATGGTTTGAAATAAAGGCACAATTTCATTATGTTGAAAATGGATATCCAGTTTTTCCAGCACCTTTTGTTGAAAACACTGTCTTTTCCCCCATTCAGTGGGTGGCACTCTTGTTGAAAATCACTTGACCCTATATGCAAAGTTTTATTTCTGGGCCTCTATTCTATTCCATTGGTCTATACATTTGTCATTATGCTAGTACCAAACTGTTTCAATTACTATTGCTTTGTAGCAAGTTTTGAAGCCAGGAAGTATGAATCTCCCAACTTTTTCTCTTTTCCAAGATTGTTTTGGGTATTTCGATTCCTTTGAGATTCCGCATGAATTTTAGGATAAGTTTTTCTGTTTCTGCATAAAAAAAAAAATGTCATTGGAATTTTGACAGAGATTGCATTGAATCTGTAGATCACTTTGAGTAGTATTGTCATCTTAACAATATTAAGTCTTCTGATCCATGAACATAGGCTGTCTTTCCATTTATTTAGGCATTCTTTTATTTGTTTCATCAGTGCCACTGCGTTTTTAAACTAACAAATAATATCTTTCAACCCTATGAATATTTTTCTGATCCTGAATTTTTCCTTGTGTTGGGGGGGGCACACACTGTTATTGTGTTAGAGATGATATATCTTTATCATGAATATGAATTAGAATTGCTTTATGTGTCCCCCTGTTTCTTATATGAGTTTGCTTCAAAGGGGAAATTTTCTTAACTTTCTTAATTGATCCTCTTTTTCCATCTTAGGAGAATTTTTCTTAGTAGAGTGACTCAAAAAAGGAACAACTACATTTACTAGGATTTGAGATGAGTTCTGTCAGAGATTGTGTAAATCTTTGTTGAAAAGGTGAAGATCACAGCAAAAGAAGATGGGAAAATTTATATGTAGTGCAACTTTTTTTTCTTTTGAGAAAGGTAGAGACTTAGCATGTCCAAGGTAAGGAGGAAGCCCGTGCCAAAGGGAAATAGCCAAGTGTAGATGTCGGATCACTGTGTTGAGAATCTATCTCACCGTCAACCACAGGCTTTCCTCCTCAGGTCACAGACCTGCAGGCTGGCAGGTCCTTCTGTCACCTTGATCTTAGCAAGATCTACATCTTGCCGGAATTATTCCGAGAGTCTGGCATGTATCTGATACACTTACCAATTTGTCAGCAATGTCAAACATTTTCCCTGTCGTACTAGTTCAGCTGTTTTTACAGCATTTTGGAAAGAAAAAGGAAGATTAAAATGTGTAGAACCAGATCACTGTTTTTAACTGGAAATTTCACCTTTCTTGTAAACTTTGTAAAATGAAAAAAACAAAGCATAATGAAACAACTGTGAGTCAAAGAATTATTATGTCTTATCCAACTCAATGGCCTTACTTCACTGCTAAGAAAAATATTCTCAGAGAGGTTGAATTATTTGCCTAAATTCATATAAGTAGTCAGTAGAGTAAGATTTTTTTTTTAATTCACAGAATTAAAATGTTTAAATCCAGTGATTTTTTTTCTATTACATTATATAGCTTACCTAATTCACTGTATCTGTATACATATTGTTATCCTTTTTCATATCTGTGGAATAATTAAATGGTAGCAACCATTATACATATAATATGTGCAAATACAGAAGTATATATGCATTTATGTGTACTTATATGTGTGTGTATATATATATAACCTTCTATTAATGGCTTATTATCTACTGATAACCTAGAATACCTTTTTCAATTATAAGAGAAAATAATAATACCTACCTTGTAAGGTTGCTATGGGAATTATATTATTTATTCTGTTTTACGTAGATGGGGATACTGAGTCAGAAAAGGCTCAAGGCCACTCTCCCGTAAATGTGGAAACCTGGATTTGAGCCCGGGAACCACAGCCCCAATGTCCCACACGCCTAATCACTGCACTATAGAGTTTCCCACAGTTTTACTACTATATACAGTTTTAAATTAAAAATAAACCTAAGCCTACATAACTCACCACCCCAAACCCTTTGACTTCTTCCAGAAATCAGTTACCTGAAAGCATGTGCCCTCTACACATTTTATCTTTGTGGGCTTTTAACAACATAGCTTGGAAATATTCCTCACAAAGAGGTACAGAGGTAGAATCAGCAATTTGCAGATGGGGTTAAGAGGTTAAGCATCTTGCTTATTGCTTAAGGAGTTGGAGAGAAAGCCAAGAATGCTTGGCTCAAACTGCTGAGTAGAAACCAAGAGACCACACTTCTCTCTCCCTCCCAGTCAGTCTTTGGTTTGGTCGAGAGTGTGGTTTTGCCATCAGTATCACGGGGGGAAAATGACATATTCTGAACACATCACTTGATTCCTGAAGCAGAATGATTGCAGGCTGTCATTACCAAGGGGCATAATTCTGAAAGCTTTTTCTAAATTTAAAAGTAACAGGAGAGAAAAAGAGTCTTCAGATACTTTGTGCTTGAAAGCACCTGGATTCATTCCACTTTGAAGTACTATTCATTCAGGTACAAGAAGATCTGATGGCAAAATTAAGAGAAATGGAGCAGAGCACTTACTTACTCTCTTCTCCTTTTGACTGAGAGATAATATCATGGTGTCTCAGTCCCTGGGAAGATCCTTACCTCTCTGTGCCTCTGTCTCTCTGATTGTGGAATGAATACTGTCACGATCATCCCTACCTTGTAGAACTGTTGGGAGAATTAGCAATGCCAGCCACCTAGTAGATGGTGTTGTTACATTTGTGGTTATTGTTGGGGATTTTAACAAAGAATTAAGGAATCACCCTAAATCCTCATGGACACATACCACTGAAATCATCATAGCATAGCCAAGAATAATTCATAGCACGTCCCCAGCTCTCCATGGCTCACGTCTTCTCTGAAGTTTTTAACCTTTGGCTGGTCTCTCCCTACACAGAGGGATATGGGTAGAGAAGACTGCTTTGGCATGGCGTCAGGTAGAAATGATTGTTTCCTTTGTTTAATGCTTCTAGCAAGACTTGCTTCAGACGAGAGCACACAGGCAACGTCTCTAGAGGAAGTTTGTCTAAGGGCTTCTTATATTGAATCTCAATGATGGTAAAAAAGAACCCACCTTAAAGCAGTTCAGTAGGTCTAGGAACAGATGGATGTGTGAGAGTAGACTGGTCCTGCGCTTCTCACAGTCTCCCTCTGGAGGACCGCTGTTAGGGAGGAGAAAGGAAAGGCATAGCCCTGGGGTCCCTAGGTTGAGTTTGAAGTGGCTCATCAAAATAAGAAATCTCCTCAACATCCTTTCATCTTGAAAATGAATGTGCATTTGTATTCTATTCCATAACACACCAATGTTTAGCTTCATATAAAAATCATGTTGAGTCCTTTCTCAAATTTGGAATATAATCTATGCCCTAGGATAAAACATTACACACACACACACACACACACACACACACACACACATCTTCTGTGTCTTTGTGTACAGTCCACTGTCTTGTACCAAGTTTGGATGCCACACTTGTAGTAGAGACACCACAGACTTTGTATGAGGACCAGCCTCGGCTCCAGTCTGGGCTTTACCAGCATGTACATGTTCTCTACCTCTTAAATCTGTTTTCTTTTCAAATATGTGATGAAGATAATAAACACCATTGGGTGGTGTTGTGATGCTTTGTGAACTAACCATGGAAAGAGCCTAGCAGAGACCCTGGCACAGCATGGATCCTCAGGAAATACAACTTCCCCTGCTCACCTACTATGTGGCATGTGGCACATACATAGATGAAGGATAACATCTGACAGAACAGCACCCACAAACATTCTTATCTGGATGAAGCCAGCAAGGCAGACTTCAGAAATAGCAGCATCAAACATGGTAGAGTTTTCATATTCAAGTCTAGATAGCTAAGACCAACACATTTTCTGTGGGCTAACCAAAAAAAAAATCTACTATTGGTCAACATCAGACTTGTCCATCAACCTCCTAGTCCCTTGGCCTCCCGGGTGGGAACTTGAAGCTTAGATTTAGCACTGCCTTTGATAGGCTCAGAATGCCTCCTTGTGAACTGTGGTTCAACCTTTGAATACTCATCCTCAACAATTTTTAAAAATTATTAAATATTTTAAGTATAACAAAAGTATACAAAGAAAGGATTGTAAACCCTCATTATCTACCACCAAGCTTATGAAATAAAATGCTACGTTTTGACATCCCCCTCTCTCTTATCAGAGATATTACTATCCTGTAAGTAGGATTTATCATCCTAATGACCATTGTATATTTTTGCATACCCATGAATAATATATTTTTTTCATATTCAGTTGTATAATAGACTATCATACTGTGTTCTTCTTGAGCTTGCTTTTTACACTTAACATCATGTTTTTGAAACTTTTTCTATGTAGATATGTGTAGCTACACTTGGTTCATTTTAACTAATGTATACTTTCTGTGGCATTGCATTATATTGTAATAATGTACCACCATGTACTAATCTATTCTCTCATTAATATACAATTAGTTTGTGTCTAACTTTTCACCATTATAAACAAAGTTGCATTGAACATTCCTGTATCTGTCTCCCAGAAGGTGGGAAGCAAGATTTCTCTAATATAGAGATATATACCTAGGGATTGAATTGCTAGGTCTTTGGCATGTAAATATGTAACTTCAGTAGACATGATTTAATTGTGCTCCAAAAGGGCTGCACCATACACTGCCATTAGTGATTATATGAATTTTCATTTCCCAACATTCCACCGATGTCCTGTGTGATTCTCCTATTCTTCTCAAACAGATGTGCCGACATTTGACTTGTGGATTGGATTTTCTGGTATGAACCTAGTATACTCCCACCTACTCCCACCTCCAGCCCAACATTGCTCCAAAGTGTGACAAGGAAGTCCTATTTTTTGGAAAGAACTGTAGCTTTTTCCAGCCTGACCATAACAGCAGACTCTTGTCTATTGTCTACTGTAGAACTGTCTGCTTTCAGCTTCCATCCAAGAAAGTGACTCTGGGTTCCTCATTCTCTGTTGCTCAGGATTTGGCAGAGTGTCACTCTATCCTTTACCCCTGCAAACACTCCTTGTGGTCAGTAGTACTAAGCTCAGGTACATCAAACTGACCATCTTAGATGCCACCAGCACCAGGAGAGACCTGTCCCTATTGAACTAAAAGGAGTATGGAACTAAAGGTTCTCACAGGATAAAAATATGTATTTGGGTAACCCTGACCATAGAGCCTACTTTGCATCACTCCCATCTCTTGCCAAATATGACTCAACTAGAGGAAAGGGTTAGTGATGGGGAAGGTCTTATAGGGATTTGTTTGCAGCCAAGTAGTGCCATAGGAAACTGCATGGTGAAAACCACTCTGCAAATGAATAATAAACCAAAATAGAGTTGTATACAGAGGAGTTTGTTTGGACAAATTCATCATGATGCCCTGTGATTAAACCATTGTTCCCGTCCTTTGCCAGCTTAGGGCAGCTCAGGAATTTGGAAATTCCTTGATGGGCTCCTTTTAATGAACTTCAGTTACTGGTCTGCACTTGACCCTGTGTCGTACTGTAGACTACTCCTGCCTGTCAAATGTAGCCTTTCCAGTTACCAGCAGATTCCCAGGTTCTGTTTCTGTTTCAACCATTGATCCTAACATAAAATCAGATGCAGGACTCTGAGCTGGAAGGAAGCTGGTAGATCTTATAGTTCTACACTTTCACTTTGCATTTGAGAAACCAAAGGTTGACATGTGTTAGAAGTGGCAGAACTAGAATTCAATTCAATCTGTCTTCCTGCAAAGTCCATGCTCTTGTGAATGATACTGAAGCCATGGGAAGAATGAGACTGCCTTGTAAGATAGTGTGAAAAAAGTGAAAGTCATTCAGTTGTGTCTGAGTCTTTGCCACCCCATGGACTGTAACTCCTCTGGAATTCTCCAGGCCATAATACTGGAGTGGGTTGCCATTCCCTTCTCCAGTGGTTCAGTGTAGGTGTAAGATTAAGGGGTTCTGGGTTCTGGGGCAGGCACTCCAATCTTTAAAGTTCTAGAAGAGAAGGAAAAGCTTACTCAGAAATATGAGAAAGGACAACTGATGTGGGAGATGGAGAGAGGATGCTGCAATGGAAGTCAAGAGAAGAAAGCATTTCTAATTAAGAGAGAGGAGTTAACTGTGCTGCTATTGGTGAGTAAGAGGAAAGCAGACAAGTGACCATTGAATTGGGAATGTGGAGATCATTGAGGACCTTGAAATAGGCAGTTTCAGCAGAATTGTTGAGTCAAAAGTCACTGCAAAATGAACTAAAAGGTGAGGGGTTTCAATTTTAAATTGAGGGGTAAAGATATTTTTAGCCCATGGCAACCTACTCTAGTATTCTTGCCTGGAGAATCCCATGGATGGAGGAGCCTAGTGGGCTACAGTCCATGGGGTTGCAAAGGGTCAGACATGACTGAGAGACTTCACTTTCTTTCTTGCAAAAAGCACCTACAATCAGGAGAAGGTGAAACAAAACCACAAAGCCCATCTTTGAGGAAATTAAGAAATATTTAAACCATAAGAACACAGGACAGAAAGAATACAGAGAGTGGCAAGCAAGGCAAGCAGTGTGGAGAGAAGTCATACGTAATCCTGCAAAAGAGATATTGAGGAAGAAATAGCCTTGTAGCCTTGCAGAACCTTGGAAAGCTCAAAACCTGGAACTATCTTCTGCTACTGCAGAAGGCAAGGAAGTGTTACAGGGTGAAGACTGGAACATGTTTAAAACTTTATCTAAGGATCTTTCAACCTTCAGAACCACTTGCTTCTGCTACAATTTGACAATTTCCCCCTTTCCCAACTCCACTAGAAAAGAGAAGTGTATTCTCTGGCAAAATTAAACAAGAAAGGTTTCATGGACAGACACCACACAAGGGAGATTATGGAGACATATGCACAACAAATGTTGGTACTTCCAACTCTCTTCTTTGTCAATTCCAGAATTAACACCTAAGGAAAGAGTTTGAAAACTACTTCTCTGTAGAAATAATCATTTCAGAGGGTGAAAAATGTTCATACACCGATGCATCAGTGTATGATCCATCCAACAAAGAATCCTGTTGATAAAAACTGATCATCCACCAACTGGTATGCCCCACCATGCACTCAGGGTTTCCCAAGTGACCCTGATGGTAAAGAACCTGCCTGCCAATGAAGAAGATGTAAGAGACATGGGTTCGATCCCTGGGTCAGGAAGATCCCCTGGAGGAGGGCATGGCAACCCACTCCAATGTTCTTGTCTGGAGAATCCCATGAACAGAAGGGCCTGGTGGGCTACAGCCCATGGGGTCACACAGAGTCAGACACAACTGAAGCATCTCAGCACACACGCATGCACCATGCACATAGAGCTTGCAACCAGTCTTAGTCTTGTTCATTCACTATGAACAGATGGATAAAGATCACTTTACATTTGAAATCTTTACCAAGGAAAACTGGGAAACAAGTACTCTTTCAAGAAGTTTTGTTTTGAAGAGACATGCAAATGAATTGGTCAATAGCTAGAGGGACGTGTGGGGTCACCGAGGATTTATTTTGTTAAGATGAAAGGTACTAGAATATATTTATATGCTGGTAATCATCTCCAGTATTTTTCTTCCTGACTTGAAACAAATGTGTAGTCGCAAATATTTAGAAAAAGCCTTTATAGTATGTCTGCTTCTAGTTAGGATGTAGAGGGATGTGAAAAACCTTCATTTCCATGGTCAACCAGAAAAGCCCAGACAAAATAAAATTCATATGCTCCACTGGGGCTAGCAGACACACAGGAAGCACTGATGAGATGAGAGAGAAACAAGCCCAGTAGAACTGAGCAGACATCTGCAGAAGCTTCCGTATTTGAAGGTGGCTACCTGACCTGGGTTTGGGAAATTAGAAATGTAGGTGAGCCATGGACAGACCTCTCAGGCATGAGGAAAAGTCAGCTGAACCTTAGACAACAATGTGCACCAGAGAGATGGATTATCTTAAAGAGCTCCAAAGAAGAAAAATCTCTCAGCCTAATAATTCTTCCCTCTCATCCAAACCTCTGCAGTTTCCCAAGAAAGTAGCAGTGAAAGAGTTCTTGAAAATGAGAGAGAAATCACTTAATCCCATGGATACTTGTGGTGCTTGCTTAGATTCTGGAGTCCTAAGTCAAGCAGAATTATCTGAAGCTGCGCCTAACTCCCATCTCAAATACAGAAAAGATCACAAAGGCCAGGCTGGGAACTGGGTTAATAACAGGGAATACAGTCTAATTAAAGCTGTATCCCAACCAAAGATCAACCTAACTCAAGAGACAATCTAAACATTCAGCACCACCCCGACCCGAGCTCACAAAGATAAAAGGCTTACAGTCTGCAGTGAGTAAAAAGAAAAAAAAAAAAAAAATCAATATTACACCTAAGTTTCCATTGCTTTTTAAAAAATATACCATGTGTGAAATACAAATTTAAAAATTGTGAGACATGGGAAGTAGGAAAGTGTAACCGATGATCAAGAAAAAAACACAGGAATGGAAGCAAACTACAAATGATTCAATTATTGGAATTAATAGACAGGAATTTAAAACAACTGCTGTAAACATATAAAGAATTGACAGGAAAAGGTGCATATAATGGAGGAAGACATGGGGTATCTGAAAAATAAGAAAGAATCTCAAAATACCAAGTGAAAACTGCAGACTGAAAAATACAATATCTGCAGAAAATGGATTAATGAATTAAAAACACATTAATAGAAATTATCTAAACTGAAAGAGAGAAGGGAAAACATGGAGGGTGATGAACCTGATCTTATTATTTGTGGGGTGATATCAAGTGACCTAATATATGTATAATTGGAATACTAAACATGATATTTCACACACAGATTCAAGAAGCTGAAAGAATCCCAAACAGGATAAATTTAAAGAAAAATCACCTAAGCACGTCGCAGCTGAATTCTTGAAAACCAGAATAAAGAGAGAATCTTAAAAGCTGTCAAAGGGGGAGGGAAAAGACATATTACAAAGAAATATCAATGAAAATCTCTTACTTTTCCCTGGAAAAAAAGCATGTGCAATCCAAAAGACAAAGGATCAATATCTTTAAAGTGATAAAAGGAAAAAAGTCCATCCAGAATTCTGTATCCATTGAAAATATCCTTAAAATTAAAGGCAAAATCAGGACGCTTCTAGAAAGAAAAAAAAAAGCTGAGAGAATCATTACCAGCATATCTGTGTTACAAAATAAATAAATACATGTTGAAAGAAATTTTTCAAAGCAAAAATTATACCAGGTGTAAACTAGCCATAACAACACATAAAAACAACAACCAGAAATGACAGCTATTTTCTTTTTCACTTATAATTTTATTTATTTTTTTTTACTGTGCTGGGTCTTTGTTGCTCAGCGAGCTTTTCTCTTGCTGTGGTGAGCGGGGGCTACTCTCTAGTTGTCGTGTGTATAGGCTTAATTGCTCCCCAGCATGTGGGATCATCCCGGACCAGGGATCGAACTTGTATCCTGCATGAGCAGGTGGATTCTTCACCACTGAGCCACCAGGGAAGGCCATCTATTTCCTCAATTTCATAAAAAGATGGTTATTTAAGACAGAAACAATTAACATTTTTGGCGTGTTTTGGCGTGTATTACATACAGAAGTAGAATATATGACAACAATAACTCAGAGAATGACAGAAAATTACATGGAAGTATAGTACTAAGAGGTTTTTCCCTCATATGAGAAGTGGTGTGATATTAACTTAATATAAAATAAGGATAAATATCATAATCCATATAGCAACTATTGAAATGAAGTGAAAGGGAGGCTATCACTAGAGATCCTACAGATATTAAAAGAGAATGAAAGAATATTAAGGGAAAAGTAATAGAAATAAATTCAACATTTATAATGGCTATTAATAAATACCTATGCATGTTACTATATATAAATTATACCTAACTTTAAAAAATATACCAATGGATCTTTGGTTCAACATGCATCCTGATGTCATTAATCATATTGACCTACTCTGAGATAAAAATCGTAAAGAGGACGTGATCTTTATACATTATAAACAAATGATTAGAGTTGGTTATGGGACTTCATGACTCCAAAGTAGCAGCAAAACGTCTTTAGTTAATCTTTGCTATTCTATTCAGTTCACTCCATGTCTTTGGTAGCCAACACTGGAGTCCTGAGACATCTGGAAATGTTGTGAGTGCAGCATTAGTGGTTAATTGTGATGTGTGTTTACTGTATCGTTGAGGTTCCAAAGCCAAAAACTGCAGGACATTTGAGGAAAGTCAGTCCCACAGAAGCTCTTTTACTAGGAGGCAAAAAGTGGCCAATTCAGAGCTGATGCTGGGTTTCAGAGTGGGGGTGGTGGAATTTATTTTTTATAGACTGAAAATGTGGTAGACATTGCCTAACCCCAAGGTGGATTTTGCAGTGGAAGAATCACTGGGATACTTGGGGTAAAAAGTTGTTGAAGTGCTTCTTGATGTACTTACATACATTCATCCTTTAATGGTTTCATCAGCAGATATTAAAACGTCACAATACAACTGGAATCCCAGAAAGTAATCTTCAAGAAATGTAGAAAAATTCCCAGGGTAAGAGAAAGCAAAACAGACACTGTACCTGATTCTCCCAATTCCCTCCCCCTACAAACCAGCATAGTACTCGGTGCAGAGTGAGTGCTCGGTAAATAGTTGTGAAAATGAATGAATGGATGTATGGATCTGTCCAAAGTGGAGTCATTCATTCAGCAACAAATCACTCACTCTATGTCCATCATTAAGTATTGCAGGAGTTACAAAAGGAACACAAGACATGTGGCCTGAAAACCCTTGACTTCTAAGTAGGAACACTGGCAGACATGTGAAACCACCAAGGAAGAGAGGAAACTTTTTAATAGCAGCCTGTTTTCGTAGGATTCCCAGACTCTGTCATTTCCCAGGAAGATAACATTTCATTTGGTAATACCCAAGTTCTCAGAGAGGAGAGGTTCTTATCCACCCCTTTAAAAGACCTTTCTCCCAGCTTTCTTTCATTTCTAAGAGAGCATTAAAAAAATAGGTCTTTATTAATAGTTCTATTGTCCCAGAATTAAAACAGACCCACAATTTCCATGAAACCATCTGTTTTGTTTGCTTGGATGTTGTGGGAGCTTAGAGAAGGGGCATGGAGTAGGGAGATGGGGCCATAAGTCATCTGATCTTTTACCAGCTAAGGGTGGTGTGAGGGAAGTGTGATCACTGCTTGGGACCAGTGAGCTCATCATATCTTGCCAGACACATCAAGGATAAGGACAGTTCCCCAAACAGCCTGTGCTTGTTCTGGTACCAAAAAAATAGAAAGCTCAAAAAAATAGAAATCTCAAGAAAACACTTGTAAGGAAAGGAAATAGGCTTAGAGAAAACACCCCCGTTCCCAGACATTTTTTGGCAGAGAAAAAATACAAAGCAGCAAGGGAACCTTTTCCACACCCCCAGTATCCCGTTTTTTTTCCACTTTTTAAAGTTCCAATTTTAACACAATACACCAATTTTAGTGTTACCAAACTGTCCTAAACCTCACTAGTCAATGACCAAAGACAAGACCACGTTTACTGTTTTGGTTCACATTTCCTTTCAATGCCCAATCTGCATCCACCTAATCAGAAATTATCCTCCACCTCCATAATACACCCTCAGCTATACCGAAGAGTTTCAGGGTATGACCTCTGTGACTTGGGAACAAACCCCAGCTTTCTGTCTCAACCACGCGCTCCTACCCCAGCTTCACCATCCTGCCACCCTGCTGGCTCTTGTTGCTGTTGTTCAGTCGCTCATTCGTGTCCGACTCTTTGCGACCCCATGGACTGCAGCACAGCAGGCTTCCCTGTCCTTCACCAACTGCCGGAGCTTACTCAAACTCATGTCCATCGAGTCGGTGATGCCATCCAGCTCTCTCTTCCTCTGTTGTCCCCTTCTCCTCCTGCCTTCAATCTTTCCCAGCATCAGGGTCTTTTCAAATGAGTCAGCTCTTCGCATCAGGTGGCCAAAGTATTGGAGCTTCAACTTCAGCATCAGTCCTTCCAATGAATATTCAGGATTGATTTCCTTTAGGATGGACTAGTTTAATCTCCTTGCAGTCCATGGGGCCTCTGAGGAGTCGTCTCCAACACCACAGTTCAAAAGCATCAATTCTTCGGCTCTCAGTCTTCTTTATGGTCCAACTCTCACATCCATACATGACTACTGGAAACACCATAGCTTTGGCTGTATGAACCTTTGCTGTTACCCTCATGAAAAGGCTGACCTGCAGGGCAAAGCTACCCTCTGCCAAGTGAATGCTAATGCCATCCTCCCCCTACCATGGTGGCCTCATGGGGGACTCTGCTCTCATCTTTAACCCTCCTTCTAATGCACAGATATATGCTCTTTCTCATTACCCAACAACAGAGTTGAAATTAAACTATGGCTTTTAATGGAATTTATTAAAATGTGGGGGTTCTGTAAAGAGGTACAGCATAGAGAATGGTTTATAATCACATGGACCCAGGCCTGCCCTATAGTCAATTACTACCAGGTCAGCTTCTGCCTGGCCACTGTCCACATGTAGTCAATGAAGCTAATTCCCTCCTCTACCTCTTCAGCAAATATATCTTGAATGTCTGTAATGTTCCAGGTACTGTCATAAACACAGAAGATGAGTGGAGACTAAAACAGACATGGTGCAACCCTCATGGAGTTTAAAGTCTAGAACTGAAACAAATGAACTAAACTGAACAAATGATGACATAATCAAATGTTACTAGTTACAAAATGTCCTAAGTGCTATAAAGCAAAACTTGTGGGATGCCCTGTAAAGTCTGATTGAGGGAGCTAATTGTCCAATGAAGCTACTTTGAGCAATTGATATTTACCTTGGGATTGAAGGCTGGGAGAGAATTAGCCCAGTGGAGAGCTGGGCAGAGAATATCTCCAACCCCTAGGCAGCAGGTGTGAAGGATCTGTTGGAGAAAGGAGCTAGAGATGATCAGTGGCACTCAAATGAAGGGAGTAGGGGCAGAGTGGTGCAAGTTGAGACTGTCAGGGAGACAGAGAACCATCCCAAGTAGGCACCTGAAGGTTGTGGTAAGGATTTGAGATTTTATGCCAAGTGTAATCAATTGCTATGAAGGGTTTTGAACAAGGGAGTGAATAGTATGTTTTGACACATAGTTTAAAAACATGTGGAGATTGAACAGAAGAGGGTTGAAAAGGCAGTCTGATAGCTAGTGACTTTCCCAATAGTGTAAGGAAGAAATGATGGTGGCCCAGACCATGAGATTGGCAAAAGAAATAGAAGTGTCAGTCTCAAGATACCTTTAGAATTCAACCAATGGAATCTAATGTTAGATTACATAGGGGATTAGGAGAGAGGGGATTCAAGGTAGAGGGGGTCAAAGAAGGCTTCCAGTTAGTTGATTTGGGCAGCTTGGCATGTGAGCTGATATCTGGGCACTGATAAGAGAAGCAGACAATAATCTGTATGTCTCCCAAAGTCTAAGTTCAGTCAGTTCAGTTCAGTTGCTCAGTCGTGTCTGACTCTTTGCGACCCCATGAACCGCAGCACGCCAGGCCTCCCTGTCCATCTCCAACTCCTGGAATTTACTCAAACTCGTGTCCATTGAGTCGGTGATGCCATCCAACCATCTCATCCCCTGTCGTCCCCTTCTCCTCCTGCCCTCAATCTTTCCCAGCATCAGGGTCTTTTCAAATGAGTCAGCTCTTCGCATCAGGTGGCCAAAGTATTGGAGTTTCAGCTTCAGCATCAGTCCTTTCAATGAACACCCAGGACTGCTCTCCTTTAGGATGGACTGGTTGGATCTCCTTGCAGTCCAAAGGACTCTCAAGAGTTTTCTCCAACACCACAGTTCAAAAGCCATGAATTCTTCGGCACTCAGCTTTCTTTATAGTCCAACTCTCACATCCATACATGACCACTGGAAAAACCATAGCCTTGACTAGACGGACCTTTGTTGACAAAGTAATGTCTCTGCTTTTTAATATTACTTGACCTTAAATAGTCCACCTTAGAAGCATCAGCAACCTCAGTTTAAACCCTATTCAATTCGTTTTTTAAAACTTCCAACCTGATGATCCAGTCTCACCTATGAGCACCCCATTACATCAGTTTAACAAAATATTAATTCTGTGTTGGGCTTCCTCTTTAAGCAATTACCAGTATATACAAGTAATAAATTTTATCCATTCATTTGTTCATTCATTTATTCAAGAGAGAAATAGTTTATCATAGTGACTGAGAGCAGGGCCTCTAGGTTAAAATCCCACCTCTGCCACTTAGTAAAGGGCCTTTGGACAACTTCCTTAAAGTCTAGAACTGAAACAAACAGATGTTATTAGTTATAGAATTAGTTATTAGTTTATAAATTAGTTACAAAATGTCAAATGTTATTAGTTATAAAATGTCATAAGTGCTATAAATCCAAAATTGTCAGGTGCCATGTGAAGTCTGATTGAGGGAGCTAATTTGAACTGGGGAAGTCAAATGACTATTTAATACTTTCAGCAATATAGTCACTCAGTTTCCTTATCTGTGAAATGAAGATAACTCTAGTATCTACCTCAGAGAGCTATCCTAAGGCATAAGTGAATTAATTGTATGTATTTTTCAAACAGTTTGACACAGTATTAGAACACAGCTGGTATTAAAAGTTGCCATTGCTCTTCATTAATTCAAGTTTTACTGAAAACTGCTCACTGTTCTATGCTGCTTGGCAAAGTAGAAATCCAGGCAAAAACTTTTGTTTCTTCTAATCAGGCAGATTTGATGTCAAGCCTTTGTTCTCTTACTTAACTAACCTCTCTAACTCGTTTTCTTACCTGAGGGCAATAATACCCACCTGGAGTGGTTATTATGAGGATGAAATCAGAAATCTGTGTAGGGCCTGTATCTAGTGGATGCCCAGTGAACATTAGTTTCCTTCCCTGCTGAAAAGAACTTTCCCCACCTAATTTAAATTGTGCATCTCCACCCTCTGCCCCTAAAGAAACTCCAGTGGGAAGAAGATAATTTTGAACCCTTTATAGGCTTACTGTTCATGAATGAAGTTCATTTATTTTTCTTTTGTCAAAAACTACACTTTCTTGCCCTTTTCAGCAATTGATGGGAATGTGAATGTGGACATCTAACATCCCTAAGGGAATGGTCCACAATGATTCTAATTGGTCCCCTAAGCTTCATGTTTTCCACTGCTGTCAGACCTTTTCCCAAGACCATAACCCACTTCCTCTTCCTGCACCACTACCACCTTGAGCAATCAAAGTAAGAAAACACGGACTCCAGCCCACAGAAAACACTGTTGGTTGTCCTGGAAAGCCCAGTTTGCCAGGGTCTTTATTTTCAAAGCTGACTACTTAGTTTTCTCTGGCACAACGGTGCTGGTGGCATTTTGCTTCAGACGCCTATCCCTCCTGCCTGTGGTCCTTGCGGTGGCCTTGCCCTGGGTTGTTAGTACCCTTCTCTCTCTGGACTGCACGAGCCCTTTGCATCTTGATATAAAGTTGCCTAAGGTGGTATGTTTCCTTCAAGACCAATTGCATCTCAAGACTTGTTTCCACTGTAGAGTGAAAACTTTGTCCTGTTCCAGGGAATGGAAAATTTTCACCCACAGATTCCTGAAGAAGTGTCCTTTCCCTCAGTCCCTGGAACCTCACTTATTCTACACTATGGCTGACCCTAAATTGATGATTTACTACAAAGACTTTCCTGCCAATAGGCTTTTAGGGGACTATTGGGGTAATAGAGACTATCCATGAAGATAAAGACTAATGCATGTGACTATCAACAGCAAAAGAAAAACAAGACTAACAGGGTGTCTTTGGATTTCAGGGAACAGATCCGTCAAGGGCTAGAAGAACTCCAGAAGGTTCTGCCAGGAGGAGACACTTACATGCATGAAGGATTTGAAAGGGTAACTTTAAAAAGAGTTGTTGTTGTTGTTGTTTAAGAGTTTTAAACTCCAAATATAGATTGTGATATAGAAACATCAACACAGGGATGGCTGATGAGATGAGACACATGTTTTAATGGAACTGAGCCACACTCGATGGCAAGAGTAAAAAAATTTCCCATAAGTGTGTACCCAATAACTCCATCCAAAAGAGCTGAGTAAATGAAATTCCTTCCTTCTTCCCTGACACTGGATGAAGAATCTCAGCTAATGCTTAGCTGATGCTCATGAATCATGCCACACACAAGTCCTCTCTATTCCCAGGGTAACCTTTGCTATATATTTCTTCAGAGGTTGAGACAGAATTTCATCATTTCAGTCTAAAAGAAAAACAAGTTCCAGTCTATTAGAAGTAAGATATTGATCCAAGATAACTTTAGATGAATGTCATCCATTGATATTTGAGTGAAACCTGGGTGAATTACATAAAGAATCAAGACTGACCCAAGACTGTGGATCCAACATCAGAGACCATTACCCACTATGGCATTTATAGTAGCAAAGAGTAGATATGTCTAATGACTTTTTCATGTGTTTTTCAGGCCAGTGAGCAGATTTATTATGAAAACAGTCAAGGTAAGACTATATTTTGAATTACCATTATGATTAACTTTTTTTCTGTGTTTCCTTCTGAAAAATTACCTCAGTAATTTCCTGTTTCAAAAGACACATATGATATTGCTTCAGATCCTTGAACACACACTTCATCACAGAGAAGGAACACATAGAAAGATGGCATGTACCAGGTCAAATTCTACTGCTCTGATGATTCCCAAAAAAGTTATATAAAAGTAATTAAGATCTCATTATGGGCCACAGTCTGTAATGCTCATGACCAATTTTGCATGTTGAATTCATCAAGTTAATAAATACTTGGATGAGTTAGTGAAGTCTTGGATTTTTATGTCAAATTTAATTTTCTTGTCCTTCTCTGAGCTCCAAGCCTCTTCATCACTGTGATTGGATATGATTTTAGATTAAGATACCAGTTTGGCTTAGTCGTTCCTTCATTTAAATGGGGAAAGGGCATGAAATGCACTTGCTAGTGTGCTTAGCACATAGAAATAATATTTATTATTATTTTAGTCACTATACTATTACTACCCTGTCTTTCATGGGTAACATTTCTCTATCTGAGGCAAATCTCCAAAAAGAGAGTCAGCACTACAGTAGGGACTTTTCTCCCAGACCTGCAGAGGTGTCCACTTCCTATTTTACTCTAAACTGCAACAAATAAGACAGACCCAGTATCTATAGCAACACTTGTTAATACAAAGACATCATCAGCAATGGTGGCTCAGATGGTAAAGAGCCTGCCTACAGCGTGAGACACCCGGGTTGGATCCCTGGGTAGGGAAGATCCCCTGGAGAAGGGAATGGCCACCCACTCCGGTATTCTTGCCTGGAGAATTCCGTGGACAGAGAAGCCTGGTGGGCTACAGTCTATAGGGTTGCAAAGAGTTGGACACCACTGAGCAACTAGCAAACAATGTTACTAGAAGTTTCTAAATCACTGACAGGATTCTAGTAAGTTCTGACAACTGCTGTAATACTTCTAGTCAACTTGTGAGTCATGATGACTGTTACTGTTTGCCAAACTCTTGAAGGTGAGCAGCATGCAGTCAAGGACAGCATGTGAGAAGGACACCCGGATGGCCCGGGTGGTCAAGTTTGCCTCAGGTCTTGGCAAGAGTCAGGTGGACTGTTCCTAGGAAATAGTCGTGTGTGAGTCCCTGTAGCCACCCCCAGCTATCAGGCCAGTGACCAATTTACCAGGTATGGTCTTTTTTAAAGACAAAACTTAGCAACCCAGAAACAAAACATGTTCCCCCTTAGAGTCTGTCCCACGTTCTTCTTCATGCTGGAGCTACTTGCAGTCTCAAAAGAAAAGCTGATTCTCACAATACTGAATCTCAGATGGTGCAGCTTCAAAGAGATGGACTCCCAGGGCTGAGGGGGTTTTCTCGCTGTGGCAGGATGAACTCAGTGAGTGGGTCTGTGTTGTTTGATCAGGATACAGGACAGCCAGCGTCATCATAGCCCTGACTGATGGAGAACTCCATGAGGACCTCTTCTTCTATTCAGAGAGGGAGGTAAGAGACAGCCTGGCCTGCGTCTGACATAGAAACGGGGCTTCTTCCTTCTGAAATGGGCTGCAGTCTCTCTACTTGGGCAAAATGATAGATTTTCTTTGTAAAATCCCCAGATAAAATAGAGTCCCATATGTGAAAAATAATAACAGTTTATTTTTAAAGTGAATCCACATGTCTCACACATGGTAGGTATTTTTCCCTTTTACAAAATATTTGCATATTACTTTGGGGGATAAAATATATCTGTCATGCCTTTCTTTATTGAAAGCAGTTTTGAAATACTATGTATCATTTTTCAACAAATCCATCCGTACTATTTTTCTTTCATTTCTACTAAAAACAGGAGGGGAAAGAATTACTTGAAATATGTAAGAGCCAATTTTGTCAAAATGTATTAATCACTGAAATTCTTACTAAGAGTCAAAGCTGAATATTGACTGATGACAAAGTAAATTGCAAGCTCTCCTTCAATATTCCTTTTTTCCTTTTCTTTATGCTCTTGAAAAGTGGTCCCCAAAGCAATTAAAGGAATTCTTTTGAAATGAAGCTTTCAATTTGTGTAAAGAGATTCAGAAAAAGAGGTTTGTCTAGGACATGAAAGTGATGTTTATATTTAGGAAATTCTTTCCTTTCAAATGTCACATTCGAGCTATATGTATAAGTAACCCAAGGAAACCAGTTCACCATAGAAATGTATTGAAGCCTCATTAGTGACAAAAGCTCATTCAGGACAAGCTCAAAAGAAACACAATAAGAAGAAACACAAGCAGGGAGGAAGGGAGATGCCAGCCTCTTGATGAGAAATCAGAGCATTACCCTTGCCTGAAGCTCTTGAATACTATTTAATTTAAATTCAGCCTTCTCCACAAGCTGGAAGTATATATTCATTCATTCATTCATTCACTCGCTATTTACTTAGAGTTTGACCTGTATGGGCACTTTGCTGGACTAGAGAAACATTGGAGAGTAAGACACAGTTGCTGCACTCAAGGACTTTACCATGTAATAACGTTCAACTTTTTGAAGCCTCTGTTGGCAAAGGGCATGAGGATATTAAGTAGGTAAACACACTACTGTCCCCCATCCCTAACTTGTACAAAATTCTCAATGGGGAGACACACGATTAAATTATGACAGATGCTCCTTGAGCATCTGGGAAACAATATATTCCTATATGAAAATATATTCCTATATAGAAATTTCTAACTTTAGAAAAAGTTGAAACTAACTATATAATAGGAACACAAAATGGATTATCTAGATGCAAAGTAGCAATCAAAGTAAAAACCCTAATAAGGAAATAAGTGAATATAAAATAAATGATAAGTGACAGGCTTAAAATAGGGATTAGTAGAAAAGAATTTTAGGTATGGCACATGCAAACTTAGAAAAATATTTGGAGTGCCACTGCCAATAGGAAGAGGGTGTCTAAAACAGAAAGATAAAGTTCAAGATACAGAAAGAAAATGAACCTTTCCATTTTTGATAATTCTATATAAAGCCCTGCTAGAGGAGAAATGTCATATAGAAGTTGTTGCAGATAAGGCTGGGGCTAGACTGTATCTAAAAGTTAATTTTATCCTGAAAGCAGCAAGAAATATTTCTAACTTGAAGGCAAAAAGATGTATGTTTCTGTCCCTTCTAAAATGCAGGGTTAATCATAAGTGGATTCGAGTAGTAAGAGGGGGGATAAAAGGACACCATTGAAATCAATATGCATGTATTGGCACCTATTATATGTTTCCTATCAATTATTTATTAATTTCCTACTGTATTGACATATACCAAGGAATTACAAATTTTGTTTTCTTTTCTGAAACAAACAGCCTAGAAAACCTGGAAGAGTCTTTAATAAATCAAATATTAAAACCAAGCTAAAATCTGTATATTATTCATTATGTTGCCCTCTCAATACTTAATTGTAGAGAAGGTCATAGGTTCACCCACTCAAATATAGACTGCAATTCCCATACCATTGACTCTGTGTCTTTGGGAATAAAAAAAGGTGCTGACATTGATGCACATCTGTATTGTTCTAGGCCTTATGTGAGGAGCTCTGCATATGTTATCTCATTTAATCCCCCAAACACTTCACAGAGCTAAGTCAAGCATCAAACACAGGTATATCAGGTTCCAAAGATCACAACCTTGCTGTCAGAGCATGATGCCATTACAAAGCAAGAACCTATGTCAATAAAAATCCATCAGAGGAACAGAAAAGATAATTATTTCTCCAGAATATTTAATATGACTTAGCTTACAGTTTCCTTTTCCTCCCTTCGTCATTCAAAGTTTCTCATCAAGACTCTACTTCTAAAAAAAAAAAAGACTCTACTTCTGTGGATCTTTCTCAACACTTCCCATTAGACTAATCACTCCCTTTGCATCTACCATATTGAGTTAGAATGTGATGTTCACTGGAGTATTGACTCTTCAGGGACAGGGACTGCCCTCTCCGTTATGGTACCTGGCACACAGTAGATGCTCAATAAATACCTGGTTATTGCAATTAGTCTGGCTGATCCAAAAGAACTACATTTGCCACTGCTTCTCACTCTAATGTCATTGTTTCATTGGCCCAGGCGAACAGATCCCGAGATCTGGGTGCAATCGTTTACTGTGTGGGCGTGAAGGATTTCAATGAAACACAGGTATGAACATAGATTTCATCATGCTTGGGAGCATATTAAGCTTATGAATGATAGAAAACATATGCATTTGGTGGGGAGGGTGCATCAGCAGCATAAATACCCTTTAGATAGATGATTTTTCCAGGAATGCTAAACAGGAAGGGAGTCATTGGATGTGTGAGGGATGTGAACCCATTTGCAAATACACTTGAGGGTCTTCAACACAGAGCATCTAGGCAGCATCCTTCCTAGTTGACTTTTAGTAGATGTTAAATTGCCAAGAAGTCAAAACAGATTGAAATTAACTTGGAAACAGATTGGTTTTTTAAAATTTATTTTGACAAATCTGATTTTCTTATTTAAATGGCAAACATCCCTTTTATCTCATTAAAAACACAATGCATTTTCAATACCCCTCCCATAAATGGAAATAATTGGCCAGTGGGCAGAAAAGTATGTCCAGGTATATATAAGCAAATTGTGAAAATGTGTTAACAACCTAAAGGGATGTTCTTCATAATTTATTTTTGTTTTGATAACATGGACAATGCTCATGATATGTTGCTAAATGAATAAAATAAGGTAACAAAAACTGTTTTGGGAATAGTACAAATCCACTTTTTAAAGTAAAATATGATATTTGTATAGAAAAAGTATGAATAACTATATATATCAAATTAACAATAATAGATGAAGGATGAATGGACAAATGGGTAGATAGATGAATTATATGAACTTTTTTTAACACATGAATTATATGAACTTTTTATCTTTTTAACACTCCTGGGTTTTTTTGAAATTTCCCAATGATTGTGTGATCCTTTTGCAATCAGTAAAAATCCTGGAACTGACTCTTAACTGTGGCGGTCTCAGCACTAGACGGAAATTTGGGAGGAGAAAAGCTCACAGATCAGTTTCTCCTCTCTTCAGTCCTCTGCCCCATCAAGCAGGAGCAGCCAAACCAGTCTTAAGGGTTCTTCCCTCAATGAGCAGCTTGAGTCTAAGATAAGGGTCCCCATTCATTGACCTCACCCAACACCAAAGCTTGAATTTATTTTTAAAATTGCACTGAAAGGAAACCTGAGTCTGTTTGATTCAAATACAGTTGCCAATAGAAATGTGGTTGAATGGGAGAAAAATGAGCCAATGGCCTGCCCCCAAATCCATAAATACATCAACCCAGGCCAAATGTTCATCTCGCTTCGCAATCTTACCCCTGCTCCCATGGAGACAAGCATTAAAACAAACGTAAAAGCTGGAGCCGGCTCTCCGGACCCGCTCCAGAAGGGCGGCTGGTAAGCTCATCATGACTGAGGGCGTTGCAGTGAGGCTCCTGAGCCCAGGCAAGCCCGTCGGTTCCTCCGGGTTCTAAATGAGATGGAGCCCACTGGACCCAGAGGCTGTTCCCGGTTCTCCGTGTCCGAACCTTACACGTCTCGGTGTGTGTTTGTGTTTGCTGTGTTCTCAGCTGGCCCGGATTGCGGACAGTAAGGATCACGTGTTTCCGGTAAATGACGGCTTTCAGGCCCTGCAAGGCATCATCCACTCAGTGAGTAGAGCAGCCTCCTCTGGGACTGAATACTCCGGCCCTTCCGGCCCCCTGACCTGCTGCCCCGCGCCCCCATCGCCTCCCGCTGGGGCTGGTGGCCTTGTTCTTGAGACACACGCCTTTGTGTATCTCTGTGTCTGCTGTGTTCCCACTTCTCCCTCCTGCCTTTCACACGGGTTTCTATTCTGTGCCAACTCTTCACCCTACAGTGGAAAACTAAAAATGGAAGGGAGTCCTGCTCGGCAGTGAGCCGGACTTCCGGCAGTTCTCACACTGGAAGCACTGTGGCCCATGGCTGTTCTCTTGAGTGACCTCAGCTTGCCCAGTCATGACTGACTGCAGCCTCCCTTCAGACCACCGCAGGCTCAGCCCCTATCACTTGCTCATCAGAGGTACTTTCCACCAGTGGTTTTCTACCATGGCTGCCCGTTGATGATTATCTGAACAGGAGTTTTAAGATCTTCCCTGGGTGATTTTAAAAGGTTTCTTTTTTTAATATTAAACTTTTATTTATTTAATGAATGAAACTTACCTGGAGTCACAACATAGGTTCTTGTTTCTCTGTTTTTTCATGGCTCATTTGTTTGTTTGTTTTTTAAATATATATAGTTGATTTACAATGTTGTGTTAGTTTCAGGTATATATACAGCAAAGTAATTCAGTTACACACACACACACATATTCTTTTTCAGATTCTCAGATTCTGTTCTCTTATATGTTATTACAAGATATTAAATATTGTCCCCTGTGCTATACAGTAGGTCCTTGTTGGTTATCTGTTGTATATATAGTAGTATATATACGTTAATCCCAAGCTCCTAATTTATACCTCCCCTACTTTCCCTTTCGGTAACCATAAATTTGTTTTCTATGTCTGTGGGTCTGTTTTTGTTTTGTAAATAAGTTCATTTGTATCATTTCTTTAGATTTCACATTTAAGTAATATCATATATTTGTCTTTTGTCTGGCTTACTTCACTTAGCATGATAATCTCTAGGTCCATCTATGTTGCTGCAAGTAGAATTGTTTCTTTTTCATAGCTGAGTAATAGTTCAACCTTACTGTAAAATATGAGGGTTTCCATGTTCCCCAGGGTTTGCACAATCACCAGCCCTCTTTTCCATCCCAACCTGTTTTTTTTTTGTTTTGTTTTGTTTTTTTAATCACTCCTTCCCTATCAGTGAACATGACCTGGCTTCCTGGATTTCTTTTCTACTGTCCATCCCCTAGCTAGACCCTTGGTCCAGCAGAATACTGGAGAATGCTGATCTTTGAAGCTTCAGCCAAAAGGCCTGTGTGTGTGCTGCACCTGTAATAAAGTCCAGAGTTGCTAAAGCCTCCACCTTTAGGTCTGGGAACCAGGCAGACCGCCAGTGGTATCTGCAGTTGGAGTTCACCAGGCTTTAGACTTGGGGTCCAAGATGCAGATTCAGAGCTCAGAGGATCACTGTCCTTTTAAGATGTCAATGTGGTCTTAATCCAGGGGTTACTCCTCAGGAGTTCAGGATCTGTCCAACTCCTGCAGATTCACCTAGGAAGTCTCCAACATGTTGTGCCTCATGCTCCCTCTCCGTCCCTCCAGGGTTTGCTAAGAACCCCAGCAGAGTGGAAAGGAGAGTGAGACATATGAACTTTGAAGCTGATCAGTCCAGAGTTTAAAGGCTGGCCCAACAACTTATCATGTGTAGATCCTTGGATGAGATATTTTCTTTCATTCCATATTTGTATAGGGGATTAATGATAAGACATACATTGTAGTCTTGTTTGAGGATTACAAGAGATAATACCAATAAAAATGCCTAATATTTTTTTCAAGCACATAATCAGTACTCAAGACATATGAATTATTTCCTCTTCCATGTCCCTTCACCACCACATGGGAAACCTTAGTGTCAGCTTCCTCCTGATCCTCTGAATTTCTTGAATATGCTTAATGATCACGTGGAGAATCTTGTCTGCACTACCCATTCCCAGGGTCTGTCCCCAAGAGCTTCTACCGGAATCAGTATGAGATGGAGCCTATGAACCTGCATCTTTTAAATTTGCACTTTTTAGTCAGTGCCCCAGATGTTGTACATTTAGAACACTGACATATGTGACCTTACATTTCCAGAACTGTAAAAAAATAATTCCAGCCAGAGTTGAGACCTCCTATCCTAAATGTGTACATATGACAGACGTCTTCTTTAAGATGTGATTGCAAGAAACAGAAACCCACTTAAACTACCTTAATCAGAAAGTGGAAATAATTGAAAGGATAGAAGATTATCAGTTCCAGTTATGGATACCCAGGTGAGGGACCCCTGGGGTCCTATAAATAACTTCTGAGGTCAGTATGGCACACTTGACAGTATAAACAACAAGAAATGTAATAACCAGGTAAAACAACACCCAAATAGTGATTTCTCCAGATGGTTAAAAACAGGATTCAGGCCTGATCATGAATCCTGTGGCAGCTCAGAGGTGAACTGTTCTGAAGAGGAGACTTCATGAGAAGCTGAGCAGACCTGAATTCCTAAAAGACCAAGGACGGCTGATGGATAGCTCCAGAGAAGAGATGACATGACCTCATCCCAAAGAATGGAAAGGAGCAAACATATTTTGAGGACAGTAATCTGTCTGGGAGAGTTTGGGTAAAGAAGTCAGGAATAATGAGAAATAAACTAAGACATTGGGTTGGAAGCAGATTGATGAGAGCCTGGAGGAATTTTAACTCCAACTTAGCGTAATCACTGAAGCATTTGAACATCTAACAAGTGATATTTAAGAAGAGAATCTGATAGCAGTGTCTCTGCATGTAAAAAGGATACTGGGGGGCCCCAGATGCAGGAGCCCAGTCATGAGGCTACTGTAGAAGTCCTTTCTTCAGATGACTGGGTTCTAAACAGGGACAACTCTTACTTGCTCAAAGATTCTTATGAGTGGTATGCCACATCATTCAGGAGGTGGTTCCTCCCCAAAGAATCTGAGTATTTTTATCTGTATAAATTGTGTTGTCTGACTGTTTCAGCCTTAGCAACTTATTTAAGTTCAGCATGAGCTCCGATGTTTGTAAAGCTCTTCCTACCCCTTCAGTAGAAATCACTCCAAAGATGTTTAAGAAACTTTAGTAAAACTGTCTTCCAAAAAGGGAAAAAATAATTTGAGACTCCAAACTTTTAGCTGAATGATAGCATTCTTGTGAGTTTTTATCTGGGAGTTATGCTGGTGGTTTCCATCCTTCCAATACTTGAAACCCATGTTTATTGCAGTTGTTAATTCATTTGCTTGGACAGAAAAACAAGGACAAACACAGCACAGCTCATCTTTCTCAAGCCAGACAAAAACAATTATGGCCTGAAAGTTGACTGACTAATTTTAAGAAGTGGGTTCATTTCTCCTTCTGGATACTGAAAAGAAAACTCTTGCATCCCCTCTCCCCATCTGAAGAATCTTTTCCAGTTTGTTCCCATGGATGTTGTTTTGTGGCTAGTTACTTTCTCATAATAAAGTAGGACTGGGCTTAATTATCCAGAATAGGTGCAGAGCAGCTTTCAAAAGCTCAAATAGTTCATGAAGTTCTAGACCCACCATGACCTTCTTTTTTATTGAGGCAGAGTTGATTTGCAATATTAGTTTCAGGTGTACAGCCTAATGATTCAATGTTTTTATAGATTATACTCTGTTTAAAGTTATTATAAAATACCAGCTATATTTCCTGTGTGGTACAATATATCCTTGTAGCTTATTTATTTTATACAGTGGTTTGTATCTCTTAATAGTGGCCTTGTTTTTAAATTCCCAATCAAGATTCATGGGCTAATATTTATTCATTCCTCTAATATACATTGAAAACTTTTTATGGTAGACTCTGGCCATTTGGTTATATGTAAGCAGATAGAGATCCTATCCTGGTGGAGCTTATAATCTAGTGGGAAGATTATAAAAAACAACTCAATAAATAAACATGTATAATTTAAATTATGATACATGGTATATAGAAAGTAACATCCAACTGAGATTACGAGTCAAGTGGTTGGCAAAGAACTCAGACTCCTTTGAAGAGATCGCCTCAGAGTGAAATGGAGTTGTTCATTGGAAAAGCATGGATACAGCATTCTTGGCAGAGCAGAACCCTAAGAAGGTGTATAACAGAATTGAAGAAGAGTGGGGCTTGGATGGTAAATGACAGAAGATGAAGGTCTGCCCACTTATAATGGTGGAGGAGGGAAATTGAACCCACATCTGGGTCCATAGAGTCTGCTTTTCCCACAATACTGGGCTGTGAATGTCTGAGGAAATGGAAAATCACTGGATTATAGGGAAATGATTATCAAAGGCATGGATGCAGCAAGTCCCTGGATTCTCTGCTTCCTCAATCTGACTCCTGTGTTTTGGTATTTTTACTATTCTTCAATCCTCTCTACTTTAAGGAGGAAGTACTCAGATTTTGTGTAATCTGTTAGTTCAAAGTGCTTTCACTTGTTTTCCATTTTAATCTCCCATCAGTGGGATACAGGGAATAGGCAGAGAGAAAAGCTTGTAATTTATTTTGGTACCAAACATTGTGCCTTTTCTCGTTTAATATTACACCATTTAAAAATCACAACAGCCCTGTGCAGGAAATATTCCCATTTTACAGATGAAGAAACTGAGGTTCAGATACCCTGCACAAGAGCACACAGCTCTAATGGGGAGATCAAGTTTGGAACCCAAGTACATGACTCTAGAGCTCAGTTTTCTCCCACCTCAATTTCCTTAGAAAGGTTAAAAGTAAGAAGTCATCATTTAGTGAATTCTTAGCTGTTAGGCACAGTGAAAATCATTTTACATAGTCATCTCATCAAATGCTCACCCCCTCCATTTAATGTAGATATTATTACTCCTTCCATAGAAGCAGATACCCTAGGCACAGAGAGATTAGCTAACTGGTCCAAGATTGCACAGCAGTGGGCAGTGATCCAGAATAGACTGGGTTCTGTCTCTAAGGTCCATAACAAGATGACCACAGCACTTAATGAATGATGTGGGTAGGCCGGGAAGCAGCTGCATTTCGGAGAAGAGGACCCTGAGAACCAAGAATGTGAAATGACTTGACACAGTTTACAGAGTTTATAGCAAAGACAAGACCAGAGTCCAGGCAGGTGCTCTGGTGTGAGTACACCATTGGTGGGCAGGAGACTCTTTGCCACTTTTACTATTAAGTAGAGAACACCTCTGAAAATCTCAGTTTCTGCTTGATGGATGAAATTTCATTATTTTGAAAGGCTGGCAGCTTGCCACAACTGAAAGAAACATCTTTACTTTCACACTTGCTCAGGACTCTACCTCAGAGGACAGAATTCCTTCTTGTTTTTGCAGAATTCAGTTGATAAAATTATAGAACAAAATTTAGAAGGTTGGAAGATTAGGGCCCTTTAAGCCAGTAAAACTGTAAAGAAAGAAACTATTTCTTTGCCTTTTCTTATTGTGGCTTTCTCCGGGAGTTTCCATTGACCACAACTGGTGAATGCAGCGCCAGCCCTCAAGTGAAAAATATGAAGCAAAGGTCCAGCGAGGCTCCTGGGTCTTTGTTTGCCTTTTCAAAAGTGCTGCAGGCAGTGAAATGGGAACCTGCATGAAAGCTGGGTTCGGATAACACTGAAGTGGGTCTGCAGCTTTGAATCCTAACGCTTGACCTGGTTACCATGATGCCAGCTCCTCCTCCCACTGCCCCCAGTTCTGGTGCAATCAAGGGCGGTGCCTAGAATCAAGCACACTTGGTCTCTGAGAAGAACCCAGTCACTGGTACCAAACTATATCCATCCAGGAGCATTTCTCTAAAATAAATATTTAAGCCTGCATAGGGCTTCCTACTAATTCGAGGGGTGAGTCAGTGCCTAGAGCATTCTGAATGTTTGATCAACTATAAACAAGTATTGAGCAAACATGACTATATTTGAAAGGATTTCTTGCAAGTTATAGCACTAACATCCTTGTTATCAAGGAAGCTGTAAGAACTAGTGAAACTGAGCACTGGATCTATTCCATGGTGTATATATATTTATTTTATTTATGGTAACCACATCATGTGCTAATTTCTCCCTTCCCCTTATGGGACTGCGAAAGCCCCTTGTCCAGTCCAACTGGAGCTTTGACAAAAGGTAAAGCCCATCTTCCTGGCTTCCCACCCATCTACTCTTCCAAGATCCCACAAGGGACTGCTAAGGGTTTTTCTCCAATCAAAAGCTAAATGCCTGGGGTTTCCCTGGGGTTCCAGTGTTTAAGACATCACCTTCCAATGCAGGGGGCATAGGTTCAATCCTTGGTCAGGGAGCTAAGATCCCACATGCCTTGTGGCCAAAAAACCAAAACATAAAAAACAGAAGCAATACTGAAACAAATTCAATAAAGACTTTAAAAATGGTCTGCATTTAAAAACAAACAAACAGTATCTGCATCACATTCCTGTAGTCCTGCAAAGTACCTGACTTAACTGAACCAGCTCTTCTTCCAGGGCTAGCAGAAGGGGAGATTCATTTCAGCAGCAGCCCTTCTCTTAAATCAGTCATGTTTGTGAAGGAAGAAACTGCCTTCTCCACCTTTGCCCCATCTAAATCCTGTCTGGAGTTCTGTCTCAACTTCAAGGCTCTGCTCCCATCCTCTCTCTTCTGTGGAGCCTGCCCTGACCTCTCCTGCACCTTGAACTCTCCCTGCCTTGAGCTCCACTGACGCTAATTGTTGGCATCACTTGCTTGGCACTTGCCTTTCCTCCTGGTCAGTTGCTGAATTGTGTAGTCACAGAGCCCACCCGCTTTGTCGTATTCCCTTTGTGGCATCAAGTGTGGGGCTGAGCATAGGAATTCATTGCAAAGAGGCGCCGAGGACTGCAGAGCGTTCGTGACCTACAAGACACCACATGTGGGCAGTTTCGTGGCTCTATTCCTTGTAAAATCCTCTTAGTCTTTCCCTACTCTTTTCCAAGGCTGTATCTATAAAAGATGGCATTTTGTGCTGCATTCACATTAGCAGACCTGGAAGCATAAATAGAATTAATTGTAGTTTTTGTGGTGGGTGGAAAAGCTTTTTAAAAAATCATTTGCCTCAGCAGTCATTAATTAGACTTTACAGACATTCAGGTCAGGCATTTCAGCTAAGCTATTATTTCTATTTAACTCAGTAAAGAATCCAAATGTAATAAAAATCCCTATTACTTAAATAGGCTGAAGAAATTGCAGGGAGGTATGTTCAGTTAATCCTCAGGTCAGCCCCACACCCTCCAGCTCCTTCTCCTATATTTAAGAATCTGTTAACACTTATTGTAAAAGCAATAGCAAATTTAGACAAAATCCAATGAAACACTGCAGGGTTCAGCTCCCCAGGAGGGCCACTGACTTTGCCGGTATTCATGAGATCAACAAGCTCATCTTACTAAATAAACCTTGTCTTGGAGTTCACAGTTATCTGAGCTTTCCTTCTGAAAACAAGAGAGGAAAGTGGTTTCATAGAAAAAAGATGAATTTCCTCAGTTTCAAAGCCTTGTTTGTCCCATGCTCCTTCACACCAGACTCTCCTTGAGTGTGAAACTAAGAGTAGCATATATTCAGATAAGCTGGATGCCTCTCTCCAGACAAAAACTCTTGCATGTTTTGAGGATATTTAATAAGCTTTATTGTCTAAAAGTCAGTAATCTCTTAAAAAAGTGTTTCTTGCACTTTGGAATATTTACTTGGTATTAAGCATGCCTATACATAAGAGCCTGGAGGGCTAGGGTCCACAGGGTCACCAAGGGTCACACAACTTAGCAACTAAACACAACAGTGACTATACATAAGATCATGTGTGAATCCTAGAAAGATCTCTGTGTGTTAGTAAACTTTTATTTTAAATTCAGATTCTGTAGAACTGATAGGAATCTAGATAATGTCCATAGTTAACAATAAATATGTCTATTGATTTTTAAGTGTGGAATGGAATTTACTTAGGAAAGGTGACTACCTTTTTTTTTTTTTCAAAATTTTATTAGAGATCAAATAGTTTCAAAATTCGTGGGGGCAAGATTGACAGTTCTGAAGACAAGGATGAGCCAGATATGTGTCCCAAGCTCCCTGACATTCTCTAAAAGCAATATCCTCCAGGCTTATCCAACATGAATACTGCCATCAGCTATATTATTGTACCTGGGAGTCTGAATCCCACCTCCCAAACATTTACATTTTTGCCAAGTAAAGGGACCAAGGCCTTTTATAAAGCAGGCCCATCTAGACCTTACATATGGGGACATAATACACCTACAACATTACTGTCTTAAAATATAAGTCATTTAAAAGGATGAAGGTGAGAAGCAGGCCTGCTGGAAGGGCAGTCTCCATAGACTGTGGTACTTAATAAGAAGAGGGAGATGTTACAAGATGCTGAAACTAGCCTTGTATTCAAAAGACTATGAAAGATTTAAAATTTAATTTAAAAAACCAGAAAAGATTAATATAATAAAAGATTATATTTATGGGAAAAAAGAAAGGCTGCTATATAATATGCTAAAATGCCAATTAATGAAGCCATGCAGAAAGTGTACCATTTGTTTGTGCAACCAATATTTATTTAGTGCCTACTATGTGCTGGATAAAAACAATTCTCCTTGCCTTCATAGAGGTTATAGTCTAAGAGAGAAGATAGACAATGACCAACCAATCAAAAAGATAAATATATCATTATAAACCACAGTAAGTCCTCTGGAAGATGGTAATTTATGCTCAAATGTGAATGAATACAGAAATATTTCATTGGTAAAATCACCAAGACTTAGGTCACAAAATCCATACTGAATCTGGAGGGTGACAAGGAGAGTGAATTTAAGGGAAATTGCTAAGTTTTGGCTTAGAGAACTATACAGATGTAATTGGATGATAGACAGTTAACCACCCACGGGCCAGCCTACTTCAAGCTCCAGGCATCTTCTAAGCAGAATATGCCTTTCATGATAAGTAAGACACTAAGAAACATGCTATCTAGATATGTAGGAGGAAGAGGCCCTTATACCACAAATGGATAAAGGAAACTGGTCTTATATGAACACACACAAAACCCTTCCAACAGGAAATGGCCAAGTAAATAAAGAATGATAGTTTATTAGGGAAGGAGGCAGAGCAACGAGGGGGAAAAAATTAGGTATGCTTATGGTAAGGGAGGGATTCATAACAACTCTATGCAAATATTCACAATCTTTAAGGATTCTTGAGAAAGCTCTGCATAAACTCTGAACTTTATGAGAAAAGGCTTCAGAATAAATAAATAAATAAATAAATAAATAAATAAATAAATAAATTCCTGAACTAATCCACTATGGGTTTCACTTTAAATATATTAAATAGCTTTTATTACTTGGCAGAGTTATTTTACATCTGTTGCCTCTTTTACTCCCCTAACAATCTAATGAGGTGTTCAAGAGTATCACTACCAGTAACAACATGTGCATTTCTAGAGCTCTTTACAGATTTCCAACATGCTTACCCATATATCTTCTTTTTGAAATCTGCCCAAAAGGTAGCAGGATAACATTATTAGCCATCTTTCAGGCATTTTCAGCAAATAGGATTTAGCAAGAGGCCAGTGGTGAGTGATGAGACAGAAGCAGTTATGAGTGACTGTCTTTGCCCAAGAGTAGTAGCAGTCATAGCAGTAGTAACTGAAGTAAGAGTAACAGCTACCATTGTTTGAGAACTGAGTATGTGTTAGACGTCCTGCTAAGTGCTTTACTACTAAGGCTGTTCTGAGCCTATTTCTTGGTACCTTATTTTCATGAAAGGCACTTGTTGGCTGATGGCCCAAGGTCATTAAATAATTATCTATTGACTAATCACATCTGTCTAGTTCTGTCTATAGAACAAAAACCTTGTCAGTATTCCTTAATCTCACTCTCTTCCTCACTCTCTAAGCCAACATTTACCACCTAAGTTCTACTGATTTTACAAATGAAACTTCTCTGAGTTCTTGTCTGTTACTCATTTTACCATCAGACAGCTCTTTGAGGTCAGTGTTTTTCTTATTCTCATTTTACATAAAAAAACTGAGATGCAGAAGTTCAATAACTTATCCAAATCCTCTTGGCCAGTAAGTAGTGGGGCTTGGATCTGAACAGAAATCTATTTAAAGTCCAGATCTATTTTTTTCTGTCTCTAGAGCCCAGGTTCCTAAGAATAAATCACCATAGTTGAGGATTTCCAGGTCCTGTGCTATGGACTCTGCCTATAGTATCTCATTTAATCTTCCCAACTCAGCAACCTCATGCAGTAGGTGCTGTTCTTATCCCACCATTACAGATGAGGAAACAGACTCAAGAGAGGTTATGGAACTTGCCCAAGGTCATAGTGCTTATGACTGAGTTGACCCAAGCAATTTGATTCCAGATTCTAAGTTATTAGTATGTTAAACTGTTTCCCAAAATTGGGGTTCAGACAAGTTTAAGGATTTGCCAGGGACCATAAGTCAGACAAGTAGAGGACCAGGGTCAAGACCAGAAACCAACTCCTCGAATTGGTTAGGCTTGAGGCATGTGGTAGTCTTAGCCCAGTCTCCATTAGAGGTCAATTATTCTGTCACCTCTGACATCACCCCGACCCTGTGTGAGTTCTTTCCACTCTGTCTAGTCATTTCCCATCATCTGGTTCCCAGTGCCTGTCTGTACCTCCTCCAGAGGTACCAGTGCCCAGATCAGGGAGAGGTCCTCTGCCTCCCCACACCTATCCAATCTCCAGTCCCTAGGCTGCTCTGCTGTGTGTTGAAGTTCAGACAGACTGATTACTCCACAGTCTGGGCTACTAATAACCAAAGGACCCCAAATCCACCCTATGCCATTCTGACTTCCTACCTTTTGAAACCAGATATTTCAAACTAATAGAAGCCACAGTCCCAGACAAATCCTGCCCATCCCCCTCACTGATAAATTTTACTCTATTGGCTGCACCGTATCCCTTCCAGATGTTTTATGTTAAGATTGGGAAAGCTGTGTTTTTACTGGATTGAATCACTGCACTTGGCTGACATTTTTTGGCCCTTAATACACTCCTTAGATTTATCAGCTAATTGCAGACACTTTGAGAGAATCATACAGCATGTGTTTATTATGACAAAACCTGCAAGTGTGTCTTTGTGGTTAAAGTTTCACGGTGTTTTCTTTACTGACCCCTGCTTAAGTATTAGAGTTGGTTCAAAAATGTTGCTTCTAAGTCAGGAACGTAACATGGGTGAAAATTTCATTTTTGTGTTATGATGGAGTTTGAGGAATGGAGACAGGATAGATCCAATAGCTCAATTTTCATTCTTGGACTGTTGAAATCTTTAGTTGCAGATGATAAAATGACTTATAAAGGGAGATGGAGGAATTTTATTTAATATGTAAGAAACAGCTTTGTGTTGTTCTAATGTCACTGTTTAATAAATCTCTCCAGTGGGTCAATTCTGTTTCTTCCAATGTGGCCTGTTTGGAGATTTATGCCTGAAGACATGATGAAGGGGGTGGTTGCCTCTCTGAGTCATGGCCACCAGTAGCTAGGATGGCCCTTCAGGCAAGAAGAACCCAGTGGCAGCAAACTGGGGGGGGGGGGGGGGGGGCGGAGGGGAGAGGACAATCATCACAGTTCAGGTAGTGCAGGTGCTATCTGGGGAGGATCTGGATGCAGATCCTAGCAAGCCCCAATCCTAGGATGTTGCTGCATCTAAAGGACTGTATTGACCATTGGAAAGAGGAAGAAGGAAAAGCCAGAAGGGAAACACGGATGCCCAGGTTATTTTCTTGGGGGTCCCTCATTCCAAGTCAGAATGTCAGTGAAGGGCTCAGGTCCCCAGAGCCAGGTATGTGATGACCACTGACTAACAGAGATGGAGGAGAATTGGGTGCATGTTATCCCATTCCTGTGAAACAGGGGGAACTGAGGCTGCACCTGTGCTTGAGGTGCGTGGTAACTGGGTAAGCCAAAGCGAGAGGAAATAAGGCAAGCGCTGACAAAAAGGAACAAATTGCTTTGACTCTGGAATCACATAGAAGCTGAAAACAGATACTAAAATGCCTTTAAATTGTGAAAGAGGCAGAAAGAATGTTCAGGAAAAATAGCTGGAAGTCTGAATCTTAGAATTGTCAAGAAAAAGAAATGCAGTTGGCCCTCTGTAGCCTGGGTTTCACATCTGCAGATTCAACCAGCTGGGGATCAAAAATATTTGAAAAAAAATCCAGAAAGTTCCAAAGGGTAAAACTTGAGTTTGCAGCATGCTGGGAACTATTTACATAGCATTTTCATTGTATTATGAAATATAACCAATCTAGAGATGATTTAAAGCAGCAGCCCCCAACCTTTTTGGCACCAGGGACTGATTTCATGAGAGACAATTTTTCCATGAACCAGGGGTGGGGGCAGGGGAATGGTTCAGTGGTAATGCGAGTGATGGGGAGTGGCAGATGTAGCTTCACTGGCTTGCCTGCCCTCACCTCTTGCTGTGCAGCCCAATTCCTAACAGGCCAGGGGAATGGTTCAGTGGTAATGCGAGCGATGGGGAGTGGCAGATGAAGCTTCACTGGCTTGCCTGCCCTCACCTCTTGCTGTGCAGCCCAATTCCTAACAGGCCACGGATGCATACAATTTCCATAGCCTGGAGGTTGGGGACCCCTGACTTAAAGTATATGGAAGAGTGTGTGCAGATACTCCACCATTTTATATAAGGGACTTGTGGATCCTCTGACTTCGGTATCCGTGGAGATCCTGGACCAGTCCTCCTGCAGATACTGAGGGAGGACTGTGCTGCTTCTTATGACTCTCAGGTATAGAAAATTACCTCAAATACATGGTTGCAAGGGAGCCTCTTTCAGTGAATACATCTGAATGTTTTGTCGTCTGTATATCAGATAACAATTTTCTGAAGCATGTTGTTCATTTCCTTTCACAATGCTTCTCTATGAGGATGCCCAGATTTCTCTCTGGAATGGGTAAATATTATCTCTTCTGAGAAACTGGTTTGTTTTCATTCTTCAGACTGAGAATCTCATAAATATTGACTGTCCTCATTTGCTACTAGAAAGCTTAGAATTAAATTTAGGAGCCACTCCTAGCAAGGAAATAAGCTCTTCCCAATGTATTTTGTCTATGCTATTCTCACTCCTTACTTCATCTTCCCCTGATTTTCCCTTTAATCTATTTTCTCCCTTTTTGTAATTTATTATATATTTTGTTTGACTGTATCCTTGTGGCATATGTATCACTTAAGCTGGAACAAAGAAGCATATTTGCTAAATACGTCCATTCAAGTTAATGGGTGTTTCCCAATGCTAAAAATGCTTTTTTTCTTTAACAGACTTTACATTTTATTTCACTATTAATTCTTTTAACAAATGCCCCTTTCATAAATAGAGCAATGATCTTCCTCAGCCCTCTGACCCATTTCAATTTCCAAATTAAGTAAGGCCCGCCCAAATAAAGATACTGCAGTATATCACTCAGTATCCTATACTTGTTTTAAATGCTTGGCCAAAATTTTAGAATCCTTATGCAGTAAGCAGTGGGATTTATAAATGGCAGAGAAAAGCTTAAAAGTCAGATACCTTGATTTCGCCAGAAGCCTTTATTATTAACTTCATGTGCAATCTTGGGGTTCTCCAGACTCCACTGAACCCTGCAAGACTCACTAGGGGGGAAAACTACATTTCCATTTAAGTAAGGTCCTCTTAAAGTGTGAGGCACAACAAGCAGCCTTCAAAGACATCCTTTGCCGGCAACATGTTTCCTCTCTTTAACTAGAAGGTGACTGAGTAACCTGAGCATGCATCTCTTCTAGAGAATTGGCCATTTCCATCCTATCTCCCTAGTCTTATCTATTTATCACTCATTTTTCTACTTTTTAAGCTTCTTTTGTTCTAGCTAAAGAGGTCTATGCATTTCTAGTTTCTTACCTTTGCAAATGCCACTCCCTGCCAGGACCTTAACCTTCCCCTAACTTACTCCTCCCCACTTGACTGAGTCCCACCCTCAGCACCCACTTCTTCCAGGAAGCCCTTCTCAATTATAGCCCTCAGTGATCTCCCCCATGAACTCGGTAGCTTGTACCATCTGCCCTTTTACCCTGGCACCTATCACATAGAATGGTCCCTTGTTATTTATCTTTTCAAGTGTAGCTCCCATTTCTTCTACTGGATGTTAAACCTATCTATAACTAGGAGTGACCTTTCATAGATTAAATACATATCTGCCAGAACAAATGAATAAATAATTCCTATGGCTTTTGTGGGGCTCCCAGGGTGATGCTAGTGGTAAAGAACACACCTGCCAATGCAGGAGACCTAAGAGATGTGGCTTCAATCCCTGGGTCAGGAAGAACCCCTGGAGGAGGGCAAGGCAGCCCAATCCAGTATTCTTACCTGGAGAATCCCATGGACAGAGGAGCCTGGCAGGCTGCAGTCCACAGGGTCGCAGAGTCAGATGGGACTGAAGCGACTTAGCACGCATGCACATAGCTTTTGTGACACCCAGAACATCTAGCACAGTACTGCTCATAAAATGCTTGACATTAATGATACTAATGAAAATGTAACACTCTACTTACCTACCCACTACAACATAGTGTCCTTGAGCCTTCTGATCTTGGTAGCTAAAATCAAACCCACTTTTCTAACAAAATAAGCTATGCTTTGACTTTGACTTTTTGATTTCCTCTCCTCCTAGATTTTGAAGAAATCCTGCATCGAAATTCTAGCAGCTGAACCATCCACCATATGCGCAGGAGGTAAATTGAAATTAAGTGTTAATTGCTGTCACATGAATGATGAGATTTCAATTCAGGTCACGTTTACTTCATCAGTAGCAAAGAAGGGCACAAAAGGGGAGGGGGAAAAGAGGAGTCGAAATTGCTAAATTTGCTTCTGGGGCAAAAAGGTAATAAATAAACAACATGTCAGTTGTTTGATAGTTTGAAAAAACCTATCCAAATTCTCTCCTTTCATGGAAACTAATTATAGGAATATTACAGAAAGACTGGATTCCCACACACCGCTACCAATATCCCTCTCTGGATACAGGTGGGATCTAACCCTTCATCTTTTTTTTTTTTTTAACCCTTCATCTTCATGGCAGCCCTACATCACATCACAGTGATCATAGGCCACCTCTGAAATGTTGACATATTTAATTATTTAACTGGTGCTGAACCTTTTTCCATAACTAATATTTTGATCTTAATTAATTGCCCTATCTGCCAGCCCTTACAGAATGTCAATAGGCAACTCCAGTTGTCCCTGTCAAGAGCCATTATAATTTTGTCATTAATGCAGCAAACCTCTACTTAACAAAGAATCAACCTTCTCTGGGTCACAGTATTTTGTCTGACTGATCAAAATTGGGGTCTTGTTGTTGTCTTGTATTATAATGGACTGTCTAAAACTTCAACCGTGCTGGCTCTCTTTGTATAATTCCTGGCAGTTTTCTCATCATTCTCCTTTTATTTATTTAAAAAGTACTGTTAGGCACCTACTGAATGCCAGGCACTGTGGTAGATGCTCAAGATTCGAAAAGGATAAACTCTCTCTCCGTTATTTCCTGGTGCTCTAGGACCTGGAGTCTTCCACTGTTGAGACCTTACTGTTGACATCATCTTTCTAGTCTCCTAAAATACCAAGTGCCAATTATTAATTTATCATAGAAAATATATCATGCAACCCTGTAAGTAGTGAGGAAGAACTTTCCAGCTTTTTCAAAAACTGTACAGTTTTATTCTTTATGGCATATTTTATTGATATAAGTGAGGTAATTCCTTGAGGATTTCATTTCAGTTTCTTGGCTATATTTTAGAATAGCTGAAACACTTTCAAGGAGTTAGATGTACTGAACAGTATGAACCAACAACAAAACACTAACTATATATGTAAAGATACAAAGTTGTTAGTGGTGCTTGGGGACTGACTATTCAGAAATGTATGTAAATTTCCTGAAGAAAAGCAATCAACAAAGAGTATCTGTTGACCTTTAAATACACTGCTACCTGGCAACACAGATGGCAGGAACATATGTAGCTGGCACAAAGACAGGTCCAGGAAAACCTTCTTAAGAAAAAGAATTGAAGTATCTTACCTTTGCAAATTTACAAAAGTACATGACTACATCAAACCCAGTGCCAGGAGCCTTGACCAGGGTTCGTTAGCTCCAAGGTAAATCTGCCTCCACGATATTTATAATTCCTTTATTTTAAAACAATTAGAAAACAGGGGAGTTCCTTAATTGTGCAATTATCTCATTCATGAAAAAACAACCCAGACTTGCAGTTTAGCAATTCTACTGGATGTTTTGCAACTGTGTATGGAATCAGAACATTTAAAGACAAGGAATACAACTTCTGTTAATTCACTAGCATAATCAGTTCCCTTCCTGTAAGGTTCTTGGGGACAGAGAAGAAATCTTACTTCTCTCCACTTCCCACTGCCTCACAGAGTGCATGGTACTTAATAGGTGGTCAATAAATGTTGACCGAATGTCTTGATTCATATATTCCTTCAATAAACAATGCACCAATTTTTGCTCATTTGACCCTGATTAACAACTACTTTCACCTAATCTCAAGAAGTTATCAGACCTTTGAACTGTCAATTTAAAATGAAGCAAAATTAGAAATAGCCAAAGACAGAACAAGACCCCTCAAACCCACAAAATCTCAACCGGTTGGACAATGGAAAAATATCTTATTAAATAATTCTTGAATCACAGATTAATAAACCAAAATCTGCTTTACTTACCATCAAGGTGTTCAAGACAATAAAAAGCCCACATATATAAATATAATGAATATGTCACAGAAATATCAGGAGCCACAGGATCTGATCCTAACAAATTCAGTTTTTAGTATGTTTCTTATTAAATAGAAAAGAAAAATGATTAAGTAAAAGATATTTTTAAAGCTAAGGAAAATACAAGAAAAAAAGTTAAAATGTATTAATGAATTTAAACAAATTAAAACAAGTTAACTGATAAATTATCCCAGGAGCTGTGTCTTTGACCATGAAGAGCTAATAAAATAGACAAATCTCTGGTAAATCTAGTCCAAAGAATCTTTCTGTGGATATTTTTTAAATCTCTGACTGAAATGCAATATTGCATATTTTATAGACAAACAATAGCTTTCCCATATCAGAGCAAACTATCCAATTTTACTTATTTTATTTCTTTTTTAATTGAAGTATAGTTGATTTACAATATTGTGTTAATTTCTGCTGTACAGATAAATGATCAGTTATGTATGTATGTGTGTATATATGTATATACACACATTCTTTTTTACACTCTTTTCCATTATGGTTTATCACAGGATAATAGTTCCCTGTGCTATACAGTAGGACCTTGTTATTTATCCATTCTATATATACGAGTTTGTATCTGCTAACCCCCAACTCCCCATCCACCCCCCCATTTCCTTTATTCCCTAGAAAAAAATTACCACAAGACAGAACAATGGGACCTAGTCATAGATTTTGAAAAGGCAAGCTCCCACCTCTCTTGACTTAGAATCATTAGGGTTAAAACATGTTGATTAGAGAATAACTATATTAAGAAGAAAATGAAACTTTCACAAGATATCCCTACTCCAAAAGTTCTTCCAAGGATTCTCTTAAAGGTCTATTCTTGGAGTAAGCATCACTTTCTTGAAATATTGGGGGCCACTTCCCTGTGATTATGAACTCCTGTCAAGTAGACCCAGGCATACCCCCTATGAAATTTTCATTAGGTTACTGTGAGGATCCGGAGATTTATGTGAAAGTGCTTTAAAAACCATGAACTGTTATAACAAAACAAGGTGATATTATTATCATAAGTATCATTTTAATAAGGATTAAAGGTCAATGTGAGAATGTTGATAAAATCATACCTAGATGAGAAAAATATGCCTGTATGTTTTTCTGGGCTTCTCTGGTGGCTTGGTGGTAAAGAATCCACCTGCTAATGCTGGAGACATGGATTTGATCCACTGGTCGGGAAGATCCCCTGGAGAAGGAAATGGCAACCCACTCCAGTATTCTTGCCTGGGACATCCCATGGACAGAGGACCCTGGTCGGCTACAGTTCATAGGGTGGCAGAAGAGTCAGATATGACTTAGTAACTAAACAACAACAGTGTTTCTCTACTGAAAGAAAATTGGAGAAATATATAGAGTTCAGAGTATCTGCAAAATGATTCACTAACTCACTATATTACTGAAGGAGAAAGTAAACAAGGAAATATTGAGGCTAAACCCTAGACAGATCTGTGAAGAAGATAGAATTTGCTTTCATCCAAAACCTTTCCTCTCAACCCCCTCCCCTCCCTCTCTGAATTACTTCCCTTCCTTGGCCACCAGAGCACCCCCTCCTATGAAGCCCCACCCAGGCCTGTCCACTCAAGACACTCTATGCTGATGACTGCATTCCCCCAAGACAGTGATCTCTGCTGGCTTTTACCAACAACTCAGCAACAGGCATAATTCTGACAGCAAACTGAGCTCTAAGTGAGGCGGTGAGATATTGCACTGGATGACAAAACTGAGATCCAACACAGACCTTTCCATGTTGGGCTGCAAATAACACGGTGAAATTTAATGGGACAAATATAAAATGTTTAACTTGCAAACAGTTTCATATACAAGCAAGTTTTGAGAAACTTGACTTAGTAACAGTTCATACAAAGAAAAAGAAAAAAGCAAGAAGACGCATAGCTATCTTGAGAGCCAACAAGAACGCCTTTGACAAAAAAGAACCTGATGCCATCTTAGGGTGCATCAGTAGCCATCCAGTGTCCAGGGTAAGAGAGCTAATTCCATGCCGTACTATTCCAAGTTCAGACCATGGCTCCAAGCCCCATATTTTAAGGATGGCATTGACAAATGTTCTTAACAGAAGAGGAGATGGAGCTAGAAACCATTGAATAATTCATTCAGGATGTGAGGGCAGCCTGGCTGTGGTATCTGTCACTCCACTGATAGACAGAACTGATTGGGCTGACCCGGCTGGCTAGGCAGGTGTCCCCTCCCTCCCTCCCGTGTGTGTACCTCCTGATGCTGCATGCTCAGTAGAAGAGGATAACCTTTCCCAGTAGGGCTTCATGCATAGTTCATGAATGCTACAGTGCTTCATGGACTGTGGTCCACTCTTCAGTCAAGGATATACAAGTAGCTGTGTTCCCTTGTTACGACCTCCAAACAAGCTCTCAAGGTCCATTTACAGGAACAGGCAGGATAGTCAAGCTTCTAAGACTCCAGTCACTGATTCTTTCCTTCCTTCCCTTCTTCCTTCCTTCTTCCCTTTTTTCTTTCCTTCTTTCTCCTTCCCCCTCCTTTCTTTTTTTCTTTTCCATCAGTTCTTAGTGTCTAGTATGTACCAAACAATGTGAAAAGATTTGAGTACCAAAATGCATGCCTGATCCCAACCCCCATGAAATTCTCAGTCTTCTCTAGGAGATAGTCATATGTTCAGATAAAATACAAAACCATGTATAAAGCACTGTAGCAGAGATCTGCTCAAAGAGATGCTAATGAGATGCTTGTGGGATGAGGAAGGACTGAAATGACCACAGAGATTTAGACAAAGAATTGAAACACAAGGATATTTGGAGAACTCCCATGCAAAAAGGAATTATTGGTCTTATTATATATAGCTTCAGGAGACCACCACGGAGCAGTGGGGGAGGAATTCAAGGAGGCAGATTTTGGCTTAACACATGCAACTTTTACAAAGAAAGCTTTCCAACAGTGGAGTAGATGGTCTGAACTTTCCACCCCTAGAATTATGTGAGCAACAGATGAATGACCATCTGTAAACATATGCTGTCCAGAGAACTCCTCCTTTGGGTCTCCTTTATAACTTTAAGTTTCTAAAAACTTAATTCAATGTCAGCTAAGATATTAATGACTGATTATTGTTTAATTGCTAAAGAGACCAGTACACTTGGAACTATTTTGCATTTTAACAAAAAGTCTTAATGGGAAGTAGATATAGGGATCTGCCCTGATCAAAAAGAATTTCATTCAATGTCATGAGTGAAACTATTTGGAGAGAGAGCCGTCCCCCAAAGCCTCCACTGCCAGAGGTTATAAACTGGCGGCCAACAAGCCCTCTCTGGTCTGCACATATGTTCTTTTTGATTCACACTGCAATTAAAATAAATTTATTACTAACACTTAAAAGTCTGATTTCACCTAAAAATTCAGATTTTCATCTCGTATTGAAAAATCAGATCTTGAAGCACTGGGCCTGTATTTATCCCATGATAATGATTATTAGAGACTGAATAACTTCCCTTTAAAAGTAGCACGTACTCTTTCCAATTCACCATACTATCCTCCCTCTCCCCATTGTCACCCCTATACCCAGGCCAAGCATATGGTTGCCATTTAGTGTGGTGCTTAAGTCTCTATATTTACAGTCCCTGTTCCAAAACATGTAGGAAGTCACCTGCTCTGTGGAAAACCTTTACAGCCCCTTTGCCTTTGCATATGTGCCTGGTAAGTTGCTTCAATCATGTCTGACTCTGTGCGATCCTATAGACTGTACCCACCAGGCTCCTCTGTCCATGGGATTCTCCAGGCAAGAATACTGGAGTTGTTTGCCACGCCCTCCTCCAGGGATCTTCTTGACTCGGGGACTGAACCCACATCTCTTACATCTCCTGCATTGGCAGGAAAGTTCTTTACCACTAGTGCCACCTCGGAAGCCCCAGCTTTGACACTGCCTGCATTTAAATGTTTCTCTTTCCCTTCCAATATAGACTCTTTTTAAAAATTTCCTAATTAAACAATTTTGCAGATTAGCCTGTGTATAATTAGGAGAATTAGCCCAATGTTGGATTGGCCCTGCCTACTTTAGTATGTAAGCAATTCTCCAGGAAGAAACTAATCGGAATTAAGCATACCGCTTGCCAACTACTCTACATGTGAAGCTTTTGTCCTCCAGAAATGGAAGGAGGTTATCATCAGCTCCCCACATTATCATTTGAGAAGCAATTGTATTATTTGTACTCTGTTGTTTCCCATTGTTTGTAATAAACAATGATTGAGTGAGTGCAAAGGAAGGTACTTTTAGGCAGCTTAAACCAGACACTTTTAAGCAACATCAAAAAGTGGTTTTGTTCCTTTCACTCTTCATTTTCTTTCACAAAGCTCATGCCTGGCCCATAGGCACCTCTTCTGAATCAGTTGTTTAATTCTCTGCTTGGTCTTCTTTTTCATTCAGAGATATTTCTGTTTGAAGGAGGAATACTCACACTTAGATGGTGGAAATGTAAAATGGTACTCTCACTTAGGAAAACAGTTCTAACAGTCTCTCAAAACGTTAAATATACACCTACCACATGACCTAGCCATTGTACTCCTAGGTATTTACCCAAGAAAAAAAGAAATTTATGTTCTGACAGAGACTTGTACACAGATATTTATAACTGGTCTATTTTTAAGAGCCAAAAACTGTGAACAACTCAAATGTTCATCAACACATGAAGGGATAAACAACTGTGGTTTTTCATACAATGAATAATACTCAGCAATAAAAAGGAATAGACTATGCATAAACCTCAAAGTAATTATGGATGAGTCTTAAAATAATTATGCTGAGTATAAAGAAGTCAGACCAAAAAGAAATACTTACCATATGATTCAATTTCATAAAATTCTAGAGAATGCAAACTAATCTACAACAACAGAGAACAGATCAGTGGTTGCATGGTATGGGGAGGGACTGGAAGAAGAGATTATGAAGGGAAACGTGGAAACTTCTGAGGGAGGTGGGTGTGTTTACCACTTTGATTGTGGTATTGCCCCTTGATTGTGTAACTGTATAAAAATGTTTCAGTTATACACCTTACACACAACTTGTATATCAATTATACCTCACTAAAAAGTAAATAGCTATAAAAGTTTTTTTAAATCTTCTAGAGTAATTTAGGCATCAGAAAGCACTTAATACACATCCAGCTCTATATTATATTTTAGATGTTACATGTCACAATAAGCATTTAATAGGAGAAAAAATTAAAACTAACTCACATGATAGAAATATCACTAACAATAATTTTGTTAGTGATAACAACAAAGTCTTAGGTGACCAGAGCAAATGGTGAATATAAAGATATCTCATTTTCAGATCCAATGATTGATAAAGGATCTTTATTGAGGTCATCACAAAACTATGTGTTCCATATTTAAAAAAAAAAGAAAAGGACAGAATAGAATAAGTTTATCAATCTATTCTCTGATCTTAACAGTTTTCTTTTTTTAAACTGAGCTATAATTCACATATCCTAAAATTCACCCTTTCAAAGAGTACAATTCAGTAATGTTTGATATACTCACAAAGTTATACAGCTAAAACCACGATCTAATTCCAGAATATATTCATAATCTTAAAAAGAAACACTATACTCTTTAAGCACTCACTCCCCATTTCTTCCTCTCTCCAGCCCTGGCAACTGCCAGACAATATTCTGTCTTTCTGGATCTGCTAATCTGTGCTATTCATATGGAAATGAAAGGGAATGGAATCATGCAATACGTAGCCTTTCGTGTCTGGCTTCTTTTACTTGGCATGATGTTTTCAAGTTTCATCCACATCACAGCATGTGTCAGAATTTACTTTATATGGATGAATAATATTCCATTGTATGAATACCATATTCATCCTTTTATGGATAATTGAGTTGTTTCCACTTTTTGACTATTATGAATAATGCTACTGTGAACATACATGTACAAGCTTTTGTGTAGATGTACGTTTTCAATTCTCTTGAGTGTATACCTAGGGATAGAATTTCTGGGTTATATGGTAATTCTAGGCTTAGCTTTTTGAGGAACTGCCAGACTGTTTTACAGAGCAACTGCACCAATTTACATTCCCACCAGCAATGTACACAGGGTCTAATTTCTTCACCAACACTTGTTATTGTCCACCTCTTTTATTATAGCCATTCTGGTGAGTGTGGAGGGATTTTGATTTATATTTCCGTAATAACTAATGATGTTGGGTATCTTCTCATTCGATGACCTTAGTAAGCCTCAGAAAATAAACAGGATTTTATCTGACTGGTACCTGAATAAATGACCACATTCTCCTTCCCTTATTCCCTTTCTCTCCCAAGATGTCCTATTCATTCATTAAAGGAGCTTAGATTGACACTGACTCAGCCCTGGGTTAAGCACAGCCCAAAATTCTAAAGAAAAGAAATGATGGCCTCTCTTATCAGGAAGTTTAAATATAAGTTATAATTGAGAATAAAGTGACAAAAAGTCATAATAAATATATATCTTAAAGCTAACTTAAAGGATATGTAAAGAGATGGAGTAAAAGATCATTTCCTGGTAGAAAGTCCTCCCTGAGGCTTTCCAATCTCTAAGCACTTCTTGTAGGAGCTGTAACCCAACACACATGTTGCAAACTCTGGGAGTTGGTGATGGACAGGGAGGCCTGGTGTGCTGCAGTCCATGGGGTCACAAAGAGTCGGACACGACTGAGCGACTGAACTGAACTGAACTGAAAAAATCCTTAGATGTATTTATTGTGAGAGGCAGGTTCAGGGCTTTATGAATAGTGTAATTCAATCAGTATGTCCTGGTTCTGTTGTGGCCTGGTATCGCTTGCTGGCAGATCCACTTGACAAAGGTTTTGTTACATAACCTCTACGTGTGAAGGGCTGACATTCCAGTTGGGCTGCTGGGTCAATATTTGGGCTCTTCTGGAGACCAAATGTGCGTCCTATCACAGAAACTGTACCAGGCACTCTGCTCTGGTGTGCCTCCCAGAGCATCATTTCCTCCATCTGCTCCCCAGGCCTGGGGGTTAAATTGTTTGGTTTCCACTGTGGCCGTTCATGGGCTGTGGCCGTTCATGATGTCTTTCTTCCTAATACCCTGAGGGTGGGCCAGGCCCAACTAGACAGAAATCCTCTCTTACAGAGGACCCCTCAGCAGCACTGCTAAGGCTAGGATATGACCTTAAGAGAAGAGATCTTGGCACATGGCCTGCATTTCCAGCATCTTCTCTCCTTCCACCGATCTTTGAGGAAATAAGAAAAGTAAGCCCAGCAGTGAGGCAGAAAACATTTTGAATCAGCAAAAACATCCAATGGCAGATTTCTGGATGTCCAGCATTCGGACTAAAAACAGAAATGAGTTTCTAAAGGCTAAACTGAATGAAAAGATATTGTACAATAAGATTCTTCCACAATGCTTGGCACTTAATGTTTGTTGAACCAAGTGTCATCAATCACATGCCAGGCAGACATCAAAAGAAAAGGCTGAGTCCCTTCACTGTTCATCTGAAACTACCACAACATTGTTAATCGGCTACACCCCAATACAAAATGTTTTCGGTGTTAAAAATAATAATAATAAAATTTAAAAAAAAAATAAAGAAAATTATTTAGTTCATCCTTCTAAATTTAGCAATCCTATCTATGCATCAACATGCATATCTAAATTCTTAATACTCATACTGTTGCAGTGAAAAGGAAAATAGAGGAATTAGGTTTTTTTTTTTCCCCCTTTCCCTTTCCTGAGAACAAAGAAAATAAAGAGAACAGTGAACAGGTCAGGGAAGAAATATAAACACATCTGAAAGAGTTGATCACTCCAAGTTTTACTTTTAACTCTTCCTAGTCTGTAGTCTGTGACTAGATTTGCTTTTCACAAACTAACCTGACACTCTGTAAATCATATCCTGCATGTGTGGTCCCTAGCTCTGCATGAGTTACATCCTGCATGTACTGCCCCTTAACTCTGTGCTAACTACTTCTGTACCTGGTGCTTACCTTTCCCTAGTTCTCCCTTTGCAGACCACCCCTTGTAGCTTTTTGCATTTCAGAAAGAAGGCCACAGGAAAATAAACCAGAGATAGTAATAGTCGCTCAGTCATGTCTGACTCTTTGTGACCCCATGGGCTGTAGCCTACCAGGCTCCTCAGTCCGTGGGATTTTCCAGGCAAGAATACTAGAGTGGGTAGCCATTCCCTTCTCCAGGGGATCTTCCCAGCCCAGGAGTCAAACCCAGGTCTCCCACACTGCAGGCAGACTCTTTACTGTCTGAGCTACCAGGGGCCAGTTACCTGTCTTCGTGATGCCAGCTACAACTATTTTGAAACAATACAAGAAGGAGAAGGATACAAGATTCTCACTACCTTGTTCTGCATCACACACCCCAGACTATAAGCCCCTGTTTGTTACCACCAAAATCTTGGCTTTCTCTGTCCACTGACGCGAAATGAAAAATTACAAAGACAGAGTTTGGAGGAACTAGAAAGATGGCTTGAATCCTCAGCTGGCTGAGGGAAGAACGCAGCAGGCCAGTGCCCGCCACCGCGGGGAGTCAGGGGGATCATATAGATGGGCTTCCCAGTCTGGGGTACGGAATAAGGACAAAGTGAGAATCTGGCATTCTTCTTCATGCATTGTTTCAAAACGGTCATAGCTGGCATCAGGTAGTCTGGTAATTGGATCTAAAAAAGCCATGTGCCCATGACCTTAATAGAGCTTAAAACTAAGGCAGTGAATACTCACACATTAGTACCCAGTTTTGCTGCCTACCAATTACAGATTATTTGATCTTGCGCAAGTCATGTACAATGTCAAACTTTCAGTTTTCTCACAGTGAAGTTCGTTCACAGCTCTCAACAGACCTCTGCTAACTTGTTTCTCCTTGTGACACCCTTAGTGCCTCTAACTTCCTTTCCTTTCCTTCGGGTTCCCTGCCTCCCAGCCAGGCCAGCTCCACTTTCCTGCAAAACGGGCAAATCTGCCAAAAACAAAAATAACATAAGCTTTAAAAAAAATCACAGTGTTACTCTCTAAATGAATCATATGTCAGGAGACATTGAGGATTCATTTTAGCCTAATGGTAAAGAGTATGCTGGCTGAGTTCTCAGCACATGGTACCTGACACCCAACAGACCTGGATTCCAGTTCTGATCCTGACCACCAGCTGTGTGATCTGGGACCAGCTATTTAATCTCACTAAGCTTGGTTTTCTCATTCGTACCTCTCTGTAGTGAGGTTTAAATGACATGAGATGTTTACAGCACAGAGTCTGGCACACAAAGAGGGAGCAGTTGATATCAGTTATTATTCTCTTGGCAAACATGACCTCTAAATGAGTTTCCTGGGAATGAAGGTGACATATATTCATGCCATTTATTAAAGTTTGGAAGAGTCCCCTATACTAGTCCTTTAATTCCATTCTTCCTCCAGTGAAAATCTCCATTTGAATAGCACTTTACACTGCCAGATCCACTTTCCCAAATATTGCACTTTGACTTCTAACTTTTAGTCTTTTTCTTTTTTTTTTAGTGCCACACAGCATTATCCCACGCCCCAATTTTTATATACAAAAGGATGACAAAAATAAAAGAAAATGAAGTATTGGCGATTAGTTCCCATCAAACTTAAGCAAATATTCCCAAACATTTAATAAGTTAATTAGCTGGGGTTTTTTTCCCCTTAGTAAGAGGATCATTATTTTTACTTTATGAAGATATTGTGTTAATTCAGTGTGAATTATGCCAACATGAAATTAACATGCAGGGCTGGAGGCCAGTGAGCTGTATTATCTCTTCTATTTGGAGAGAAGAGAGTACTAGTTGCACTAGGACCTATGTCAGTTCAAACGGGAAATACTTGACAACCGGCCACCCATAAACAAGACATGTCTTCTCTGGTGAGTACAGCTACTCCTGCCTAACATTAGGTGTTCCTACTGTGTGCCCTGCAGAGACAGGAGAGCTGAAACTGTTGTCAAACAAATTCTAAACATAAAGGAATGCTTTTCTAGCTGTGGAAGAAAAGACAAAAGGACAACGTCAAACGATACCTAGTCACATGCTACACTCTTCAGGACAGGCTGTGAATGCCAGAAGACAGTGGTCTTCAAAAACCCTAGGCACCTTGAGTTCTAAAGAAATCCTTCCCTGTGCATCCAGTGTATAAAAAAGACACAGGAGACCTTCTGGTGGCAGACATCACAGGTTTTAAAACTTCCACGACTTGAGAGATGGGTAAGGTTTGCAGGACACAGGTGAGGGAGAGGCATTCCAGGGAGGAGGAACAGTAAAGGCAAATCCAACATGGGAATTTAAAGTTCGGTGCCTTCCTGGTGGACAACTAGTGAGAAGGTAGTGATTGAATGGTGAAAGGCTCCCACACGGATGCTTCTGTTTCCCAGCTTGAACTGATTTTGAATATTTTAAGCCTGATGAATAGTTAACAAGTACCCTAAATCAGGGCAGATGGGAAATTTAACGTTAACATTGGGCAGTCAATTAAGATGTCTTGTCATTATTCTTTGTTTCAGAATCATTTCAAGTAGTCGTGAGAGGGAATGGCTTCCGACACGCCCGCAACGTGGACAGGGTCCTCTGCAGCTTTAAGATCAACGAGTCAGTCACGCTCAGTAAGTTCTTGCCGAGTTTGGGGGTTTCTGCCACTGGCTTCTGGAAGGGGGAGTTCCCAGCCATCTTCCCGGAAAGCCGCACCCAGGAAACTACAGAGAAGGGTCCTCCCTGCTAGAAAGGCCACCAGCAAAGGGCATAACTGGCCCCTGCGGTCCCCTTGCTCCCATAAGGAGAGGCAGCAGGCACTTGTTTCCGAGCCCACAGCATACATGTACCAAGTTCCAGACTCTCAGGCCCTGAGTGGTTAGGGCGTACAGAGCTCCACATGGCTTAGTGAGATACCAGGACTCTCAAGCAAAAGAGGAGAAAAATAGGTGTTCTAGATTTATTAATTCTGAGTAAACTAAAAGCCAAAAAAATCTCATCAGGGTAGATACCTGACCTGAGATACAGGAAGATGGATGTCAAACTAAGTGCATTTCATGGGAAAAAATGAATTATCACAACATTGGCACATTCACAAGACATTTGTAGCAGGGAAGTTAAAGACATGTGTGACTCAGATTACTGTCCAGGAAAGATGGGGCAGATGGATTATGTTAAAACAGATGGCCAGGAGTCCCTGTTATTATTTACATCTGGCATTCATCCCACAGATAATTACTGGTTCAGTATCTGCAGCAGTAAACAGCAATCATAGACTGTATTTTCTACAGTGCTAGGACCTTTTAAATACCTCACATCTTTTTGCCACAACAGCTCTGGGAGGTAGAAAGATAAAGAAGATGAAGAGGATACTTATTTATTGACCTTTCACACTGGTTTTGTCTTCCTGTTAGCATTGTGGAGTAGGTACTATCCTGTTTTAAAAAGGAAGAACTGAAGGGTATGCCTTTTTCCCTCTTTAGCATCTCAAAACCCGCTTGAATATTTAAACAAAGATATGCAATGGCTTCTTTACAAACATCTGGAATTCCTGTATATGGAGAAACTCCAAAGATTTGAAATATTCAGTTATTTTTCCCTGATACTTTGAAATGCCCTCACGTATCCAGAATGTACTTGCTATTCGAAAACATTTTCAAGTATCCTGTCATAGTGTGAAAGTTGGACATGCACCCCCTACAGAATCTTTCCTTTTTATTTTCCTCTTTTAATTTGTGATGTTCAAGTCCACCTTCCCTCTCTCCTCTTAATCTTAAATCTAAGATCAGAAACTCCTGAGGATTAAACTCAAAAGACATCAACACCTTCCAAAGAAGGCTTCCCAGACAAGCAAGCCTTTAGAACCAACTCCTCTCTGAACATGCATGGCCATGAGTATAGCATTGCTGTTGCTTGAAAGGTTACCCAGAGATTCTATACTAAGATAACAAAAAAATGCAAATTTTTTATGATGGATTTATAGAATGACATTTTAAACACATATTTTCCAGCTTCTCCATAAAATTTTATTTCTTGGGAAACTAGCTTCTTTTCCTTTCCTAAAATAAACTTGCAAACACCTGCACGGTCTGTTCACCTAATACATATTTAAAAAGAAATAGAGTCTGTTGGGTTTAGTTTAAACCACAAACCTAATTATGCTTTCAACATAGGCACTGACAGCTTGGAGAAGAGAAAGGCAGTGACTCAACCATATTAGAAAGCGCAAGCAACACTCCTGAACTCAAACAAACAGTTATTTAAAATAGCTAAGGGGGAAATACTGGATTTTTTTTTAAATTGTCTTTATTTGTTCATTTATATTCACTAAAGTAAAAAACTATGGAGGATAGAAAAGATAAATAAATTTTAAAATGCAACATATTCAATTCTTCATCTTTCTGTCAACTTTATGAATGTAACTATGTCATTGAGTTGTCCCATAAAATAAGACAAATTCAGATTCTCTTACTTTTCCCGTTCTCCTTTCCCACTTCCATGTCCATGTTTTAAAATATTATGTTTTCATTTTTATAGTATATATTTCCTCTTTCAAGATTTTTTCCTAAATACTGCAATACATTTTATAACAAAAAAGAGAATAGAATTCCCTTATTAATCAAAAAATGACTAATTGAAAGCCCAATAATGAAGCTATGGTTTCTATTGTATAAGCCTTAGAGTCTTCAAGAAATAATGTATTATTTGTAGCAGATTATGTTAAGAAAAACAGTTAAGTAAAAAATAACAAATTTTAAAAATTACATTTATAGTGAGATATATTAACATAACTGTACAAGCCTTTAGATGAATAATAAAAAATTAAAAGCTATACAGCAAATATATATACTTTTTTTAAAGTGGCTATGAATGCCTTTTAACATGTATTGCACTAAGACACAAATAAACCACCAACATATTAATGCCAAAATGTTGAAATTGTTCCCATATATTCTTAGATGATAAATATAACCAGAAAATAAAAAGCATAGGTTAATACCGATGTCCATCCTGCTTTCCTTGCCTTTGCTTAAAAATAAAATAAATCAACCACTTAGGAATCTAAAATTTGGCAACCTGTTTCTGGTCAATGGTTCCAAAATTATGCATGAAATATGATGTAAAAACTGTGACATGTGGTCTTGCTCAAAGGAATGAGGAGGAAACCCCCAGGTACAGGAAACAAAAAGGGAATGCAAAATCTAAGCAGAAGGCAATGCTGTGAGGGCTCTAGGCCTGAGGGATCTTCAGGCTCTGATCTCAGTACTGATATAGATATAGGATACCAGCAAGTTCAGTTCAGTTCAGCTCAGTCGCTCAGTCGTGTCTGACTCTTTGTAACCCCATGAACCACAGCACGCCAGGCCTCCCTGTCCATCACCAACTGCCGGAGTCCACCCAAACCCATGTCCATTGAGTTGGTGATGCCATCCAACCATCTCATCCTCTGTCGTCCCCTTCTCCTCCCGCCTTCAATCTTTCCCAGCGCCAGGTCTTTCCAATGAGTCAGCTCTTCACATCAGGGGGCCAAAGTATTGGAGTTTCAGCTTCAATATCAGTCCTTCCAATGAACACCCAGGACTGACCTCCTTTAGGATGGACTGGTTGGATCTCCTTGCAGTCCAAGGGAGTCTCAAGAGTCTTCTCCAACACCACAATTCAAAAGCATCAATTCTTCGGCACTCAGCCTTCTTTATAGTCCAACTCTCACATCCATACATGACCACTGGAAAAACCATAGCCTTGACTAGACGGACCTTTGTTGACAAAGTACTGTCTCTGCTTTTTAATATGCTGTCTAGGTTGGGCATGACTTTCCTTCCAAGGAATAAACATCTTTTATTTTCATGGCTACAATCACCATCTGCAGTGATTTTGGAGCCCCCAAAAATAAAGTCAGCCACTGTTTCCACTGTTTCCCCATCTATTTGCCATGAAGTGATGGGACCAGATGCCATGATCTTAGTTTTCTTAATGTTGAGCTTTAAGCTCAGCTTTTTCAGTCTCCTCTTTCACTTTCATCAAGAGGCTCTTTAGTTCTTCTTCACTTTCTGCCATAAGGGTGGTGTCGTCTGCATATCTGAGGTTATTGATATTTCTCCCGGCAATCTTGATTCCAGTTTGTGCTTCCTCCAGCCCAGTGTTTCTCATGATGTACTCTGCATATAAATTAAATAAGCAGGGTGACAATATACAGCCTTGATGTACTCCTGTTCCTATTTGGAAAGCAGGCAAAAACAGAGCCACCTGTAGAAATCAGGCTCCAGAGGCTGTAACACACATTAAATGGGTACAGGGCAAGCTGCTCAGTGATTCAGGAAAGCAGGCAGGGGAGTAAGGTAGATATTCTACCAACCACATGATACAGAAGCACCAAAATGTGTCTGTGGCCATCCTGATTGCTGTGGCCCTGGCTGAGGCAGTATACATCCAGTTCAACCTACACCACTCCTGAAGCCATAACTCCCTCTGAAGATGGGCTGACAGCACCCAATGATAAATCATATGACAATAGTTGAAAGAAAAAGAACAAGCAAGAAGACTAGGGAGCATTTTAAAAAAGAAGGAAAAATAAACATATTTAAAGTGTATTAAAGCAAGAAAGCATCTCAAAAAATCTAACTTTACACCTAAAGGAACTAGAAAAATAAGAACAAACAAAACCCAAAGTCATTAGGAGGAAAGAAATAAAGATCAAAGTGGAAATAAGCAAAATAGAGAGTTAGGAAGCAATAGAAAAGGTTAATGAAACGAAGAGGTTTGTTTTTTTTTTTAAAAAGATAGACAATGTTGATAAACCTTTAACCAAATTCATCAAGAGTAAAAGAGAAAGGATCCAAGTAAATAAAAAAAGAGAAATTACAACTGACAACAGAGAAATACAAAGGATCATAAAATATTACTACAAACAATTATGTGATAATAAAATAGACAACCTAGAAGAAATGGATAAATGCCTAGAAAAGTGCAATCTCCCAAAACTGAATCAGGAAGAAATATAAATGAAAAGACTAATAATTACCAGTAGTGAAACTGAATCATTACTTTAAAAAACTTCCAAGCAAAAAACTCTAGGACCACACAGTTTCACAGAGAAACTCTACTAAACTTCAAAGAAGAAATTTATCCTTCTCAAACTATTTTTTAAAAAATGAAGAGGAAGGAATACTTCTGAACTCATCCTACAAGGGTAACATCACCCTAATATCAAAGCCAGACAAAGATACCACCAAAAATAATTATTAAAAAAAAGTTATTATCACTGATGAATGTAAATGCAGAAGTCCTCAACAAAATGTTAGCAAACTGAATTCAACAGTAGGTTGAAAGGGATCATACACCATGATGAAGTAGGATTTACCCCAGGAATGCATGGATGGTTCAGTATCCACAAATCAATCAACATAATATACCATGTTAACTAACTGAAGAATAAAAACCATATGATCATCTCCACAGATGCAGCAAAAGCTTCTGACAAAATTCAACATCCTTTTTTGATAAAAACTCTTCACAAAGTGAGCATGGAAGGAACATACTTCAACATAATAAAGGCCATGTATGACAAATGACAAGCAATATCATAATCAATGGTGAAAAGCTGGAAGCTCCTGGAAGATCAGGAGAAAAACAAGGATCCCTTCTCGCCACTATTTTTTTTTTTAACATGGAAGTGGAAGTCCTAGGCACAACAATCAGAAAAGGAAAAGAAATAAAAGGAATCCAAATAAAATTGGAAAGGAAGAAGTAAAACTGTCACTATTTGCGCATGGTATGGTTCTATACACAGAAAATTCTAAAGACACTAACAAAAACTATTTGAACTGAAATGAGTTTAGTAAGGTTGTAGGATACAAAAGTAATGTACAGAAATATGTTGCATTTCTAAATACTAATTATGAGCTATTAGAGAAATTCACAAAATAATCACATTTTTTACAGCTGTCTCAAAAAGAATAAAATAATTTGAGATAAATCTGATCAAAGAGGAAAAAGTCCTGAAAGCTATAAGAGATTGATCAAAGAAATTGAAGACAACAAAACAAATGGAAAGATGCTTTGTGCTCATGGATTGGAGAATCAATATTGTTAAAATGACTACACTACCCAAAGAACTCTATAGATTCAGTGCAATCCCATAAAAATACCAATGGTATTTATCACAGAGCTAGAACAAATAACTCTAAAATTTGTATGAATACACAAAAGACCCCAAGTAGCCACAACAATCTTGGGAAAGAAGAACAAAGCTAGAGCTGTCACACTCCGGGATTTCAAGCCATACTACAAAGCTACAGTTGTCAAACCACTATGTACTGGCATGAAAACAAACACATAGATCAATGGAACACAATAAAGAGCCCCAAAATAAACCCATGCTTATATGGTCAATTAATCTACAACAAAGCAGGCAAGAATATACAATAGGAAAAGACAGCCTCTTTAATAAGTGGTGTCAGGAAAACTGTACTGCTGTGTGTAATAGAATCAATCTGGACTATTTTCTCACACCACATACAAAAATAAATTCAAAAGTGGATTAAAGATTTAACTGTAAGGACTGAAACCACAAAACTAGAAGAAAGCATAGGCATTATGCACTTTGACATCTGTCTTAACAATATTTTTTTGGATCTGTCTCCTCAGGCAAGGGGAAAAAAAACAAAAATAAACAAATGGGACTACACTAAAACTAAAAGCTTTTACACAGAAAAGGAACCTATCAATAGAAGGAAAGGCCACCTGCTGAATGAGAGAAGACATTTTCAAACTATGTGTCTGATAAAGGGTTAATATTCAAAATATACAAAGAACTCATACAACTCAACATCTAAAAAAGTAAACAGCCCAATTAAAAAATGGGTAAAGAACTGGGTAGACATTTTTCCAAAGAAGATATGCAGATAGTCAATAGGCACATAGAAAGATGCTGAACATCATTAACCATCAGGGAAGTGCAAATCAAAACCACAAAGAGATACTAACTCATACCTGTCAGAATGGCTATCATCCAAAGATGACAAAGTGTTGGCAAGGATGTGGAGAAAAGGGAACACTTGTGCAGTGTTGGTGGGAATGTAAACTGGTGCCGCCACTTGGAGGACAGTATGGAGTTTCCACAAAAACTTAAAAGTAGAACTGCTATATGATCTAGCAATTTCACTTCTGAGTATTTACCTGAAGAAAACAAAAACACTAATTTGAAAAAAATATATGCATATTACTGTTCACTACAGCATTATTTACAGTAGCCAAGATGTGGAAGCAACTTACATCCATCCATAGATGAAAAGATGAGGAACATGTGATATGTGTGTGTGTGTGTGTGTTGTGTGCTAAGTTGCTTCAATTGCATCTGACTCTTTATGACCCTATGGACTGTAGCCCACCAGGCTCCTCTGTCCACATATATACACAACTTAGAGGATAGACTAAGCAATGTGATTAGACACAGATAAAGATGAAATGCATGAACTGGAAGAGAGATGTGAGGATATACTACCCCTCAACCAAAGCACTTGACCCAGATTTTTTCATCTGTGTTTTACCAGAGTTTAAGGACAAATGATTCATATCTGATACACATTCTTCTAGAGAAAAGAAATAGAGCAAAAGCATTTTAATTCACTTATGAAAATTATATAATCTTGACTTTTTAAAACCTGGACAAGACACTAGTAGTAGAGTATATTTGAAATTGATTTCTTTGATGACAAACATACAGATAAACTATTGGTAAACAAAAATCCAGCAATGTATTTTAAAAGGACCAGGATAAGTAATACTTGTTTTAAAAAATGAGGGGGGGATTTTCCTCTCACATAGCAAATTTTTTTATGCCAAGAAGACGTTAAAATTCACTATCAATTCCAAAGCTTAAAAATACATACTTTTAGGGACTTCCCTGGTGGTCCAAGAATTTGCCTGCAGGGGATATGGGTTCAGTCCCTGGTATAGGAAGATTCCACATGCCCCGAGCAGCTGAGCCCATGCACCACAATTACTGGACCCACACTCTCAAGCCCGAGAGCTGCAACTACTGAAGCCCAAGCGCCCTAGAGTCTGTGTTCTATGACAAAAGAAGCTACCACAATAAGAAGCCCGAATACCTCAACTCCAGCATTAGCGCCAGCTCTCTGCAACTAGAAAAAGTGCAGCAATGAAGACCCAGTGCAGCCATAAATAAATAAATAAAATTATTTTTTAAAAAAGAAAAGAAAAAAAATCACAGGAAAAATAGAGCAGCAGCATATAAACTCTAGAAAGAACTAAATTTAACCAAACTTGTAAAGACATATACGAAGAAAGTTATACAACTCTGTGAGGGAAATGAAGACAATGTAAGTAAATAGAGAGCCAGTATAGACTCATGGCATAGAACACACACTGGAACCAAACCACCCAGGGAAAGCACCCTGGCTCTGTCTTAAAGCTTTGTGACCATGGCCGTTTACTTAACTTCTCTAAGCCTCAATTTCTCCAGCTGTAAAATGAGTAGGCAATAATAGCACCTCCGTAGTGGATTCCTATGACATTTCAGTGTAATAATTAGGGCCTAGAACAGGGCCAAGCATGCAGTAAGCAGTTGATCAACGTTGGCTGATAGTATTAATTTATTATTATCATTATCACTATTACTCAGTGAAGCAGCAACTGAGGATTGTAGAGACATCAGTTGTCTTCAAATTAATATTTACTTTTACTGCAGTCCTAATGAAAAGTCCAGTGGGACTTTTGAAGTTAACAAAATAATTCTAAAGTGTATATGGAAGAATAAACATTTAACTATAGCCAAGAAAAATGTGGAAACTTGCCCTAGCCCATTTTAAGATGTATAAAAAAATCTGCAGTAATTGAAACAATGTATGACTGGTGCCACAAAAGGCAAACTGAACATTAGGACAGGAAAAACGAAGTCCATAAAGAGAGCCAAACACTTCTATGAATTTCATATAAAATAAAGTGACCTTTCTAATCGGTGGGAAAAGAGTAGATTATTCTTTTTGGTATTGAGACAACTGGCTCACCCCTTGGAAAAACAATTCAGTTCAATTTTTATCTCACACTTTACATCTAAACAAATTCCAGATGAAAAATTTAAATGTGAACATGAAACTATAGAAGTTTTAGAAGGAAACAAAAATAAATATTTATATAATTTTCCACTGGGGAAAATCCTTTTAAGCATAACTCTGCAAGGAGATACCACAAAAGAAAATTCGAATGGTTTGAATACACATTTTAGAATTCTTTAAACTTCCCCCCTTAAAAAAATCTGAAGGGAAACAGAAAACCTGCTAAATTATTTTTAAGATGTATAACAAATAAAGGATCAATAACTTTAATATATAGATAGGTCTTAAAATCAGTAGAAAAGACGAGCACATCAATGGATAAAAGATAGGAAAAAGAAATTTACAGGAAAAATAATGGCAAATGAGCATATGGTAAATGTTCACTGTAGTCAAGGAAATGCAAATTAAAATAATCTATCAAACTGGTAAAGATTAACAGAAATACAATGCCAGTATTGGCAAAGATACAGGGGAAGAAATATTTTCATTCATCTTTAGCGAGAGACCATTAAAGATCACTGAATCTTCTGGAAGGCCATTCCTGTTTTGTTTTGTTTTGTTTTGGCTGAGTCACACAGCTTGCAGGATCTCAGTTCCCCAACCAGTGATTGAACCCAGGCCCATCACTGAAAACCCAGAACCCTAACCATTAGGCCATCAGGGAACTCTCCAGGAAGGCCACTCTTAAAACAAATCAACTGCTTTTATACATTTTTGACCCAGAATTTCAACTTCAGCTTCATCAAAGAATGCTAGAGAATGTTAACAAAGACTCAGCTGCAAGATGTTCATCATAATATTGCTTTATGATAGCAAAAAGGAAAAAAAGAGAAGGGAGGAAGGAATGCATTTGAGATGGAACCAAGGAAGGAAGCAGAGAGGAAAGCAAGTAAACAAACTGAAACATCTAGGTGGTAACATAAATGTTTTACAATTGATAGTGTGTTATATAAATTATATTCATGTTTAAATAATTAATATTGTGAGAAAGAAGAGTACTTACTTATGTGGGAAAAATGTTAACAGTACTGCTTCACATGTCAAGAATAAGTTACGAAACAGTGCCTAAAAGCTGCTCCTGATTTAGACACATACATTTATATGCAGAGGGAGAAATATGAAAGACACACATCCAGATGTTAACAGTAGTTACCTCTGAATGAGTCCACCATGAGTTTTTACTTCTTCTTTCTGTCCATCTAAGTTTTCTATGATCATATGTCCCTTTTGTCATGAGAAGAAAAAAAAAAGACAGTTATTTAAATTTTTTTTAAAAATTCTTGTTAATTATTTAGGCCAAGCATGCATCTTAAGTGTAGCATTTAGTTGGTTCTCCAGTTACCAGGCTGAACTACTACTCCTGGCCAAGAAAGTATCTTGGAAATCTTCACACAAACTTTATTTATTCTGGCTACACTTTTTCCTACTTCAGTATTCGGTGTATCGTGCCACGAAAAGATCCACTTTCAATTGGAAATCCATTTGTAGAGAGATTAAAATGCTAAAAAGGATACATTGAGGTAGGAGCTGAGAAATGATCTGTTTTAAAGAACAGTAAATAAAAAATGGATGGTTTTACTAATACAATAATGAGAAACTTGTTAGACTCTCCTAGTGTTACATGGAGACTTATGAGGTATGACCAGAAACAAAAGAAACTGATTTTTAGCAAACTTACTAAAATTCAATTGAAGGGCCATGTGAAAAATCAGCCTCTTGGTTTTATAGGCACATTTCTTTTCTGATGCAGGATTTTATTTCTCAGCTTGAACTTCGATCTTATTCACAAGGCATGGCTCTGGGTCACTTTTGGTTCACGCTCAAAGAATAAAACATAGCCCCCAAAGAATAAAACATAGCCCCCTTTGAAGATATTTTTTTCAAACTGAACATCAGTCCTGAAAGCAGCTCTAAGAGAGTTTCAGAGAGGGGCTTCTTCCCAAGGGGATGAGAGACTACACTCACTCAAATATAGAAGTTCCAGTGTGTGTGCTTTTAGAAATCTGTCCAGCTATCCAGAAACTATACTTTATCTTAGAAAACATCTGGTCCTCAGGACTGCTTTGGCCCCCTTAAGGAGATCATCGAAGTGCACCTATGGTGGCAGCTGGGGAGAGAGAAGGAGAAAAATTTCCCAAACAAAAGCCTATTGTTTCCTTTCTCACTGGTTGGAATGTTGCATCCTTCCGTCAAAGGTACTTAGCGTAATTTGGATGCATCCTTACCTAGGGCTTTGACGTCGTATGAAGATAATAGAATGTCACTTTGTGCAACTCAGAATTAAATGGTACAAAGGGGCATCTTGTCTCATAATTCTTTTTTTTTTTTTTGGAGTGTAGACTGTAGTTGATTTACAATGTTGTGTTAGCTTCAGGTATACAGCAAATTGAATCAGTTATACATATACAAATATCCCCTCTTTTTTTAGATTCTTTGCCCATACAGGCCCTTGGGCTTCCCCAGTGGCTCAGTGGTAAAGAATCTGCCTGCCTATGCGGGAGACGTGGGTTCAATCCCTAGGTCAGGAAGATCCCCTGAAGAAAGAAATGGCAACCCACTGCAGTATTCTTGCCTGGGAAACACCATGGACAGAGGAGCCTGGTGGGCTACAGTGCATGGGGTCTCAATGAGTCGGATGCGACTTAGCAACTAAACAACAACAGGCCATTACAGAGTATTGGATAGAGTCCCCTGTACTATACAGTAGGTTCTTATTAATTATCTATTTTATATATAGAAGTATGTATATGTCAGTCCCAGTCTCCCAGTTTATCCCTCCCTACCCCTTATCCCCTGGTAACCATAAGTGTGTTTTCTACATCTGTGCTTCTACCTCTGTCTTGTAAGTAAGTTCATTTGTACCTGTTTTTCAAATTCCACCTATAAGTGGTATCATATGATATATGTCTTTCTGTGTTTGACTTACTTCACTCGGTTTGATGATCCATCCTCCACTCCTGTTTCTTAATCAGGCCTCATATCAGAATCCCCCAGAAGCATCATCCAAGTAATGACAATTACTGATTGTGAGCACCTGCCTGGTTTCCTTTCTAAACTAGCTTCTTTCATCCTCCCAGCAGCCCAGTGAGGGAGGAGTTACTTGTATCCCCCTTGGCTGACAAGGGAACTGAAGCACAGAGAGATACTGTGCAAGGTCACCCAGGTGGCCAGAGGTTGCAGCAGTGTGGACCCCAGGCGGTCTATTCCAGAGGCTCTTGCCCGCTTCTCTATGTTGCTTCTTAAACACCGATCCCCTCGGGTCCCCGGGTCCCTGATCCTGAATGCCCACATCACTCTGACATGTGCCTGATTTGAAGACACTGATCCCACAGCTTCCCCTCTGTAGAGACAGGAAACCTCAGCTCCGAGAGATTCAGCTACTTGCCCGAGGTCATAGGTTTGTTAGTCAAGGCTTGAGCTCTGGTTCAAGGGGAAAAAAAGCCCTGGACCAGGGGACAGACAGCCCAGGCTTTAGGTCAGTGTATGCAGCTGAGTGTGAACACGGGGAAGCCACCTCTTCTGGTTCCCCAAGTGGCCCCTCTTTCTTACACTCTACGGGCTTTCCGTGTATCTGCTCATGTTTCCCTTTGCCCCTGCTCTCAGAGGGAGCTTGGGTTTCGCCCAGTTGTTTCTGAAATGGCTCCTGCCAAGACTGTGTTAGTCCGTGTTTCTATCTTTCAGATCCAGACAAAAATATAGATAAGTGGAAATTTACTGCAGTTTTGCTTGGTCAGACAAAAACCTCAGGAATCTGGGATGAGTTGGGGATAAAAGAGAAGTTGCCACCAGATGTAACTAACTGGTGAAGACTTTCATTTAGAGGCAAAAAAGTTTCTTCCAGGGGCAATTTGACACAGAATTAACTACAGCAGTGCCTAATAGATAGATGGTCAAACTTGACATTGCCCCTGTTCTACCAAGGGTGCAATTGCTTCCAAATGAAAATTGGAAGCTGCCTGCGGACTCTGGCACCCAGTGAGCTTCTCTGAAGCATGATTAAGAGAGATTTGCTTGTGAATGTCCCTGAAGCTGCTGTTATGCCAGTCCTGTTGTCTCAATAGGGGAAGTTTGCAGCCCCTCTATTCTGTTCCAGACAACTGGACTTTTGCAGTGCCTTTCCTCATGGAGCACTACTCCTCTGTCATTTCAGTAGGATGATGGAAGAAAGAGTAGTTAACAGAGATGGGCCAGACTCATGGGAATTCCAAGGAGGCTAATAAGCTATGCCCCCTTCAAATTAACATTTGAAATATGTTAAATATTTGCTCCACATTCATTTAGAGGAAGAGTTGGGTGCTTCTGAGGGAAAGGAAGAGAGCTCTACTGGTATCTTTCCTTCAAGCAGTTCAGCTCTGGCCCCTAATATGTACACCACAGCAGCTTAGTGATGTTCACTGTGACTCAAGTGTGTGCCTGAGGTCTGCTTCCCATCTCTTCTCTGCATTTCTCTATTAATTTATGTTCTTTAAGAGCAGTCAGCATTTGCCATAGTTCATGGTCATGATTCTGTGATAGATAGTGATAGTGATAGATAGTCGCTCTGTTGTGTCCAATTCTTTGCGACCCCATGAACAGGGTCACCAGGCTCCTCTGTCCATGGGATTCGCCAGGCAAGAATACTGGTATGGGTTGTCACTCCTTTCTCCAGTGGATCTTCCTGACCCAGGGATCAGATCTGGGTCTCCCGCATTGCAGGCAGAGTCTTCACCGTATTTTAATAGACTTGTCCCTCAATCCCAATTCCAAAGGTAAACCCTTCCAAACCTAATTGTGCACAGCTGAAAGACTTTGTGTCAGTAGACACATACCTTGTGCATGAATCCTAAATTGTCTTTCGCCAAGTGAAAACAAAACTTTAAAAAATATATTTCTTAGCAAATTACAGCTGTCTCAAGGGCACCAGTTTTCTGACCTCAAGCTTACAAATTTTTTAAAGGTTGATGCTTTGCTTATAAGATAATTTTTTAGTTTTGTAAATGTCAACAGTCAAGAATTTTTGGTCTAGATTTATTGAGAGGAGGAAACATTTTGCCAGAGCCCTGAGCCCCATTATCTTCATCTGGTTTTCTTGAAATACCCAAATCTTTCCCTATTAACTTTGGATAGAGATGATGCAGAAGACTACAACATTATGTACAGTATGATTGCAGTTATGTAAAAAATAATATACATAGAAAAAATTCTGAAATAGCATGCCCCAAAGCATTAACAGTGTTTATCACTGAAAGTTAGGATTGCTGAGGATTTTCATGCATTTTATATTCTTCTCTGTATTTCTCAGACTTCTCACGCTCACCATGTATTACTTTTACAGTCACTAAAAATAACAGTAACTATGAGCTGAAAATAATTTACATCCTGAGAAATCAGACTAGCTGTGCCAAGGACCAGTTCTTTAAAAGCTGGAGAGTTCTGAGGCACAGAGATCAAGCCCCCAAAAGACAACCCAGTGAGCAGCAGGCTGCTGGCTACTATCCCTGGGCTTCTCTGGGAATGCATTCATGGTCCCTCACCCTTTACTGCCTCTCCTTCTGGCGCCATGATGTAATCTTGATCCTCCTGTAAACAATGTTCAAGATAACCCACTTCATTTTTTTCCAAGACTGCACTCAGCTCTCTGTCCTACCCTGGTGTTTGTAGGTAAGGTGTTCTGATTGCAGCCTTCCCACCCATATCAGCTCAGAGCCTCAGCAGCAATCTAATCCCCACTTCTGGAGCACCCCCATTTCAGTTGTAAAGCCCCACCCAGCAGAATGGCTCAGATGTCACCTACCACCAGGCAAACCTGAATCCATCAAAGCCTGCATGGAAGAATTTACCAAAAAACACTCTCTTCATTACTCTAACCAGATGCCTTCCAATGGCCCTCAAGCTGTTACTCCCTCACCCTCCTCTATGCATAATCCTTTAACACCTCTGAACTTTTCTGGACATTCTGTCAGTACCCCAGGGGGAACTGTGAACTACCTAGTAATATCTCCAGAACCCTCTAAATGGGCCAAAACCATGTGTGAAAGTGTTAGTCACTCAGTTGTGTCAAACTCTTTGCAACCCCATGGACTATAGCCCACCAAGCTCTGTTGTCCATGGAATTCTCCAGGCAAGAATACTGGAGGAGGTAGTCATTTGCTTCTTCAGGGGATCTTCCCAACCCAGGGATCAAACACAGGTTTCTTGCATTGCAGGTGGATTCTTTACCATATGAGCCACCAAAACCATGGTAGATATTATACCAAGATTTCTAACCTTGGTACTACTGACATTTTGGGCCAGATAATTCTTTAATAAGAGGGAGAGGAATGCCTTTGTATTGTAGGTTACTTAGCATTGTACATGGTCTCTACTTACTAGATGCCAATAGCATGCCCCTTCTGGTCTGACAATCAAAATTGCCTCAAACATTGTCTTTCATCCCCTGAGGGTCAAAACCACCCCATTCAAGGACTGCTGAATGCCTTCTTGTCATACCTACACTATATAGCCTGACACAACCTAGGCAATAAGTCCCGCAGGACCTAGTCAATTTGTACATACCCTCACATCTTGTGTTGTACGTACATCAGCCTATGAGCCCAGAAGTACCCCCACTTTAGTAGTCACAGTTGACATATGTCAAGTGCTTATTAAGTGTTCAGTATTTAATCATATCATCTCATTAAATGAGTGAGTATGAAATCAGTATTATTGCATCTTACAGGTGAGAACTCTGGGTTATGGATAGGGTTATACAGTCTGTAGGTAGCAAGCTGTGATGGGGGACCTGCCAGGGACCAGGCTATTCATGTGCTCGTGGTTCCTACTCTAACCTGCCCAGAGAACAACGAAGAAAACCAAAAGGTATATTCTGGACACCTTAACACAGAGGTACTAGGAAAATAGTCATAGATAGACCCAGGAAACTTACCTGGAACCCATTGGCCAAGCTCATCACCTGATCTCATAGTAACTAAGCAGTGAGGGCTTCCAGAGAAATCTTGCAACAACTCCAGACCAAGAGATGGGTGGATAGATATGGGTCATGTCTGAGGGGAAAAAAATAGTGGCCAGACTGGTTCTTCCATATTAAAAACATGAGATAACATTACAGCAGATGTGTATGTTCTGAGGATCATTCCCAAATTGGCCCCACCCTCCTATGCTTCACTACTGGCTCTTCCCATTCTGTGTTGACTCTTCTCATTGCTCTGACCACAGAAAACCATTATTTAGCCTTTCCAAGTAGAAGCTTCCCTCTCCACTTTCAAAATCTCTGCAGGGTCCCCTTCAGTAGAGTTCAATGACTTCTATAAGAAGAATGCGTAGGTTTGTTACCAAACCCGTCTATGAAAAATCTTCCAATTCAGGGTCTGACATGAAGTTCACGTGCCTAATAAATAGCTTCTTTCTGCTCTAAGCAATGAATCCCATTTAGCTTTGCAGTAAGACCCTCACATTTGTGAATTTTCATTGCATGAGTCCCATTAGAGCAATCAACCACCTCTTTTCTGGCTGGGACCTCAGAAAGCTCAAGCCAGATGCCTTGAATTTCATCAACTTGGAGTCCTGCAGAGTATCATTTTATTTCCAGTTTTTGCTCAGGATTTTAAAAGTCTAATTTTTTAAAAGCTGGTTACTTTTCAAGTCAGTGAAAAGGTAGAAACATTTAGTCTAGCCTGTCTTTTCTCCCTTCATTCAGGGACACATTCCCCAACCAGCTGATAATTTGGTGCTGAACAGTTATACTTGGCACAGAGATGCCACAAAAATGCTCCCTAGACCCAGGGAAGATGGGGAGAAAGAGCAGGGTGAGCTCATTCAGTCCCTAACCTCCACTATTTTGTCACAGTAGGAATGTAAACTCTACTTTGGAGCTTACATCAGCTTTTGGAGGGTTTCAGCAAGCTCCCCTAGATAAGACTAAGAGTTATTTTTCTTGTCCTTTTGGCCAGAAATAAATATTTATATCAAGAAAGGATTGCCAAGACTTGGAAAGTATTTCAGTTATTTAATCAGCCCTATAAAAGGATTCACTGTGATTGGTGTTTGAATTAGCTAATAAATTTTAATCTTGGTTTTATCCCAAATCCATTAGACAGTCACCAACTGCAGCTAAGAATTCTGGAAACTTCTTAACCAGTCTGAAAAGAATTACATTGATCTGAGATCAAAACCATGTACACATTTGAATGTATGGTTTTGAGATATGGGTTAATTATAGTAAGTCAGGGTCTCCCAGAAGACACTCGAACCTTATCACAGAGGTTCTCAACCCTGGTTGCCTCTCATGGAAGACAAGCCTCCTAACATTATTCAACCTCACCCATGGAGAATCTTGACTTTTGCCTCCACAGCTGTCAGTCTTCAGGCCACATCATAAAACTAGCTGTGAAAGTATGACAATATAAAATGACTAACTAGTTTAAATTATATCTGTAAAAAAACTAGCTGAGTTGACTATGGGCAAGTCATTTCAAGAAAACCTGGGTTTGATTTCCAGGTCTTTTATTCATGTTACAACACTAACTCAATTAACCAACTTCTTTGAGACTCAGTTTCCCAAATTGTAAATTAATAATAATAATAATGTCAAATGAGACCATAGGTATATCAGTTCAGTTCAGTCACTCTGTCATGTCCAACTCTTTGTGACCCCATGAACTGCAGCATGCCAAACCTCCCTGTCCATCACCAACTCCAGGAGCTTGCTCAAATTCATGTCCATAGAGTCAGTGATGCCATCTAACCATCTCATCCTCTGTTGTTCCCTTATCCTCCTGCCTTCAATCTTTCCCAGCAGGCAGGGTCTTTTCAAATGAGTCAGGTGGCCAAAGTATTGGCATTTCAGCTTCAACATCAGTCCTTCCAATGAACACCCAGGACTGATCTCCTTTAGGATGGACTGGTTGGATCTCCTTGCAGTCCAAGGGACTCTCAAGAGTCTTCTCTAACACCACAGTTCAAAAGCATCTATTTTTCGGTGCTCAGCTTTCTTCATAGTCCAACTCTCACATCCATACATGACCACTGGAAAAACCATAGCCTTGACCATAGGTATATAGTGTTACACAAAATCAGTATAGAATAGATATGCATATACATGTATGTATAGGTATAAATATGTGTGTTGAATGCACAGGTAAATATATATGCCTGTGTGTGTGCACATATGTACACACAAAACACATTCACTGAAACTTTTCATTTTCCCAGGAATTTCTAATAAAATTACATTCCTTCTCAGATGGGACTGCTGCTGCTGCTGCTGCTAAGTCGCTTCAGTCATGTCTGACTCTGTGCGACCCCGTAGATGGCAGCCCACCAGGCTCCTCCGTCCCTGGGATTCTCCAGGCAAGAACTAAGACCCAGCCAAAACTCAGATTGGGACTTGAACCCACAGTTTCTGACTTGGGAATGGACTAGAATCCATTGTATTTTAATTGAAACTGTTTACCTGGCATCCAGACTTAATGAAGCTCAGGTTCTTTTGCCACAGAAAGAATTCAGCGAGAGGTAGAACAGGCTAAGAGTGAGTTTATTAGCATAAGATGCTTGTTAGAAATATAAGCAGGCAGGCAAGGGAGTGCAGCCCTGAGAACAAAGAGGGCTATATTTTTATAATCAAAAAGTAGGGAGGGGAGAAGACACCTTCTTCCTCATTTGGAGTAGACATCAGACTTACATCATTTAGTTTCTCCCTTGTCCCTATATGGTTTAACTGGTACTGTCATGGTGCTATTTAAATCATATGTATATTAGCAAAGGGCTTCCCTTGTGGCTCAGTTAATAAAGACTCTGCCTGCAATGTGGGAGATCTGGATTCGATCCCTGGGTTTGCAAGATCCCCTGGAGGAGGGCATGGCAACCCACTCCAGTATTCTTGCCTAGAGAATCCCCATGGACAGAGGAGCCTGGCAGGCTACAATCCATGGGGTCACAGAGTCAGACACGACTGAACGACTAAACACTTATTAGCAAAAGGGTGATGACATATACTAACACACGTTGATTAGTCTTAGGTTTTGATATAACATCCCCTTCACTTACCCTTTCACCTAAATTCTTGTCTTGGCTACATGCAGAAATGCCAGTCTTCCAAGGACCATTAACTCCCTGACTTCGGGTAACAAGATTCATATCTACTGACTTATGTTAAAACTCTCAGGATTTGTGGCTTGACTGTGCCTGGCACTTGAATGTGCCTGGTCTTCCTTCAAGACAGAGTAGATTGTTGCTAGGTGACTGGATTCTTTTCTTGAGTGTTCATATGCTCTCAGCAGTCTCCCAAACTCCCTTAAAATTCCCTTTCTATCTTTAATCCCCTAGTGGGATTTCTAAACTATTTAATTATCCTACTCTAGTCTTATCACTAATGCTTAAAAAGATGTTTGATAGAACAATGTAATCAAGCAATTAGGCATTTTGAAATTTTAAATTTTAAATTCCTCTGATTTTAAAACACACATTTAGTTTCCAGTTCATTTTAAAGGCTTGGATACCCATGTAATAATGCGAAGTAACATTTACTGTGGATGGAGGTTCATGACATTGTACAGGAGACAGAATCAAGACCATCTCAAGAAAAAGAAATGCAAAAAAGCAAAATGACTGTCTGAGGAGGCCTTACAAATAGCTGTGAAAAGAAGGGAAGCGAAAAGCAAAGGAGAAAAGGAAAGATGTACACATTTGAATGCAGAAGTTCCAAAGAGCAGCAAGGAGAAGGAGAGATAAGAAAGCCTTCCTCAGTGATCAATGTAAAGAAATAGAGGAAAAACAATACAATGGGAAAGACTAGAGATCTCTTCAAGAAAATTAAAGATACCAAGGGAATGTTTCATGCAAAGATGGGCTCAATAAAGGACAGAAATGGTAGGGACCTAACAGAAGCAGAAGATATTAAGAAGAAGTGGCAAGAATACACAGAAGAACTGTACAAAAAAGATCTTCATGACCCAGATAATCACGATGGTGTGATCACTCACCTAGAGCCAGACATCCTGGAATGTGAAGTCAAGTGGGCCTTAGGAAGCATCACTACGAACAAAGGTAGTGGAGGTGATGGAATTCCAGTTGAGCTATTTCAAATCCTGAAAGATGATGCTGTGAAAGTGCTGCATTCAATATGCCAGCAAATTTGAAAAACTCAGCAGTGGCCACAGGACTGGAAAAGGTCAGTTTTCATTCCAATCCCAAAGAAAGGCAATGCCAAAGAATACTCAAACTGCCACACAATTGCACTCATCTCACACTCTAGTAAAGTAATGCTCAAAATTCTCCAAGCCAGGCTTCAGCAATACGTGAACTGTGAACTCTAAACCAGCTTGAACCAGATGTTCAGGCTGGTTTACAAAAGGCAGAGGAACCAGAGATCAAATTGCCAACATCTGCTGGATCATCAAAAAAGCAAGAGAGTTCCAGAAAAACATCTATTTCTGCTTTATTGACTATGCCAAAGCCTTTGACTGTGTGGATCACAATAAACTGTGGAAAATTCTGAAGGAAATGGGAATACCAGACCACCTCACCTGCCTGCTGAGAAACCTGTATGCAGGTCAGGAAGCAACAGTTAGAACTGGACATGGAACAACAGACTGGTTCCAAATAGGAAAAGGAGTATGTCAGGTTGTACGTCACCCTGCTTATTTAACTCATATGCAGAGTACATCACGAGAAACGCTGGGCTGGAAGAAGCACAAGCTGGAATCAAGATTGCCGGGAGAAATATCAATAACCTCAGATATGCAGATGACACCACCATTATGGCAGAAAGTTAAAAAGAACTAAAGAGCCTATTGATGAAAGTGAAAGAGGAGAGTGAAAAAGCTGACTTAAAGCTCAACATTCAGGAAACTAAGATCATGGCATCCGGTCCCATCACTTCATGGCAAATAGATGGGGAAACAGTGGAAACAGTATCAGACTTTAATTTTTGGGGCTCCAAAATCACTGCAGATGGTGATTGCAGCCATAAAATTAAAAGACGCTTACTCCTTGGAAGGAAAGTTATGACCAATCTATAAAGAGCAGAGACATTACTTTGCCAACAAAGGTCTGTCTAGTCAAGGCTATGGTTTTTCCAGTAGTCATGTACGGATGTGAGAGTTGGACTATAAAGAAAGCTGAGGGCTGAAGAATTGATGCTTTTGAACTGTGGTGTTGAAGAAGACTCTTGGGAGTCCCTTGGACCACAAGGAAATCCAACCAGTCCATCATAAAGGAGATCAGTCCTGGGTGTTCACTGGAAAGACTGATGTTGAAACTGAAACTCCAATACTTTGGCCACCTGATGCAAAGAACTGACTCATTTGAAAAAACCCTGATGCTGGGAAAGATTGAGGGCAGGAGGAGAAGGGGACAACAGAGGGTGAGATAGTTGAATGGCATCACTGACTCAATGGACATGGGTTTGGGTGGACTCCGGGAGTTGGTGATGGACAGGGAGGCCTGGCGTGCTGTGGTTCATGGGGTCACAAAGAGTCGGACACGACTGAGCAACTGAACTGAACTGAACTGAACAGAACATTTACTAAATGTTTCTTGAGTGCTAAGTAACATACTTCCATGCACTCTTGTACTCCTCACACAACCTAGTGCAATGATGTCATCATCACTATTCACAGATAAGGAACTTGTCCTCAGTCACACACTAGTCACAGGACCTGGGATTTGAACCTGCATCTGTTTGACTCTGGAGTCTGCCGGGCCCTGTGACCCCTGTACTCATCTCCAGAGCTGCTCAGATCCCAAGCCTGGGTGTCTGATGGTTTGGTGTAAGGACCTCATTGATCCCCAGATCCTGATTTAAGTCAAATTTTAGTTTGATTATCAGACTGTTATAAGACAGATGCTTTGAATTCACCTGTGTCATGGGTATGCACTGAATTCGGAACTATCTTAGGTAAAAAGCAAGGACATTTATATTTATAGATCATCTAAAAATTCCCTTAAGGCCTGGTTTCAACCCCCTCCCCTCACTAGTTTCCTCCCAGCTCCTGGCTCCATTTCCCCCGCCCACCTGGTGCTGACAAGCAGTGAATGGCCGCCAGTGGACACAGGACCAGGGCCCTCCACCGTCCTCCAAAGTGGATGTTGCCCCGTAAACATCACCACACCACTGGTTCTGGCAGAGCTGGCCCTGAGGTTGGCATGGCCCCTGAGCCAAACGTGGCTCAGCCTGAGGAGGAAGGCTCTGGGCCCTGCTTCCCAAGTGGACGTTCCAGGAAGGAGTCAGATGATCAGCGTTATGGAAACCAAATGGCCCTCCTTTGTTTAGAGAGAAAGAAAAAAAGAAAAAAAATCACTCATTTTTGTGGTAAAGTGAAACCAGGCTCCAAACCAAACAATCTCTCTCCGAGCCGAAAATGCCAGCTCCCCAGAGCAGGCCCACAGCCTGGGACTCCGATGAACTGGTGGGAGGCGGTGCCGCAGCCTTCAGCCACGTCTCCTCGGGCTTCTCAGCGGCGAGGGTCTCCTCTGCTCTGCTCCTGAAATAGCTGGTCTCCCCGGCAGGAAGAGAAAATGAAAGGAGGGGGAAAGTGAGAAACGAGTCCGCTGGACCAAGGCTAACCAAGCAAGGCTAACGGAGACAACCTCCAACTCTCCCGCCTTTCCTGCTGGGAGGGAGGAGAGGAGCTGCTGGGAGAGCGCGGGTGGGAGCCTGGGTGGGAGCCTGGGCCCGGGCGTGCGGCTGTACTGCGCCCCCTTCCGCTCGCCCCGCAGAATGCAGCCGGGAGTCACAAGGCCTCCTGTGGCCGCGCTGGGGCGGGCTGGTGGCTCCGTGGGCAGGAACCCGCGCTCCCAAATATTACTAGAGCATGTGCGGCAGCCAGAGCAAGTAAATATAGGTTGTCACTGGCCACGACTCTCGCAGGCTTTGTTCTTCCTCTAATACGAGCTTTTCCTGGAACGGAGAGGCGCTTGGTGTGGACACGGGAATCCACTTCTAGTCCTGGCTTTGCCTCTGACTTGCTGTGAGATCACGGTTTACTACAGCCTCTCTGAGCCTCCATTTTGCATCTGCACAATGAGCCCAGTGAGTCCTGCCTTGCCTTGGTTCCCAAGGTCATAGTGAGGGGAGATCGAGCCTGGCTTTTATCCAGAGGTGGAGGCCAGACTGCCCACATGCTGATGCAAGCCCTCTTGCGTAACACTTGGCAAATGTCTCCATCTTTGTCTGTTCCTCACCTTTACAGGAAGGGAATAGGGACTTCCTAGGTGGCCCCGTGGTTAAGAATCCTCCTGCCGGTGCAGGGGACATAAGTTCAATCCTTGGTCCAGGAACTAAGATCCCACCTGGCATGGGCAGCTAAGCCCATGGGCCAAAGCTAGTGAAGCCTGCGGGCTCTAGAGCCCGGACTCTGCAACAGGAGACACCACGGTAAGAAGCTGGAGCGCCGCAACTAGGGAGTATAACCCACTTGTGGCGAATAGAGAAAGCCTGCGCACAGCAACCAGAATCCCCTGCAGCCAAAAATAATTTAAAAAATAAAGTGAAGGGAATAATAGCCTTCCCTGGGTTATGTGATGTGTGTGATGCACTTAGAGCACACAGCATGCCCCAGGTCTCACTGTCATCGTCACCATCATGGACAGAAAAGCATCGTGAAGATAATGCCCAGTTCAAGCCCTGTGTATCTGCCTCTGTCCCCATAAGCTTTTAATTGTTCTCAACACACTCACTATTCTGACAATATTCCATAATCTGCCAGTGCCTGCGGGCTGTGTGCTCAGTCCCGTCTGACTATTTGTGACCCCATGGACTATATAGCCCACCAGGCTTCTCTGTCCATGGAATTTTCCAGGCAAGAATATTGGAGTGGAAATCTTTTTCCTGCTCCAGGGTATCTTCCCGACCCAGGGATTGAACTTGCATCTCCTGCATCTCCTGCGTCTCCTGCATTGGCAGGCAGATTCTTTACCACTGAGCCATCTGGGAAGGCCAGTCTGCCAGCATTCATTCTAAATGAGGGGAAACTCCAGTATCTTCCTGTTACACTTAGGAAAAATCCCCCAAACCCACCACGATCTACAAGGGCTTGATCATCTGACCCTGCTGCCCTTTTCTAGCCTCATATTTTATCCGCTGTCTCACTGAAATCCAACAGCCTTGTCAGCTTTCTCCTAGCTCCTGAAGGCCTGGACTCCTCCTTGCCCCAGAATCTGTGCAGGTCCACCTCTTTCCCACCCAATTTCCTCTTCACCTGGCCTCAGGTCTCAGCTCACAGAGCCTTTCCTCAAGGAAATGTTTCCTGACTTTCCAGACAAAAGTCTGCCCCCTGATTCTCCTTCTTTGTACTGAACACAATTTAATTAAATAGTAGTATGTGTAATAACAGCATTTTTTTGTGCTTTGTTGTACTTTCCTCATGATTTCTCCTCCTCCAGAACTCCTGTTCACTAGCAAAACCCAGTGTTCATTTTATTTCCTGTGTGAAGCCCTCCCTCAAACAGGGTTACTCATTAGAACTCTAACTGAAGTTTTGATTTAGTAGGTGACCTCTGTCTGGAAGGCATAAGAGTGCCTGCGTTTTGTTCAGCTAATTATCCCTTCTCCTTAGGCTACAGACCCAAGGAATAACAGGAAATAAATGCCACTTATTATTAGCAAGTTCAATATCTGATGTTCCCAGGGCATAAATCTTGCCCACATCCCTAATTCCAATAGATAACTAAAACACTGGCCATTAAAAAAAGTGAGAGGCTTTGTCTATTGTGTTCCATTCCAGATCTAGCATAATGCTTGGCACATGGTAGACATTCAAGAGAATATATTTTTAATAAATAAATGTGTTTAAATAAGCAACAAGGATATGTTTTACAGAACAAGAAAATTTAGCCATTATTTTGTAATAACTTTAAATGGAGTATAATCTATAAAAATATTGAATCACCATATTATACACTGGAAACTAATATAGTATTGTAAATCCACTCTCCTTCAATTAAAAAATCTTGTACTGAAGACTAAGATTAAATAAATGTAATATTTTTACTGCTTCAAAAAATTGAATGTGTTTAATAACTATCTCCCCTGCAACTTCTATAAAATCCATGAAAGCAGGGACCAGGTTTCTCTTCTAAAAGCCTGTCTTTCTAGTTCATAGTAGGTCTCGAATAAATATTTGTGGAACGAATGACTTGGAATAATCTCCCTACCTTTTCACCACTTGATGGTCTCCCTAGACATCAGGGGAAACTATAATTGGCCATCCCTTTTTCCTCCTTCCATGGAGACACAGTGCTTAGAACTCAAATGTGTCCTCCAGCTCCTATCTCATGTGGGTCTGGTCCTTAAGTCCTATTATGGAGGGCACAAAGCTTCCTAATCTCCACTCAGGCAAGTGTTTAGTGTCAATTACATTTAAATGTCATTAGAGACATCAATTTCCTATCAAATGCAACAGCAGCATAGCATCATTCCATTACACATGGATTCCTTTCTGTCTCCTAGGCATTTGTATTCACAACTTGATTAAAGGGGCATATTTATTCATCTTCATATCACCTACAGTTCCTACTACAATCTTTTGAACAAAGAATGCACCCAATAAATGTTGAGTCATGAAAGAATGACTACCATATGCTGAGTATAGTAACTTCTCAGCCCTGCTTCTGGCCCCAGAATCTGAGAAATGATGAAGTTTTTAAGGAGTTCCAGATTAAAGCTGCTTAAGTTTTTCCCTGGACATCCATTAGAATAAGAAAAAGAAATCCCTCAGCTCCAGATTCCACCCCCCGCTTGAATCCATCTCTCATAACTACATTTGCTAAAACTTCCAAAATCATCACTTCAAGTTTTTCTCCAAAAACCTCCAAAGTTCTTTTCATAGCCAAATAGGCTTAGGTCCAAATCCCTCAGTCTAACTCAAAGAACTTGGACCAAACATTTTCCTATACTGATCTTTTCAAGTCCTCCTTATGTCCTACTCTGGAGCATCCCTTTTGTTTGCTCTGCCTTTGCTGTTTGCCATTTTTCCCACCAGAAATGCATCTTCCCATCTCTCCCCCGAAACTCAGCTGCTGTTATGTTCCCTGTGACCTCATCATGTCACCCACCTAGATGGAGCTGCTCTCTGCTTCTGAAGCCAAATCATATTTTGGCTTAGCTACTTCTTGTATCTGTCAGCAAATTTCTTTTTTTTAAATTGTGATATAATTGATATTTATTAGTCTCAGGTGTACAACATAATGGTTCAATATTTTTATATATTCTGAAATGATCACCACAGTAAATCTAGTTAACATCCATCACCACACATAGTTATAATTTTTTCCTTAGGATAAGAACTTTTCAGATTTACAAATCTTGTAAACTTTCAAATCATGCCGTACATTGCATCCTCATTACTTATTTATCTTATACCTCGAAATTTGTACCTTTTGACCACCATACCTACCCCTGGCAGGTATTTCACCCACCCCACCTACCCCTGCCCCTGGTAACAACCAATCTCTTCTCTGAGTCTGTGAGTTGTGGTGGGTTTTTTTTTTCCTTTTTATATTCCACATATGAGTGAGATTATACAGCATTTGTCTCTCATTGTCTGACATTTTACTTAGTGTAATGCCCTCAAAGTCTATCCACGTTGTCACAAATGGCAAGGTTTCCACTTTTATGGCTGAATAACACTCCATTCTACACACATATGCCCTAATTTCTTTGTCCATTCATCTGTAGATAGACAATTAGGTGGATTCCCTGTCTTGGCTATTGTATCAATAAGCAATGTTGAATCAACAAACTTTTCCCATGAGTATGACTCCTCTCTCAAACTAGGCCTAGACTAGAAGCTCCCCAGGATCAGTCTGATACCTTCTCATTTCCCCTCAGTTACGCCTGGTCTGTGGTAAGAGCTCACTCTCTGTGTGCTCACTGAGGCTCAACTGGATATACAGGTTAGAAAGTATTCAGGCAGAAGAGCTTGCATTCACTCTAATGGATTTTACAACTCAAGACAAGTTTACATTTCAAAACATCGTGGCTTTTCTAGTGTCTCCTAGGACTTGGTTGATGGTCTGCAGGAGGCACCAAATATGAAACTACCAACTTGCCTCACTCCTCTTAATCCAGTGACTTCCTTTTTACAGATGAGAAGCCCTTCACTGTGGAAGATACTTACTTGCTGTGTCCAGCACCTATCTTAAAGGAAGTTGGCATGTAAGTTTCCACCAGCAACTAAACCCCACAGCCAGGGAGGTGAGAGGAGGTGGGGGGGGGGGGGCACAAAAGGAGAAGAGTCTCTCTTCACTGTCATTATGGAACCTTTCTCTAGACCCCTCCAGATAATGATGATGGTGCTATGAGTGCAGAGAGCCAGGCACTAGCATCAGTGTTTTACAGAGGGGACCTTTATTCTACTAAGATCCACCATAGCCTGCCAGGCTCTTCTGTCCATGGGATTCTCCAGGCAAGAGTACTGGAGTGGGTTGCCATTCCCTTCTCCAGGGGATCTTCCCAAAACAGGGGTCAAACTCGATCTCCTGCATTGCAAGTAGATTCCTTACCCTCTGAGCCATCAGGGAAGCCCAATGAACCATCGCAATTTTACAGATGTGCAGTCTATAGCAGAGCGAATTTAAGTAGCTTGTCGAGGTCATGTCATGAGTGGAAGAGTATGAGTTCAAAACAAGGTCTGTCTGGCTTCATCACAACTACGTTTCTAGAAAGTTCTCAGGCTACCCAAGGCACTATTATACTCATAACCTCATCCTGTCATCATAATTGCCCTTCTAGATGATTATCTCCTTTCTTAGAGATAAGGAAATTTGGAAAAGAAGCTCAGCAAGGATAAGTGATCCACAGCTGATTCAGGACCCCACAGTCAGACCCTCAGAGGCCATGTTCAGTGTTCCTCTGTGTCTCTCCAGAGCATCACGTATTCATCTGCACTGCCCAAGCCTCTCTGAACTAATTTATGGAGAAAATCTCACAGTGATGCAGTTGTGATAAGTGCTAGTGAGATGAGATCAAAATAATCAAGAGAAGGAGGAGAATTAGCATCCTAAGCAAGAAAAGAAATATGCAGGGAAAGAGACAAGCAGTGTTGGTGAGGGAACACAAACTAACCTCTCTGTAAACACATCTCTAACAGAATGAAGACAGAATGGTGGCTTTAAGCAAAAATGCTAAACTTGTTCATCTGAATTCTGCTTTCAATCATTTGTTCAAATTACAAAGCCTCCAAATCTAGTTGCCTGACATCAGCTCATCATGCCACTGATTCCACAAACTAGCCCTGTGTCCGTGATACATAAGGCAAGCTTGTGTTTCAACGAGCATCTTCTAGATGGGAGGAAATAGAAGGCAGGTTAGCTCATGTACACACTGCTGTACCTTTCTGTGTTGGCTGGGTGGAAACAAAACCGTCACCATCAGAATCTCATCACTGAGAGTCCAGACAACAACTGTATGTAGAGTTTCTAGCTTAACCAGTTCATCCCCTGCTGATTTGGACCATTGGTTAAGACTACCTCTTCCTACCTACTACAATGTGGCAAGTAAATTAAGCGGGAGCAGCCTCTGTCCATTCAATGCTATTTGCCATGATGTAAGAAAGGCTGGATACACTGCCTTGCTGCACCAGCCGGGTGTATCCTGACATCTCTCTAGGGTGTTAGAGATGGATCAGCCCTTGGAGAGCATCCTCTGAGTTTTACAAAGGAGCCAGCTCAGAGGGTGGTTTAGAACGGAGCCCCCAGGGGCCCTATGTGTCGGCACGCTGTGCTGAGTATCCCTGGTCCCCGTGTCGTTGCAGGAAAGCCGCGCTTCAGGTCAGCATGAACGACGGCCTCTCCTTCATCTCCAGTTCTGTCATCATCACCACCACACACTGCGTAAGTCCCTGCCTTTCCCTTGACCAAGAATTTCGTTGTCAGCCTCATCTCCCTGGCGAGTTTTTTCCAGTTCTGCATTCTGTTAACTGAGCTTTGACCCTGGCACTGCAAGGCCAGCCTTTGGCCACCTCAGGGGCTGTACGCATGTTGAGAGTGTATCAGGAATGCCCGTTCCTCCCGGGTTCCCCGTTTCTGTTACTAAAAGTGAGACCTGGCCACACTGGCATGAGCAGACGGTACGGTGGGGCCAGGGCCTGTGCAGTGTGGAGCGGGGATGCCTGGATGGACTGGGTGTAGGAGAAATGCACAGAAATAAATGGCACAGTATATACAGAAAACCCATCTTAGGGAGTTTTTCCTCTAAAAGGAAGCATGGGGGAGGTGGGTAGTGCAGTAGCTGAAGGAAGAGGTGGAGTAAAAAGACAGGCTTTTATTTAGAATTGGAGAAGTTGCCACTTGTTAATATGATTGTGAAAATAATCCAGGAGAAAATGGAAAATTCATGAAATGGGAGAGAAGAGGAAGGGACCTTGGCCCATAGGGGTAGTGAGGCAGAGAGCAGACTATATCCTCTGCCAGCTCCTCCAATGCCCCATCTCTGGGTCCTTCATGGAAGGAGTATTCATCTCTGGCTACGCATGAGATCACCTGGAAAGCTTTTAAAAAATATGGATTCCCTGACCAGTTGGGACAAAGTCTGTGCAGCGGGCCCCAGCTTTGGTGGGTTCAGGGACCCCTTGGGAGTTCTCTTGTGCAACTATGACTGGGAACCCCTGAGTTTATGAGGTTGCTCCCACTGTCAGTGTCTTGGAGCTCAGCCCGTCAGAGGGCAGTCAGGGCTTTGTTAGCTCATATACAGACCTCAGCTCCTAATATGAACATTTCCAAAAGGATCTTTGTTGAATATTCAGTTTCTGTTCTACCAAATGCACTTTTCCCATGAGATTGCTCTGCATGCTAAGTCGCTTCAGTTGTGCCTGACTCTTTGCAACCCTTTGGACTGTGGCCCACCAGGTTTCTCTATCCTCGGGGATTCTCCAGGAAAGAATACTGGAGTGGGTTGCCATGCCCTCCTCCAGGGGATCTTCCCAAGCCAGGGACTGAACCTGTGCCTCTTAGGTCTCCTGCTTTGGCAGGCAAATTTGGGGAGTTCTTTACCACTAGCGCCACCTGGGAAGATCACTCTAGAGACTAGCATTTTTTGACCTGCTGGCCAGCTTAGACAGATACCTTAGTCATTTCCCAGCTGGCCTTTGGAGGGCATGTCATTAGAACCCCTCAGTGATTGGGGTTTGTGTCCTGAACACTATCCAGGTGGATGAGGGAAGGAGAGCAGACAGGCCCTGGAGCTGGACAAGATAAACATGAATTGTTTCCTGGAGGAGCAGGAAGCCAGGCCTCATAAGGGACAATGCACCCAGCTTCCCTAGGTGTCCCTCCTCCTCCTTTCCCCCCACACACATACGTTGCATCATATGTTAGGAGCCAGTCAGCTTTCTTGAAAGCTGGGTAAACCAATGCAGTGGGTACAGACAATGGAAAAGTTTCACTTGACCAAAGTAAGAGCCTAGCGTCATCACAGAAACGTATCACCCCTGAGCAATGTCTGTGTCTCAGGCACGCCTCAGTGGAACCTTAAATCTGGAGACCAAATCTGAAAGCTGGATGTGGGAGCAGTGACATGTCTCCAAGCATGCCCTGCCTGATTCTTTCAGAAACTGACCCTGTTGGAAACTGCCAACCTGCAGGAAATGATTAAAATACCCCAAATCTAACAACGCCATTCCAGATTCCTCCCTGCTTTGGAATGACCCAAAAGTATGGGCCTGCATTTCTCATTATGTCTGGCCGGACCAAAGAAACAGCCATGTCCTGAGTCTGTGAGGGCAGGGAGGTGGGAAGGGGAAGTATCTCGGGACAAGCCTGTGGGGTGGCAGGGGCAGGATGACAAACTCAAGCCCTGGGCCGCTAAGCCAAGAAGAGAGGGTGTCCTCACTGACATAACCCAAAAGGAAAAGAACTCCCAGACAACTCTAATATCATCCTGACTCATCCAGCCTACGTTGCATTTCCCATCTCCTTCATCTAGTGCAAGTCACTAAGTTTTCTGTTTGACTGACCCTTGATCAGCATCACCGCGTAACATCTGCATTATTCGCCTTTCACTTGAGAAGGCTGCATGTCTATGACAAAGTTGTAAGGACCCTAAGATTTTAGATCCAGGTCCATTCACTCATTTATTCAACAAATATTCACTGATCATGCACAATGTGCCAGGTAGGCACTGCCCTGGGTGCTCAAGATACATCAGAGGACACAAAGGACAAAAATCTCTTATCTCACAGGGATCCGGGGAGAGAAAGCAGACAGTGAACAATAGACATAACAAATGAATCACACACTATGTTAAGAAGTGATATAAGCTGTAAAAAAAAAAAAAAAAAAAAAAGCCAAGGGAATTGCATGATGATCCAGAGGTTAGGACTCCATGCTTTCACTACTATGGGCCTGGGTTCAGTCCCTGGTGGAGGAACTAAGATCACACAACCCATACCATGAAAAATAAAATAAAGTAAAAAATAGAACCAAGAAGGGAATTTGGTACTGCTTGAGTGAGTGAGTGAGTACAAAAGAAGTGGTATTTGAATAGAGACTTTGAAGTTAGCTGTGAGGGAGAACTTTCCAAACGGTGAGCCCCACTGCTCAGAGCCCATCACCAGGGTCAGCTGGTATGTTCAAGGAAGAAAGAGGGCTGGTGAGGAGTGAGGCAAGCAGTAGGCAGTGAGGTTATGGGATGGAGAGTGGAGGGTCTTGAGAGAACTTCGGCTTTTGCAGAGGTGCAACGCAACCTGGCTTGCATTTGAAAGTTCACTCTGGCTACTGGAATGGCCAATAGGAAGACAAAGGATAGAAGGACCTTGACTGTTCAGGAGGGTTATGGCAATATTTCAGGCACAAGTGATGATGGGAGCTTGACTCAGGTGAGAACAATGGTGATGAGAGAAGAGATCATAGTCAGATATGTTCTGAAGGCAAAGCTAGCATATTTCCCAAATCATAAGACATAAAGCTTGAGAGGAGAGGAATCAAGAATGGCTCCAAGGTACAACCACTGTGGAGAACAGTATAGAGTTTCCATAAAAAAACTAAAAATAGAATTGCCATAGGATCCATCAGTCCCACTCCTGGGCATATATCTAATTCAAAGGAAATATGCATTGCAATGTTAATAGCAATATTGTTTTGCAATAGCCAGGACATGGAAGCAACCTAAATGTCCATTGACAGATGAATAAATAAATAAGATGTAATACATACATACAATGGAATATTAATCAGCCATGAAAAAGAATGAAATAATGCCATTGGCAGCAATAAGGATGCACCTATTATTGTACTAGGTGAAGATTGTCATACTAAGTGAAGTAAGTAGAGAAAAACAAAATACCGTATGCTATCACTTGTATGTGGAATCTAAAATATGATACAATTAAACTTACTCACAAAATAGACTCACAGACATAGAAAAGAAATTTATGGTTCCCAAAGGGGGAATGGGGTGGGCAAGAGATAAATTAGGAGTTTGGGATTAGCAGATACAAAATACCATATGTTTAATAAATACTATATATTTAATAGATATATAACAAGGTCCTACTGTATAGCCCAGGGAACTAAATTCCATATCCTGTAATAAACCATAATGGAAAGAATATGAATAAGAGTGTATATACTCATATATAAATATAACTGAATCACTGTGCTGTATGCCAGAAACTAACACAACATTGTAATTTAACTATGCTTAAGTAAATAATTGTTAAAAAAAGAACGGTCCAGAGGGCTTCGGCCAAGGAGTAGCCCTCGGTTGACAGGAAGAAGGCTAAAGCCAGAGAGGATATGAGGCAGAGGAGGAATCAGATGTTTTTTTATCCACAAGTCCTGTGGCCTTGACTGAGTTATTTAGCCCCTAGGTACCTCAACTTCCTAATCTGTAAAATTAGAATAATAATAATTTACATCTCTTAGCAGTACTGTAAGTATTAAATGAAATGATTATGTAAAGTGCTTGGCAAGCAGTCCTGGCCTGTAGTAAGTGCTTGATAAATGTTAGTTGTTATTATAGTGGAAGCTTAGTCAAAATGATGGACCTAATTGGAGATTCTTCCCAAGGAGTTGCTCCTCACTTCAGAGTCCCAGTGTAACAAAATAACTCTTTCAACACAACATGTAGCCCTATGAGAATATGTTTGTCGCTTGATCAAACCCAAATGATTGTAAGGGGGCAGACAAGTTGGCCAAAATCATCCAGAAAAGAAGATTTATAGTGAAATATTCAACCCCAGTCCCCAACAAGTCCTGTAGAAGCTCAAATTAAAAAGACTAAAGCCATCACTGGACAAATAGAGATGCAAGTGGAGTGGGTGGTCCTCCAGAATATGAAGTAAGGTCTTGGACTTGCCTTTGTTTCTTGGGCAGCTGGTTTGGAGGACAAGGTTTTTAGATCAAAAATGATCCCCTGGGTCTGAGTAAAGGGTTAGTCTTGTCAGTGCCAGTTGCAGCCTGCCCAGTCCATCCCCTGGAACCAAAAATAATTTTAAAATATGTAGTTGAACCTGTTCTTTTCTCGCTTTATTTGGTGCCCATTTGGACAACCGTGTCACAAGTTTTCAAGATCTGCAATGAATAACTGTTGCCTCTGCCAAAAGCAGAAATTCCATGAAGTTTTACAGGAAAGACATTTTTCCATCCAAGAACTAAAAGATTCCTATACAAATGGTAAACTTTGTTGAGCTCCATGACTATAGAAAATGGTCAAACATCCAAAGCTCTCTCTTCCCAGCATATTTGAATACATCCCATCTCTAAGAGTCTTCACTGACCTCCTTTTTTTCTCCAACTCTAGAAATAGGTTGAGAAAAATCACCAAAATGTACTGCTCTAAGGGAAATAGCAAAAAACAATTTGTCATTTTGATAACAATTCAAGCAAATTTAGGACCTTACCAGAACTTTTTATGAAAGATTGTCTTCTTTTATGTAAATAACCTTAAAATTGTATTATTTTCCACCTGAAGTGTACAAAAATCAGAGAATTGTCCCACAAGTGTTTCTCACATTCTTCTTATGTCTCTGGTGCTCCATTTATGTTTTACAAGTCACTGTCCTTAAGGAACGTAAAATCCATTTTGAGAAGTGAGTCCAACAAACTCATAAAAGAGTATGTAATAAAGAACAAGGTCATGGGAGCCAGGTGTACAAATGCTGTAGGATTTCAGAGTAGAGAAGAAGGTGTGACTCCACAAAGAGTCATGAGGGACTCTTTGAAGGAAGCAAAACCCAAGTGGTGGTTTGAAAAATGAAAATAACAGGTGAGAAGTGGGAAGTGGCCTTCTGCTAAAGTGAAACCAATCTGAGTAGAACTAGGTACAACCATGAGCATAGTTTGTTCATGGTCCCTCCTAGGAAACATGACTTTTTTTTTCCACCCTCTTATTTTGTATCAATATCTGGTACCTTCTAATTGAGGTGCATCCCTCAGGTTGGACCTTTCCAAGGATGTGCACGCCACACCCCTGATCACCTGGTGATCAACAGTGAGGCCCAGCTGATGCTCTTCCCTATTAACTATTAGGATTTGATTAGTGTTGGTTTCCAGGTTGGAGAATCAGTCTTTGAAGGGGAGACCTAAAATTAGACATAAAAGTCTCAAATCAACACTAACTCAGTGGACAGCCTGTCTTTGCTCCTAATTTATCCGAACAATAGCCTGGCTACAGTGGTGTGCATGTGAGCGTGCTCAGTCACTCAGTCGTGTCTGACTCTGCAACCCCATGGACTACAGCCCAGCAGGCTCCTCTGTCCATGGAATTTTCCAGGCAAGAGAACTGGGATAGGTTGCCATGCCCTCCTCCTCCAGGGGATCTTCCTGCTCCAGGGATCAAACCCACGTCTCCTGTGTCTCCTGCATTGCAGGCTGGTCCTTTACCCACCGAGCCACCAGGGAAGCCCCACAGTGACAAGGCTGAGTAAATCTGAGAGGACCCATGTCAAGTCCCTATTCAGAGAAAATTTTTGAATTAAAATAAAAATGCAACAGACTTAACCCTAAGGCATCAAAACCAGAACGAATGCTCTATGATTACAGCAGAATGGAAGAATTAAGAATAATATTGAGTCAAAAATCCTAATTTCAGGTTCTAGCCCTTCCATTTCCTACGATGATCTTGGGCAAGTTAATCTGAGCCTGTCTCAGTGTCTGTCTTGTTGTAAAGTTTAAAAAGTGACAGCTGTGTGTTAGTTCGTTGACATTCTCTTTTCTTACCGAGTAATAGTCTAATGGACTATCTCATTAAAAGATTTGCTGTTCATTATTTATAAACAGGCTATTTTCCCTGATTAAGAAGTATGCTTCCTTCTGAATCCATGATAAGCCTGTTCCTTTAGGAACGCCTGGGAAAGACTGAAGATATTGCCTGCATAATAACGAGGGAAAGCAGCACCAGTAAATTAGATCTGGTGATAAGTCAAACTGGGTTAAGCTGCAGTTTCCTCAATATTTTTTGTATAGTTGATTTATAATATTGTGCAGCAAAGTGATTCAGTTTCATATATATATATATATATATATATATAAAATTTTTCAAATTCTTTTCCATTATAGGTTGCTGCAAGATACGGAATATAGTACCCTGTGCTACACAGTAAATCTTGTTGTTTATCTATTTTATACATAGTGGTGTGTATCTGTTAATGTTCACTATTTTTGAAAAGAAAAGTTTTCTCAGTAAATGGATCATGGAGTAACATAAGGGAACTATATAGACTATGTAGAAGAATGAGTCAAAACAAGTATTAACTAAATTTGATGCATCATTATCACATAGAAAATTTCCAGTATTAAAATTTAAAATACGCTATCACACCCAGCTTGTCTGGAAGCGTTTTATCAGAGGAGGTACCATTTCATACAGATGAGAGCTGCAAGCTCAAAATCTTCTGACAGCCTGGATCGTCCAGCGTGCCCTGAAATAGCCACAACTCACTGGGGTTTGGAGTACATTTGACTTCTATATGAATGAACCTAGTACCAATTTGTTTCCCAATGGTTTTTAAATGATTTTACTCGTCAGATTTTCATGAATTGAGACTCTTCTATCCCCAAACTAATGGCATTTTTCCCAGAAAAAGAGTGAGAAAAAATTTTGTGTGTGTGCTATCAAGATCAAGATTCAGGGCAGGCTCTGGCACATGAGGATCTACAGCACACAGCAGACAAAACTTTCGTGACTGATACAGAATCTAAGTAACTACATTTGCTAAGTCCAAGGAACACAAAGATAATGCATGGGAAACAGACAAGTACTGCAAAGATTTGCAATTTGACATAAGTGCTTTAATTGAGAAATGAACAATGCCCAGTGATACCATGAAGTGGAGTGTCTGGGGAGTCAAAGAAGGATTGATTCACAGGAAAGATGATAAATTTGCTCCGGGTATGGCCCGGGTGAAGGTGTGTTTGAGGCCCATGTGGCTGTGGTTAGTTGGGATGGGATGTTAGGAGAGAAGATAGAGATGAAACAACTGAGACCGGTTGGAGAAGCCTTCCTTAGTTGGAGTTTTTCTCTAGTATTTACTTTAAGTATAATACAGAATGCTGTTTTGATGTTGAATTCCAATATCTCCTCATTTAGGAAATAAACATTTCTCATCTTCAAAAAAAAGAATCTAGAGGAAAGCAGTGTCGAAGGAAAACTGGCATGGCCTGAGTTTGCCTTGGAATACCAGAAACCAAGGCCCTTGTGGCTCCGCTGGTAAAGAATCTAACTCCTATGCGGGAGACCTGGGTTCGATCCCTGAGTTGGGAGGATCCCCTGGAGAAGGGATAGGCTACCCACTCCAGTATTCTGGCCTGGAGAATTCCATGGACTGTATAGTCCATGGGGTCACAAAGGGTCAGACACAACTGAGCGACTTTCACTTTCACCAGAAACCAAGGCAATGGTAACTTAAATATAATCTGGATGCTGCCAATGTAGGCTGAGGTTGCACAAACAGCCTTGGTTAGGGCTAGCTCAGAAGACAGTGTGCTGGAACCCATAGAAGAATGCTCCAGTGCCTGCAGCAGAGAGGCTTCAGATGAAGGTCAGGGGCCATCTTCCAACCTTGTCTGCAGAGTTCTATTCTAAGCAATTTCCTGGGTTCATTTTGTAAGTCAGTTCAATTCTGTGACTAATTGCTTTGAAATAACTTAGGAAAATAAAAATCCAGCCCAGCTTTGTAGTTGTATAACTATCTAGGTAAACAGACAGTTGGCATGACTGCCCTTGCCAAAATTTCTTGAATTTCACCAGCCTGGTAGGGAATGAATCCAGAACCTTGTGCTGAGTGGCAATCTGGCCTTCCAACATAATAAAAAACTAATGCTCACTCTTCAGAAAAAGTAGAAATCAGAGAAGTCTTTTTTCTCCTATTTCTTTTCCAAGGTAAACAAAACAGTCCTTTAATCAAAACAGGTAGCTATCTTTGAAGTAGCTAATTCAGACCAGCAGCTATAAGTATGTGGGCCTCTTCATTAAGGAAAGTAGTTTAGAGAAGCAGTTGTTGATGGTGAACAAACTGGAACCGGCACGTATGAAATAGTACTGTGGTCCAAGTGTTAGGCTCTCAGAGAAGCTCATAGCCTGTCTTTGCCCTCCAGAAGCATACAAACTAGTTATCAAGGCAGAATACATACTCCAACAGGTAAATACTATATTTGGTGGTATAAAAGGTAAATATTATATTTGGGGGTGCAAAAGGCAAATACCACAGGGTATCCAGAAATTCTTTTGTCTATTCCAAAGACTCATGAGCCTCCACCCAGGCCTGTGGATAAGTAAATTGACACAAGCACTGCACACTTTGGGGAGAGTCCACTTAATGGTCCTAGTGGCTTACCAAGTTCTAACCCTAACCCTAACTTCTCAGTTACTTAAGAAGGCATTCATGTCTTCCTGCAAAAGGGAGCTGGACAAATTCTAGAAATTCAAGAGTAACATATAGACAGCTCACGATGTACTCAACTCAGAGTGTCTTTTTCCCAACAAGACCTCTCCCAATTTTTATTTCTCCCCAGTTGTATTTCTCAATTATAGGAAAAGACTCATGAAGAAGACAAGTCCCTTCCAAACAATCAGTGGAGAAGGGCAGGACCAAGCCCCACACCCCAATTTTTCCTATAGATTCTTCACCCTGACATCATTCCACTGCCTGTATAGCTCACTCCCGTGTCTACCTTTCTCCTTATCCATTTAGCCCCCATGTCTTCACAGAGGGTGAAGAGTTCCTATCCTGGAAGAATAAGGGGTGTCAGGGCTGGAGGGGAAATAGGAGACTGACTTTGCAGAGGGTTTGAATGACAGAAGATGGAGTCTGGGTGATGGGAAACCATTCAAAGGAAGAACAAGGCAATATTTTTGGAAGATTAATTCAGCATTTGTTTATTCCAAGTATATTAGCAAAATATTATTTATCTGGATGTCCCTGATTTATAATTTGGTCATTTGGAAAGGAACAGGCTCCAGTTTACTGTTCCATTATCTGAGGTGAAGGAAACTTTGTTCCAAGAATGACCAATCCACAGCCCTAGGGCTACTAGTGATTCATTAGCGTCTCATAATCAGCCCCTGAAAAAGGATGGCTTTTACTTTCTTATTGCTGTAATTATAGGTGATATGTCCTGTGAAAGATGTGGCTTAGCAAAGTACAAAGGAAAGATTTAGTTGGGGAAGAAAAGTGGGAACCATCATGAACTTTGGGATCAGATTAGTGTGACTAAAATCCCAGTCCTTAAAAAACTGGCAGTGGTCCTAGTACACAATAGATGCCCAATGTTGGCTTCCTTAGGCTGATGTTATAGGTTCTCTAAGAATCAGCACGGCGACAGCCTCTGATTTCTGGTTGAATTAACAGAAGAATGGTATCTGAGCCTAAGGAAGCAATAGAACCTTTCAACTTGCTGAAGGAACACCTTTCAAGTATCATATTAAATAGTAAGGACACTGCAAAGGAGAACCTCAAAAAACTGAATATGTGAAAAAAGATTACCAAGTATGATAAATCATATAGAATAATCTATAGAATTGAGACCAAAGATATGAAGAAAGACTTGATAGACATTTTCAATATTTCAAGGGCTGGGCTCTCCTGAGGTATATCTGCTTTTATTGTGTATATCTAAGGAGTAGAATGGGGCTTCCCTGGTGGTTCAGATGATAAGGAATCTGCCTACATTGTGGGAGACCCCGGTTCGTTCTTGAGTCAAAAGGATCCCTTGGAGAAGGGAATGGTAACCTATGCAGTATTCTTGCCTGGAAAATCCCATGGACAGAGGAGCCTGGCAGGCTACAGTCCATGAGGTTATAAAAAGTGGAGTAGAATAGGTTGATGGATAGTTGTGGTTCAGTTTTGTAAAAAGTCTTTCTGATTGGGTGCTCCGTACAGGTGGGAGTCAACTCCCCATTGTGGTTATATTCAACTCCAGGCAACTTGATAAATTGGCAGAATTATGTAAAGGCCATTTATGCATCAGATAGGCAATTGGGACTAGAAAAACTTTCAGACTTCTTCCAGTGCTGAAAGTCTGAAATTCTAGAACTAAAAGTGATCTAGTGAAAGAGTAAGGCAAATATTATCAGTCCTATATGGTTCAACAAATGAGTTTGGCTTTTATATTTTGAAAATAAATAAGAGCCTTTTGTTGGTGACACTGGAGATAGTTTCTCTTAATGTGGTTCAAACTGGCCAACCTCCACCTGATACAAGTGAGATTATATTTCAAACCAAAGTGAGCTTAAAGCTCCTCACAAGAAAAATTTGTTTTCAAATAACTTCAGACACATCATCTCATTTACAAACGATTAATACACTAGTCAGAAATCAGTCTCATCTATTTATTAATTAGCCTTAGTAGAGACATATATAATTAAAGGTCTTTTTTTTATTTTAACAAGATGAGCTATGGTTTCTTGTACTGTCATTAGAAAGGCTGAAAGGCCATAGGAATATCAGAATGCCAAACTCAGATGTCAGACGTTGTTTATGAACTGAAATAAAAATAGTTTGGCGACATCTCTATTTTGATAACCCTTGTATACATAAGGATCTTTTCAAATATGTTTTGAAGAATTGTGCTGATTTGTTTTTCTTGGATGTTTGAGGAATTGACTTTCAGTATTTTTATCTCAAGGCATTTTAAAGAATGTTTGCTCTAAGTTTGAAATTTCCTTGTTTTGAGAGTAAATGAGAAAAAAAAAGGATTTTTCTGAATCTATACTTGAGGAAATTCAGATAAGCACATAACAAGATGGTAATATTTATTTTTAGAAATAAAAAGTCCAAATACTAATCCGTAACCAAGATAAATATATAAAGGACCAAAACCAGCAGTTAAAAAACACAGACTGATATATTGTGTTTAAAATATATTTTGCTATATTTTATTTATAATAAAGCATGCATTCAACAAAATAAAAGGGCACAAAAGTTAAAAATAAAAGTATGAGAAAAATTATGTCAAGGGAATACCAAAATAAAGTTAACATAGCTATATTAAAGTTAAACTTTTTAGCTAAAAATCTTTATTGATAAAAAGAGGACCATTACATAATGTTAAAAGGAACCGTTAACCTAGGAAGTATAATTCTAGCCTGTACTTCATGATATATCCTCAACATATATGAGGCAAAAACTGACAAGATTACAAAGAGAAATTGATAAATCCACCATCACAAGAGGACATTTTAAAACAATTCTCTTAGTAATTAATAGATCAAACAGCCAAAGGAATCAGTTCAGTTCAGTTCAGTCGCTCAGTCATATCCAACTCTTTGTGACCCCATGGTCTGTAGCATGCCAGGCCTCCCTGTCCATTACCAACTCCCAGAGCTTGCTCAAACTCATGTCCATCAAGTTGATGATCCCATCCAACCATCTCATCCTCTGTTCTCCTCTTCTCCTGCCTTCAATCTTTCCCAGCATCAGGGTCTTTTCCAATGAGTCAGTTCTTCACATCAGGTAGCCAAAGTATTGGAGTTTCAGCTTCAGCATCAATCCTTCCAGGGAATATTCAGGACTGATTTCCTTTAGGATTGACTGATTTGATCTCCTTCCAGTCATCTTCTCTAACACCACAGTTGAGAAGCATCAACTCTTGGGTGCTCAACTTTCTCTATGGTCCAGCTCTCACATCCATACGTGACTACTGGAAAAACCATAGCTTTGACTAGACGGACCTTTGTCAGCAAAGTAATGGCTCTGCTTTTTATTATGCTGTCTAAGTTGGTCATAGCTTTTCTTCCAACGAGCAAGCATCTTTTAATTTCAGGGCTGCAATCATCATCTTCAGTGATTTTGGAGCCCAAGAAAATGAAGTCTGACACTGCTTCCATTGTTTCCCCATCTATTTACCATGAAGGGATGGGACCCGATGCCATGATCTTCATTTTTTGAATGTTAAATTTTAAGCCAGCTTTTTCACTCGCCTCTTTCACTTTCATCAAGAGGCTCTTCAGTTTCTCTTCACTTTCTGCCATAAGGATGGTATCATCTGCGTATCTGAGGTTATTGATATTTCTCTCGGCAATCTTGATTCCAGCTTGTGCTTCATCCGGCCTAGTGTTTCTCATGATGTACTCTGCATATAAGTTAAATAAGCAGGGTGACAATATACAGCCTTGATGTACTCCTTTCTCAATTTGGAATCAGTCTGTTGTTCCATGTCCGGTTCTAACTGTTGCTTCTTGACCTGTGTACAGATTTCTCAAGAGACAGGTAAGGTAGTCTGATATTCCCATCTCTTGAAGAATTTTCCACAGTTTGTTGTGATCTACACACTCAAAGGCTTTGACGTAGATGTTTTTCTGGAATTATCTTGCTTTTTGTATGATCCAGCGGATGTTGACAATTGATCTCTGGTTCCTCTGCCTTTTCTAAATCCAGCTTGAGCATCTGGAAGTTCACAGTTCACGTACTGTTGAAGCTTGGATTGGAGAATTTTGAGCATTACTTTGCTAGCGTGGAGGATGAGTGCCATTGTGCAGTAGTTTGAACATTCTTTGGCATTGCCCTTCTTTGGGATTGGAATGAAAACTGACCTTTTCCAGTCCTTTGGTCACTGCTGAGTTTTCCAGATTTGCTGGCATATTGAGTGCAGCACTTTCACAACATCATCTTTTAGGGTTTGAGATAGCTCAACTGGAATTCCATCACCTCCACTAGCTTTTTTCATAGTGATGCTTCCTAAGGCCCACTCGACTTTGCAGTCCAGGATGTCTGGCTCTAGGTGAGTGATCACACCATCGTGATTATCTGGATCATGAAGATATATTTTGTACAGTTCTTCTGTGTATTCTTGCCACCTCTTCTTAATATCTTCTGCTTCTGTTAGGTCCATACCATTTCTGTCCTTTATTGTACCCATCTTTGCATGAAATATTCCCTTGGTATCTCTAATTTTCTTGAAGAGATCTCTAGTTTTTCCAATTCTATGGTTTTCCTCTATTTCATTGCAAAAAGAATAAATACCAGAAAACTGATATAAATCATGCAATTAAACATGATCTAGTGGACACACAATAATGCTCCAGCAAAATGTTCCAAGTAAGGCCCAAAATTTGGAGGGTGCATAAAATGAGGGCTATACAGTTATAAGATTAATGAAAAATACCATTATTCCATAAATTTTAAGAAAGATATCTCTGAAATTGGAAAACTTCAGAGATTAATGTATCATAATCTCATAGTATTTTTCCCTAATGGCTCATAAAATAATGAGTCATCCTACAATGGGTGCATCTTAAGTTCATTAAAATGTTTCCCAGCAGTCTGTGCTATATCCAAAGTAAAGATGATGAAACATATGCTGAACAAAACTTATTTTTCACTTCCTCTCCTCCACTCACCCCTACCAACAGTGGAAATGAGAACTCTATCCTTTCTCTTCTGGAGAGTGGGGGCCAGGCAGAGGGAAGGAGCTGATCGCCAACCACCTTACAGCCAAATCCACGACATCTTCATGGTGCTGCTGCAGGGCTTACTGTGTATAGGAAAATCTCACGTGCTTGCAGTTTCAAATAAGTCATTTAAATCTTTTATAAGTCAAATTAAAATCATAATGGAAATTAGAAAATAAAGTAGTCGATTATAAAGATTCCTCATACCAAAACTTATGGAATACAGCTAAAGTGACTCTTAGATGGAAATGTGTATCCTTAAATATCTATGTGAGAAAAGAAGAAAGGCATAAGTTGATTAGCCAAGCTTTGAACTCAAACCATTACAGAGAAACAATGGAGTAAGCCCCTCCAAAAATAGAACAAAAGCAATAAAGTAAGAGAATAGAAAACAAGACAGAGAGAAAACAGAGCCGTGGCTGCTGCTAAGTCACATCAGTCGTGTCCGACTCTGTGCGACCCCATAGATGGCAGTCCACTGGGCTCCCCCGTCCCTGGGATTCTCCAGGCAAGAACACTGGAGTGGGCTGCCATTGCCTTCTCCAGTGCATGAAAGTGAAAAGTGAAAGTGAAGTCACTCAGTCATGTCCGACTCCTCGAGACCCCATGGACTGTAGCCCGCCAGGCTCCTCCGTCCATGGGATTTCCCAGGCAAGAGTACTGGAGTGGGTTGCCATTGCCTTCTCCCAGAGTTGTGGGGAAGGGAGGTAAAAGAATAAATATGTATTCAAAGAACTGTGTTCTCATCGGTCAGTTCTGAGGGAAAAGTGTTAGTCGCTCAGTCATGTCTGACTCTTTGCAATCCCATGGACTATAGCTCGCCAAGCTCCTCTGTCCGTGGAATTCTCCAGGCAGGAATACTGGAGTAGGTAGCCATTCCCTTCTCCAGGGGGTTGTCCCGACCCAGGGATCTAACCCAGGTCTCCTGCATTGCAGGCAGATTCTTTACCATCTGAGCCACCAGAGAAGCCCCCAGTTCTGGGTGGGGGACACACAAACTCCCTTCTGTCACAGGTTCAGGCTGTGCTGGACTGAGACCATTTACTGAGGAAACAAAGAAAACACATGCCAGTTGAACTCATCCCTCACTCCCTTCGGGGTCTTTCTTCCTATGGAAGTCTTTGTACACAAAGTGAATGTTATAAAGTGTTGTGTAGTGTTTACATTTTATTCTCCGCCACTCTTTCTCAAGTTCTTTTTTTTTTAGTGTGGACCATTTTTAAAGTCTTTATTGAATTTGCTACAATATTGCTTCTGTTTTATGTTTTGGTTTTTCGACTGCGATTGGCCAAGAGGTGTGCAGAATCTTAGCTCCCCAACCAGGGATTGAACCCATACCCCCTGCACTGGAAGGCAAAGTCTTAACCTCTGGACTGTCAGGGAAATCCCTTACTCTTTGCCATTCTTATCGGGAACTAAAATTTTTCATGTTACTATGAAACCCTTGATTTCTATGGCTGTTTGCCCCTCGGGAGGTCTTCTGATCACTTTTTTTTTTAAAGTTTATGGTTCTGTTTTTTCTAGCCTCTCACTTCCTGGTCTTCTATTTTAAGTCCCCTCCTCGCCCCCTTTTCTGATTTGACAGAAGCTTCCGGGTGCTCAGATATCAAACAACCAAGCTTCTTTGAATATAAAATAAGAATCCTCAGTCTCTGAATAGGAACCTGTGAGAAAGTATATTCCTTAAGTACACAAGCTTTAGTGAATGTCCAGTGTGTGCATTTACGCGTGCTCTTGGGTCATTGGGGCTATTCCAAAAGATTGAGTCTTTTAGGTTGAGCATTCTGAGTTAGCAAATGCAGTTGTGAGAGGCACAGTTGTAGGAAGAAGTGCACAATTTAAAGAGGATCCAAAAAGTGTGTGTTTGTGGAGAGAGAGAGAAAAGAGGGGTGGAGGGAGTGGGGCAGGAAGAGAGGGAAGGCAGATTCATAGTTGAGGAAATACGACCAAATCACAGAGAAAGCCTTTGAGCATTTTCTGTCTGCCAACACTAAAATAATGCCAACTCTTTAAATGGTCCAAAACTGACATAGAACCAGTGGACTAGGCTATCCTAGAACTGGAGGAGACAGCAGCCAGGCCCAGACTACATTGACCTGGCTGGGAGTTTACAGTCACAATGCACCAAATCACCAATTGCCATAGAGTCTTTACATATATCTTCTGACCAGGATGTTGTGATTTACATTGTCTGCACCCCCAAAGAGCAAACAGACTCTTTCCTCTGCTCCCCACAGAATGACAAAGTCCCAGCAGGGTACATGAGCACTCTTCCTTTTGCAAATCAACCAGCTTCTCACCTATTCCTTAGGGCACCAAGGAAATTCAAAGGTCAGTGATTTAATTTATAGCTCCCCAGAAGAAGAGTCTGTGCCACAAGCAACACATAGCTAGCATTCCTTTGCTGTAACGATGGTTCCTAGAACAGATGTTAGTTCAGCCAGTGTCCAAAGCAGTGGGCTTAATATTTTGTTTTATTTACTTAAAAAATTAAAAAGCACTTGAATAAGTGACAACTAAAATATTTCTGAGTTCCCTCTACATACTGTCCAACATCAGGAAAACTGCTTCTTGCAGGCCAAGAAAATGAAAAAGGTGCAGCTAAGGCACTTTTGTTTTATCTGCATTGCCCAAATCCATCAACTTAGAAAAGGTAGCTCAAGGCTTTTGAGACTGTATGTAAAAGGTGCAAACCCATCAAAGTAAATATCTAACAAATCCTCTTCAGAGTAGAGTCTGACATGGCAACCTCAGTTGGCCTTTAGCTGCTGGCCTTAAAATTTGTGAATGCAAATTTTTGATCCCTCACAGATTAAAAAAAAAAATGATGATGATTCCGTAATTGTATCTTCTATTTCCTCACTCTAAATAATGTCCATCCTTACACAATGCCTTTGATCAAATCTCACTTTTCTTCTGAACTGCTCTCTCCTCCTCTCCACCTACCCAGATTTCACCGTGGCTACAGCAGCAAGTGCTGCCTGGACCTGCCGCAGGTTGCCTCACTGATCTCGGCGAGCCTGCTGAACTCCCCCTGGTCTGAGCTCAAGCACTGTGGGTTATAGCATCATTTAGAGATTAACTGCACATTCTGTGTGCTGCTCTTTGAGCAAGCTCTGTGAGTCAGTCCTGACTTTCTCAATGGATGGTGATAGCATCTTCCAAGATTGTAGACTGACTTTGTTCATCTTTCTATGTGTCCTACTGCTGAGCATATGTTAACTATTCAATAGAAAATGATCTGTTGATCTCCTGATACTATTTGCAGTTTTGCTGTTATTTTGTCACTCAGTCATGTCCAACTCTTTGTGACCCCATGGACTGTAACCCCTCAGGATCCTCTGTCCCTGGGATTTTCCAGGCAAGAATACTGGAGTGGATTGCAATTTCCTTCTCCAGGGGATCTTCTCAATCCAGGAATCGAACTCACAACTCCTGCATTCCAGGCAGATTCCTTACCACTGAGCCACCCAGGAAGCCCTATTATGCAGTTTAGAGACATTGTCTTAAAGACTAGATCATCGTGATCGCCAGTAGTAAGCATCTGTCTCTCGACAATGGCCCCAAATCATAAACATGGCTTCTACCTTTCCAAGTTCACAGTCTAAAGCAATAGCTAACTGTATAGTGAAGATATACTTATTGACAATAGATAATAATGATGCTGACTAACATATGAAGTATGATCACTAAGACCAATTGAGCATATGCATTAACATTAAATAAATAATTACATAAAAGGCAAACAGACAAGTCTCTGTAGCTAATGGAACAAAAAGTGGAAATGGGAAATTAGTCTTTCTCTTCCTCTGTCAGTAGTTGAACATTACTTTTTCTGTAATCCTATTTCAACAGCCCACTGACAGGAATTAAGGCATTCTGGGTACTTATGAGCTATATGTTATCTGCATTGTTGTCTAAAAACTGGTTCTGACTAGCAAGCTCTATGAATTTTATGAAGAGGAAAGTGCTGAATGAATCCAGCATCTACTTGTTATCACCCTCACCATTGCTAGTGAAGATCAAGATGATGCAGGAAAATCTTGACACAGATTGTCCTTCCATGATAAGGACCTCAAAGCTTGAGTTTGTAGGAGTGTGGCATTAATCTTCCCCTTCTTGTTGCATTATAATGGTGGCTTGTCTAAGGCCTTTTGGTGTTATTTGTATAAGGCAAAAAGTAATAAGATGTATAGCAAACTAGAATTGACACATCCATATTATTAATGCTTCTTCAAAATATTTACCTTGGAAAGCCGTATCCTTAATAAGACTCAAAATTTCAGCTACCTTCTGCACTCCTGCTATGAAACTAGCATGACTCTGAAGGCACAGTATTTGAATATCCCCAGTCGAGGAAATAGGAAGATATCATCATCAGTTCAGTTCAGTTCAGTTGCTCAGTCGTGTCCGAGTCTTTGCGACCCCATGAACCGCAGCATGCCAGGCCTCCCTGTCCATTACCAACTCCCGGAGTTTACTCAAACCCATGTCCATCGAGTCGGTGATGCCATCCAACCATCTCATCCTCTGTCGTCCCCTTCTCCTCCTGCCCCCAATTCCTCCCAGCATCAGGGTCTTTTCCAATGAGTCCACTCTTCACATGAGGTGGCCAAAGTACTGGAGTTTCAGCTTCAGCATCAGTCCTTCCAATGAACACCCAGGACTGATCTCCTTTAGGATGGACTGGTTGGATCTCCTTGCAATCCAAGGGACTGTCAAGACTCTTCTCCAACACCATAGTTCAAAAGCATCAATTTTTCAGCGCTCAGCTTTCTTCACAGTCCAACTCTCACATCCATACATGACCACTGGAAAAACCATAGCCTTGACCAGATGGACCTTTGTTGACAAAGTAATGTCTCTGCTTTTTAATATGCTGTCTAGGTTGGTCATAACTTTCCTTCCAAGGAGTAAGCGTCTTTTAATTTCATGGCTACAATCACCATCTGCAGTGATTTTGGAGCCCCAAAAATTAAAGTCTGACACTATTTCCACTGTTTCCCCATCTATTTGCCATGAAGTGATGGGACCAGATGCCATGATCTTAGTTTTCTGAATGTTGAGCTTTAAGCCAACTTTTTCACTCCCATCTTTCACTTTCATCAAGAGGCTTTTTAGTTCTTCTTCACTTTCTGCCATAAGGGTGGTGTCATCTGCATATCTGAGGTTATTGATATTTCTCCCGGCAATATCTTGATCCCAGCTTGTGCTTCCTCCAGCCCAGCATTTCTCATGATGTACTCTGCATAGAAGTTAAATAAGCAGGGTGACAATATACAGCCTTGACGTACTCCTTTTCCTATTTGGAACCAGCCTGTTGTTCCATGTCCAGTTCTAACTGTTGCTTCCTGACCTGCATACAGGTTTCTCAACAGGCAGGTCAGGTGGTCTGGTATTCCCATCTCCTTCAGAATTTTCCGCAGTTTATTGTGATCCACACAGTTGATGGCTTTGGCGTAGTCAATAAAGCAGAAATAGATGTTTTTCTGGAACTCTCTTGCTTTTTTGATGATCCAGCGGATGTTGGCAATTTGATCTCTGGTTCCTCTGCCTTTTCTAAAACGAGCTTGAACATCTGGAAGTCCACAGTTCATGTATTGCTGAAACCTGGCTTGGAGAATTTTGAGCATTACTTTACTAGTGTGTGAGATGAGTGCAATTGTGCGGTAATTTGAGCATTCTTTGGCATTGCCTTTCTTTGGAATTGTAATGAAAATTGACCTTTTCCAGTCCTGTGGCCACTGCTAAGTTTTCCAAATTTGCTGGCATATTGAGTGCAGCACTTTCACAGCATCATCTTTTAGGGTTTGAAATAGCTCAACTGGAATTCCATCACATCCACTAGCTTTGTTGGTAGTGATGCTTTCTAAGGCCCACTTGACTTCACATTCCAGGATGTCTGGCTCTAGGTGAGTGATCACACCATCGTGATTTGATATCAAAACAACTCCAAAAGTTGTGGGAACCAGATCTGGTGAATGTTGGGTGATCAAATTGGGAAACTCACTGATAAAAAGCAACACGTAACTTACAAAATAACAGATTTTCTTTTTATGGCCTATAAATTAGTTTCAGAAACACTTTCAAAGGAGGTATTTCAGAATTGCTTTGAGAATGGGCTGAATCACTGGAGAGTCTCCAGCATCCAGAGTCACTAGTTTGGAGGGAATTAGATTCCTCTCTGGGAGTTATACTGTGTTCAATACGTGAACAGCCTCATTTCTTTATAGTCATGCTTTTTACAAAGAGTCCCACAAGAGCCGAGGTAATTCTCACCTAGTATTTTTCCTATATTGCCCAATTTATGGGTTAAGGAATCTAGTATCTTCGGTGCCTATCAGTTTTATCGCCATTTTAGCTCAGATTACCTCTAGCCTGGATTACCTCTCAGGTAGCAAGAATAGATCATCATATTTGATAGTGTTTTACCCCTATTAATGTTTGATTGATTTTAATGGAAGCTATTGAACTTACCATTGGAATACTCACTTGGGTTTCCCTTTGCTTGACATTGCAATGGCAACCTGAAGGCCTGTGGTTTCCGACTGTGTAACCTGGGACCACCCACCAACACCACAGCCAGTCACAGTTGCAAGAGACTGTTCACAGAAATCAAATTTATTCACCTGAGCCAAGTCTGGGCACATCACCAGGAACACAGCTTGGGCATAGGAGCAAGGGGAAGAATGGAAAGGAAAGTCACATTTTATTGAAGGATGGCTGTGTGCCAGGATCTTTACATACCTCATCCTATGTCTTATCAAATCAATTCTGGGAAGTAGGAATTACTGCAAGTTCATACACGTTGAGAAAAGGAAGTTTAAGAGAGACTGGGTTAGTTACCTAAAGTCTATGTATTAATAAGTGAAAGAATTAGGACTTTAAATTTTACTGAGTCCAAAGCCCAAGCTCTTTGCAGTAAGATTGGTGAGCTGTTTCTAGCGACAGGACCATGGAGGGGGAGGTGAGCAACCTGGGGCAGCATTGGCAACTGTGCTATTTCAGCTACCCACTAGCCATGGAAGGCCTTAGTCTACCAAATCCTTATTTCCCTCAATCTAATAAATACTTGAGTGACAAGTCCTTTTAGTTTTAAACATTGTGTTATATCTCAGTCACAAAGATAAGTAAAGTCAGACTTATGTCCTCCAGGATCTTATAGTTCAGTGAGAGACAAGCACATATGATATAATACTATAATATACAGGAGATACTGAGATAGAGATATAAGATGAGAGCCCAAACTTGGAGTTGAGTGGTAGCACTTTCTTATCTGTGTTCCCCTCTCAATTACAAGCTCAGTGATTACAAAGACCACATCCATCTTTATGCCAGTGCTTGTAGAGGGCCTGGCATAGAGTAGGTATTCAATAAATATGTACAGTATGAATGAATTGGGTGGTGCCTTGCCTAAGACTAGTTGGGAAGTGGCTCAGAGAGTAAAGCATCTGCCTACAATGCAGGAGACCCAGGTTCGATCCCTGGGTTGGGAAGATCCTCTGGAGAAGGAAATGGCAACCCACTCCAGTACTCTTGCTTGGAAAATCCCATGGATGAAGGAGCGTCATAGGCTACAGTCCATGGGGTCGCAAAGAGTCGAACATGACTGAGCAACTTCACTCACTCACTTAGCTAAGACTTGAAAGATGAAAAACAGTTGCCCTAGGAATGAAAGGAAGAAAGGGTGTTTCAGGGAGAAGACCATGAGAGAAACAGTGAGCTGGTATACAGGGAACTATGTGTGGTTGAGTTTTGTCAAAGCCCAAAGTATAAGGAGGGAGGTGGTGTGAGTGGAGGTTGGAGAAAACAGAGGCCTAGTTGTGAAGGGCCTTGAGCTAAGGACTCTTGGACTGAGGAACCCATAAATGGATTCTGGGCGTTTGATGGACCCCTCTGAAAATATGATCAAAATTAGTGAGCTTGTTTATAAATGTGAATGTGTCCTTTTCTGAGGAAAGGGCTGTATACACTTTCATCAAATTCTCCAATATTAAGAACTCTTGACCGTGAAGAGCTGTTAAAGGTTCATGGGTGGCAGAGCTATTATAACATGTTAGGTCAATGACTCTAGATGCAATGGTGGAGGATGGAATTTGGGTAGCAAGGCTGGTGGTAGAGAAACCAGTGAAGAGATAACTATGATTGGCAAAAATAAAAGATTCTAAATCTAATCAAGTGTTGAAGAAGGAGTATATAAGGCCAGATTCAAGAAGTATTTAGCTGGTCAAAGGAATAGGTGTACTTATAAGAGGGTGTGAACTTGGGGAGGGGAGAGAGGAATAAAGAGAAAACTGAGATGGACTTCCAGTTTTCCAACTTGGATTAATAGGTGGTGCGTGCATGCTAAGTCGCTTGTTGTGGCCAACTCTTTGTAAGTCCATAAACTATAGCCTGACAGGCTCCTTTGTCTGTGGGATTCTCCAGACAAGAATACTGGAGTGGGTAGCCAGTCCCCTCTCCAGGGGATCTTCCCAACCCAGGGATCAAACCCAGGTCTCTATGTCTCCTGCATTGGCAGGCAGGTTCTATATCATGCACCACCTGGGAAGTACTTAGTACTTATCATTGAATGAGGAGAAGAGAATGAGCTGGTTTGAAAAAGGAAACTGAGCTCAGTTTGAATTGTTGAGTTTGCAGTGCAGTGCCAGTAGAACCTACCAGACAGTGGAATGACCCTGACTATGACCCTGAAGCGTGAAGAGAGATCTAGGCTAGAGATAAAGAGTTAAGTCATCAGTATCTAGATAAGAGTTTAAACTGTGAAAAGAAGGGAGACAGCCCATGGCCAGTTTTAGAAAGAAAAACAGCAAGGGACCAAGAATGCATCCATGGGTTGTACAGCATGGTAAGCGAACTAAATGCCACTGAATCGGACACTTACAAATGGTTAAAGTGGCAAATGCTGTGCGTACGTATATTTTACCATGCTTTTTAAAATGAGAGAAAAGTAGACACTTCAGGTATAGCTTAGGGGACTCTACTCACTGCTCTGTGGTGATCTAAATGGGAAGGAAATTCAAAAAAAGAGGGGATATATGTATATGTATCATGATTCACTTTGCTCTACGGCAGAAACTAACAAAATTGTAAAGCAACTATACTCCAATAAAAATTAATTTTTAAAAAGTATATACCTTGCTTTAAAAAAAAAAACAAAAACCAAAACCAGATCCATGCCCCTGCTGATATTTAAGGGACTGAATAGAAGGAAAAGCTCACGAGGAGGTGGGCAAGCAGTAATCAGAGATGTGAGGTGGGAAGCTAAGGAGAGCCACCACTGTTGCCAAGGCAACAGAATTCCAACAAAATGCAGAGCAGCATGGGCAATGAAGTTAGATAATGGCTAAAGTTACTTCCAGAAATAACAGTCAGAATATATAAGTTCTGGGAGAGAGGGAGAGAAAGAGAGAGAATTTTGGTCTCAGGGCTTGCCCATCCAGAACTTCTCAGCAGTAATAAAATGACTTAAATTTCATCTTTCAAAATAAAACTTGCCCGTACTCTGCCAGTTTTGTCTGGGCAGGAAACAGAGCTCATACCAACTGCTGAGGATGGTTCGAAATTCCACTTCAGAGCCCTGGAATGTGACACCTCCCAAGTGGCAGCCTCTGCCTAGGGAAGGAGGGAGGGAGGGAAGCTGCCTGGAGCGGAGGGTGGGGGTACAGCAGCGGATACAGAGCCCTTTGGCCTCCCTTGGAGAAGCTGATACTCCCGTCTGACTTGTCCACCATGTCCCTGGTCCCTTTGTCTCTGCACATCTCCCTCTCAGCTGGATAGCCTCTTTATTGTTTACAACAAGCGAGTTGCCATGAGATCTCCAGGTCACGGACCATAACTGCCCCTGGCCGAAGGGCTTCTTTCCCTTGGGTGCTTTCCGACAGTGCTTGCTCAATACCAGGGACAGAGGGACGGAGCCAGAGATGGAGGCAGGAGAGGAAGAGGGACCGCCGGGTAGCCACACACCGTAGCAAACCCGCCTAGTTGTATCCTGGAGTGCCCTGTGGCATCATCATTTCCCAGCTGAATCCGGGGAAGCAGCCTGTCCAGCTTTTAAAAAGATCTAATGGATCATCAGCTGTTTTCCTGTCATATTTTTGACAGAGTTTGGCTGATAGCCCTACAATGTGGCAGAATAAACCTGCTAATTCATTCTTCAGGTTAAATATTTAAAAAACAGTCTCATCTAACCAGGTGAAATAATCTGAGTATCTTCGGTAACTCAGTGATAATGCTCAGGATCTGTAAAACCTAGCCTAGATCCTAAAACTGCAGCAAACCCACCACCCATCAGGGAGGGCTCATCATACTGCTTTATTAATAATTCCTGTACACTCCTGTCAACATGTAATTGTTACAATTTACCAGGGCCCTTCCTAAAAAGTGAAAGTGTTGGTCACTCAGTCCTGTCTGACTCTTTAGGACCCCATGGACTCTAGCCCACCAGGCTCCCCTGTCCCTGGGGTTCTCCAGGTAAGAATACTAGAGTGGGTAGCTATTCCCTTCTCCAGGGGATCATCCTGACCCAAGGATCAAAGCTGGTTCTCCTGCATTGGCAGGGAGTTTCTTTACCGTCTGAGCCACCAAAGAAGCCCTAGGGCCCATATTAGGGTAAGTTAAAAGATACTGGAGGGGTCACAGTCCTAGGGGCAATAAAGCATGTGAGCAAACAGAAATAAGACCCTCAACACCATATATGAAAGCCTTTGTTGTTGTGGACTGGAGACTGAGGCTGAGGGGACAGCAATGGACTGGAAACTGAAGTCCAGGATTAAATAGACTTGCCAGCCTCCTCTTGCCTGGGGCTTGTCCGGGGAAGATGCAGAGCTTTGGGGGACCTGATGAAGTTTAAGTTTCCAGAATCCTCTTTTGAGTGGGTTTCTCCTAGCCCTTTTAAGGCCCCAGGAGGGGCGCTTATAATTATGAGTTCGTATTTTTGCATTCTTTTTCTTAAAGAGGCCTCCCCAAATTGTACCAGCATCAGGCCTCACAGAAAACCAGCCTGCGTGGAGCTGAAGAGTAGCTGTTCCCAGTGAGTAGCATGCTCCCAGGAGAGGAAGTGGAGAACAGAGGCCCATGTCCCTGTGCTCTGGTCCTATTTACCGAATGGAGAAGGAAATGGCAACCCACTGCAATATTCTTGCCTGGGAAATCCCATGGACAGAGGAGCCTGGCGAGCCACAGTCCACGGGGTCACAAAGAGTCAGACACGACTGAGCGACTAAGCCCTCAAAGAGGAAGAAAGGCCTGGAGTTGTACACGAAGTGCCCTCAACAGGGAAAGATACGCAGGAGTGGGGAAGAACACACCCTCCTTAACTGATCCGGAACTGAAGACACTCCATTGGCTACATGTTAATAACCCCATGCCTGGACATCAGGCAGAATCCCAGTTCAAACCCACCTTGAAGATTGGAGTTTCTTAAACTTGAGCTTCCCCCAGTTTCCCATCATTCCTCTCAGTTTTACCCTCCTCCCTTCCCCCAGGCCAGCAAGCAGCTAAGACTCATATAAAAGTCTCTGGAGTCAGGGAGAACAGGCAGGGTCCCACTAGAGGCCATCACTGTAGGTACAGGGTTTTTTTGTTTGTTTTTTGTTTTTTTCCTCCATTTTTTTTTTTTAGAGATATATTCAGAGCAAACAGACAAACAAACAAAAAAGCAAAGTATCAAGACAGAAAGCAGCAGTGATTCTTAGTGCTCTATTCCTTAGAAGCTTGCCTCCCTCCTATTATACAAGATCTCTCATGCCCCACTTCTTGTGAGTCAGAAATCCGAAATTACTAGAAACCTACCATGTGAGAGATGCTGTCATTATTCAAGTTTCCAAATCTATACCCTTCAAAATAATGCCTCCTTGTCTTAAAAGACACACCCTCATTTGGTGAGCTGGGAACAGGAACTGACAAAGCCATGAAGCAGGGATTTGCCTTTCAAGCCAGGTCTACTTCAGAGAAGGTTATCCTAACAAAGAATGACTGCAGAAAGGAGCAGGTGAACACGTTACACCTCAGCATTCACAGGAAAAAAGGCATGAAACTACTACTCATTGAAGAAAACGATGTGTTGTTGTTGTTCAGACGCTAAGTAGTCGTGTCCAACTCTCTGCAACCCCATCGACTGTAAGCTCCTCTGTCCTTCACTATCACCTGCAGTTTGCTCAGATTCATGTCCATTGAGTTGGTGATGCCATCCAACCATCTCATCCTCTACCACCTCCTTCTCCTTTTGCCTTCAATCTTTCCGAGCATCGGGGTCTTTTCCAATGAGTCAGTTCTTCACATCAGGTGGCCAGAGTTTTGGAGCTTCAGCTTCAGAATCAGTCCTTCCAATGAATATGAATATATCTCCTTGCAGTCCAAGGGACTCCCAAGTCTTCTCCAACACCACAGTTCAAAAGCATCAATTCTTTGGTGCTCAGCCTTCTTTATGATCCAGCTCTCACATCTGTACTTGTCTACTATAAAAACCATAGCATTGACTATATGGACCTTTGTTGGCAAAGTGATGTCTTTGGTTTTTAATACACTGTCTACGTGTGTCCCCTCCCCCAGCTGGAAGTACCTTAGGCTGCTTCCGTTCAGCTCTAGTCACAGACCTCAGAACCCCCAACCTCTTGTTGAAAATATTCCAAATTAAAAGGCTATGTTGATTTATTAAACTTTGTTCTTATTTTTTAAATAAAGTAAGAATTTAAGTTGTTGGATATTTAAGCTATCCAGAAAATACCAATGACAGGAATCAATCTTTGGCTATTTGTCTGCTGCTTTCTTTTCCCTCAGAAAACTCTTTCGAAGTTTCTAGAGAATTACATGCAGAGGCTTCCCAGCAAGGACAGGTGTCAAAACAGAGTTTGCAGGGCAGGTCAGGGTCTGCTCTCATGTTGCATCACAAAATCAGGTCCAGGCAGGTCCCTCCCCAGCGTCAGAGAGAAGAGAGGCTACATCTGCTTCCAGGCCTGAAGGCTGGCTGGTGCGGCCGGGGCAGACACATTTAGGCACTGCTCGAAATGGCCCCGCTCAGCTCCATAGTGAAGGCCACGTGGGCCCGGGGTATTTCCAGTCCTGGTCACCCTGTGCCCTGGTGAAGTGGTGAGCAGAGGCCGAGTCCACACTCTTGTCCTGAGTCAGACTGAGAGCGATGGTTAGCCCATGACCCTCTAGGCTACAAGCTAGGAAGAAGCTTTGGGGAGCAAGCAGTGGGTAGCACAGTGACCTGGGACACAGGAGGGCTGGTGGAAGGCCCAAGTTCAAGAAGCCAAAGAAGGTGGCACCAGAACAGATCAAAAGAGGCAGCTTATGGGCCACCAGGCTATCCTCTGGGCTCTGGAACATTCCACATGTCTCCTGGCTCATGGCAGAATCTTAACACCCAAGGGAGCTCTTCATCTTGGAATATGATGAAGATACAAAAGGATTAGTTTAGAGTAACTGAACCAACTTCTAGAATGAAACAAATACCATTTACTACACAGTGCAGGTGTGTATGTATTTCTCTACTACATTCTAATATATGTTCAACAAGGTAACACAGAGTCTCCTAATATGAGTTGTCATGAGGTAACTGATGAAAACTTCAATCCAAGCTCATAAAGGGCAAGCAGGCTCTGCTGTGGCCCCCATCCCTTTTGGACTTTACTCTGAAGCACACTTTCACCACGTGAGACTCCAGTCCACCTGGAGCCGTGTGGGTGAACTTCCGTCAGAGCAGCTGTAGCAATTATAAACACATTGTCAGTCTCTCACGTGGCTACTTAATGTTTAGTCTTTAAAGTATCAATGTTTCTTAAGTGAATTTGTTATAAATCTGATATTACAGTATAATGGTGAAGTGGAAGTGGGCAAACTTCTAAAATCAGACTGTGAAGGTTCAATTCCCAGTTTTGCAGCATTAAAATTGGGGGCATGTAAATGTCTGTAAGAGTCTTGGGTCAGTCATATACCTTTGCTGAGCCGTTCATTTAGTTACATGAACTCATGCACATGTAGCACTTGGTCTAGTGCCACGAATGCCAATAGCACCCATTAACTGTCAGCTGTCATGAGTAAAATTAGTACAAACATCCATGAAAATGCAAGAGTTTCAGAATGAGTGACCCTAGGAAGTGTTATCCTAAAAGATGGAACCGAACTGCAGTACCCCTCCACCTGGGCCCTTGACCTCCAGTCTTTCCCTCCTCAGGTCCAACTGTATGCATTGAAAGCATTTGCTTTGCAAGAAACAAATTTGATCACATTACACTCAGGTTGAAACCACCCAGTCTCAAGATAAAAGTCACGCTCTTGGCTTGGCCTCTGACAGGGGAGATCCCACCTCCCTTCTACGCCCACAGTAGGCACTTTGCGTTTGCTTTCTCGGCAAGAATGCCAAGCTCTCCTTCACCCCGCAGGGTGAGAGTCTAGTGTCACCCCCCTGTGAATGGCTGGTTCCAGGCACTTGGTTCTTAGCATTTGCTGAGAGCAGTAGCCTGCTGGTTCAACCTGTAGGCTGTGGAAGAAAATGGCTCAGCTTTTTTGAAATTTATTTTATTGACATAAAATAAATTTCAGTTCAGTTCAGTTCAGTCGCTCAGTCGTGTCCGACTCTCTGCGACCCCATGAACCACAGCACGTCAGGCCTCCCTGTCCATCACCAATTCCCAGAGTCCACTCAAACTCATGTCCATCGAGTCAGTGATGCCATCCAGCCATCTCATCCTCTGTCGTCCCCTTCTCCTCCTGCCCCCAATCCCTCCCAGCATCAGGATCTTTTCCAATGAGTCAACTCTTCACATGAGGTGGCCAAAGTATTGGAGTTTCAGCTTCAGCGTCAGTCCTTCCAATGAACACCCAGGACTGATCTCCTTTAGGATGGACTGGTTGGATCTCCTTGCAGTCCAAGGGACTGTCAAGACTCTTCTCCAACACCATAGGTCAAAAGCATCAATTCTTCGGTGCTCAGCTTTCTTCACAGTCCAACTCTCATATCCATACATGACCACTGGAAAAACCATAGCCTTGACCAGATGGACCTTTGTTGGCAAAATAATGTTTCTGCTTTTTAATATGCTGTTTAGATTGGTCATAACTTTCCTTCCAAGGAGTAAGCGTCTTTTAATTTCATGGCTACAATCACCATCTGCAGTGATTTTGGAGCCCAAAAAATTAAAATCTGACACTGTTTCCACTGTTTCCCCATCTATTTGCCATGAAATGATGGGACCAGATGCCATGATCTTAGTTTTCTGAATGTTGAGCTTTAAGCCAACTTTTTCACTCTCCTCTTTCACTTTCATCAAGAGGCTTTTTAGTTCTTCTTCACTTTCTGCCATAAGGGTGGTGTCATCTGCATATCTGAGGTTATTGATATTTCTCCCGGCAATATCTTGATTCCAGCTTGTGCTTCTTCCAGCCCAGCGTTTCTCATGATGTACTCTGCATATAAGTTAAATAATCAGGTTGACGATATACAGCCTTGACGTACTCCTTTTCCTATTTGGAACCAGCCTGTTGTTCCATGTCCAGTTATAACTGTTGCTTCCTGACCTACATATAGGTTTCTCAAGAGACAGGTCAGGTGGTCTGGTACGCCCATTTCTTTCGTTTACAATGTGTTAATTTCTGCTATACAGAAAAGTGATTCATGTTTACATATATATATATATATATATATATATATAAATATATACATACAGAGATATATTATATATAGATAGATACATAAACATATGCATTCTTTTTCATATTCTTTTCCATTACAGTTTATCACAGGCTATTAAATAAAGTTCCCTGTGCCATACAATAGGACCTTGTTGTCTATTCATTCTCTGTATAATAGTTTGCATCTGCTAATCCCAATCTTCCACCCCATCCCTCCCCAACCCCCTCCCCCATGGCAACCACAAGTCTGTTCTCTAAGTCTGAGTCTGTTTCTGTTTCATAGATAAGTTCCTTTGTGTCACATGTTAGATTTGACATATAAGTGATATATGATGGTATTTGCCTTTGTCTGACTTACTTCATTTAGTATGATCGTCTCTAGGTCCATCCATATTACTGCGAATGGCACTGTTTCATTCCTTATGGCTGAGTAGCATTCTATCATATGTATGTAATCACATTTTCTTTATCTGTTCATCTGTTAATGGACATTTAGGTTGTTTCTTTGTCTCACCAAATAGCCCAGCCTTAAATTCTGGTTTTTCCCTGTGAACTTGGTCATGGTTCTTTTCCTATGTTTGCCTCAGTACTTTTATCTGTAGAATGGAAAACATAATATTATTGAATTCATAAGGTTTTTAATGATAAATTAAGTGAACTGACATATTGAAAGCATATTAGTACATAGAACAGACAGTCCCTGGCACATAGCAAGTATGTGGTATTAGCTGTATTATCGTCATTACATTATTACTACTGCCCCATAATGTAAGCTTTAAGAATTGAGACTGTCTAGATAGTTCACTGCCTGGCACATAAAAGGTGCTGCATGCGGTGGTTACTGGTGGGGAGAAGGGCAGTAGAGGAGGGAGGGAGTGGGAGGTGCAAACTATAGCATGTAACATAAGTTCAGGAATGTACTATCAACACAGAGAGCATAGCCAATATTTTGTAATAACTATAAATGGAAAGTAAACCTTCAAAGTTGTGTAACATTTTTAAATAAAATAAAACCGATCCAACAAATTAATAAGTAAAAGGTGCTGTGTGTACAGCTGTTGAATGGCACACAGCCCCCTGAGTATGGGTAACAGTTGATACATGTGCCTCAGCAGACTGTGAAAACCCTGGTTCTCTCTAATTAGTCCTTACCCCAGATATCCGCTCAGAGGGCACAAGACAGACCCCCATAAACGTTGGCTGAATGAATCCATGAGTGAACCACTGAGGTTCATGTTCATGCAAATGTTATCTCCTTATAAGACATGAGTCTCGGGTCTAAGTTTACCAAAAGCACGCCCCTTGTTTGATGGTGACTCTTTTTGCACTGAATGTCTGTGTATAATGGTTGCTGGAAGATCTTGAAAACCAGGCAGTGCATTTGGGGGGTTTATTGGGGGCTGCATCCAGAGCAGGGGTCAGTCCCTTCAGGACCTCCCGCCCTGCTGCGGTTCATCTCCCCCAGCATCCCCAGGGCACTTGCGTTTCCCTGAGTCCCACACTGTCTTCCTCCACAGCAGCAGGGAGGCCTGGGGCTGGGTAGGGTCAGACCAAACCTGGCCAGAGGCAGGCCACACAGAGCTTTGTCTGAATCCAGGAAATCTTCTTCCAGTGCTGAAGCCTTCTGTCTTCCCATCTGGGCCCAGTCCTTCACCCTCCCCACTTCATAGGAAACCTTCCCCTTTTTCCAGAAGGAAATTTTTAAAAATCCCCCAAATACATCAGCCTTTCTGCTTCAGTTCCTTTCTCTCGAGTGAGGATTAAATCAGAAGAGGAGAGACTGCGTATAATGTGAATACATGTAGTCTGTAGTCTTTACTAAATTATAGCTTAATACTGAAATACCAAAGGTTTATAAGCCTTGCAGTAACAAAATTACTTATTATTCTAAGTGCAAACAGATTTATGATGTGAAATGGCCACCATATTTGCTGGCCATGTGGAAACAGAGAGAGGGTGAGTTACAAGCAGTGTCTGGCTTGATGGCTTCCAAATCTCTCATCCAGTCATGTCTGCTTTCATCTTATAATTCATTTTGTCCTCACATCAATGCAATGAGGCAGGTGAGGTTTAGTATCTCCATTTTATGGGCATGGAATGTAGGGATGGAAAGATCAAGAGGGTTGCCTTTGACTAACAGTAAGTCTGGAAAACACACATCATTTCCTTGTGTCTTCCAGGAGAGCATCATTTTCTGCTGTAGCTCATGCATGAATGTTGTGGTCCAGGAGCATCCTCTGGCCACCGTGACCCCTCCCCACCCACTGCCCAGCCCTGCACCTGCACTTGTGAGGTGCAGCTCCCTCGGGTGCAATAGGGCATTCCCAAGCCTCGGCTTGGTGGGAGTCAAATGTTTAGTTCCCTGGCTTTTAGGTCAAAGACATTCCACAGAGTAAGAGATGCCTTTGAACAGCTTCCAGCAGTCCCTGATGCGCACTCAGAGTAAGAGTGAGTCACACCCCAGCTCTGCCATTAACCCACTGTGTAACCTCGGACAGGCCACACAGCCTCCCAGCTCTGGAAACAGCGGGGAGGGAGCAGCTTTGAGAACCTGGTCACACTGGGAACAGCTTCCCGTGAAGTCATGTGCCCTAAAATTCATGAGTGTCATTTTGGGAGGGTGACACCTTCCATCCAGTTGAGCCCGCCTGTGTACCCCACAGGTTCTCCAACCCAGGGTGAGAGCCCCAGGGTCACGTGAGCGCTCACACCAAAGGGCGGAGCCCCAAGTGCAGATGTTTAAAATACAACTTCAGGAGTTTGTTTTCTTATTATTCAATGCTGAAAAGAGAAAAAAACAAAGATAGATTTTTTTTTTTAATTACCATTAACCCACTACCTGCAAAACCACCATTAATATTTTAGTAAATATCCCTCAGTCTCTCTCTCACTCTTGACATATATACATAAGTCCACTCTTTATATCAGGGGTGTTTTCTTGGGTCATTTAGATATTTGCAAACATAATGTCTACAGAGTAACTGACTGTATGGTGGTTCTATAATGTATTATTAGTCGTTCTTTGTTAAACATTTAGGTTGCTTTCCTTTATCATCATCATCATCATCTTTATCATCATTATCTGTGCAAACATACCTGATTTTCCCAGGGAGGTGCTAAAAGTAGAAGTGCTGGCTGTACTGGCAAGAAGGGGTACCCACGACAATTAATACCTGTGACAACTTGCCTCTAACCCCTAGCTCCAAACATTGTGCCCCCTTGCATTCCCAGGAGCTGGGAAGGAAGGGAGATGGAGGGCGCTTAAATCTGCCTCTTTGAACCAGCAGCCTCGGAATACTGACACCCAGTCAATGAGATCTCTGCTGCTAAAAGTTAACCATCTCAGGCCATGGCAACTGTCATTTTGGGGGCTGGCCTAGGCATGTTTGGAAGTGGGCATAATTTGTCTTGGCTGCCTGTCTCACTGGATCTGACAGCAGCATTGACTCAGCCACCACACCCCTCCCCTCCCAGGGCCAGCAGCAGCTGCTTTACCCTCCATACCCTGGAATCCCTTTGCCCTTTATCACATCCTATCTGTGGGCTTTGGTCTTTGCTCGTGAATCTATTACATGAACATATGAGCAACAGGTTCAGGGGAGCAGACTGAGTCCTGACAACTGTCCTGAGTCCAGACCAGGTGGTGGCAGGAACAGCAGATCCAGGGAGCAGGAAACTGTCAGCGGGCAGAGGGTGATGGTCCGCAGGCAGGTAGGGAGTGGCAGGCCTTCTCAGAGCCCAGATGCCTGAGCAGCCATCTGCTCTGTCTGTGGCAGAATTAGTCCTTTGGGATGTTGTTCAAAGAGAAGAATAGGGCCTCCCTAAAAAGAGGAATCTGTTTCTCATGTGAATTGACTATATAGAATGTGTTGCCCAAAATGCTGGGCAGAATCTCAGCCATTTGCTTGGCGAACTGTGCACTTCTCTGGGCCTTAAATCTGCATATTGAGGATGGGAGTGTGGGGCGGGGGACCACAGGGGTTGTCTTGCCCCATCCAAGCTCCATGTTGGTTGTACACATAGCCAGTCCCACTGCTGACCACCTTCTCTCTTGACCCCACAGTCCGATGGCTCCATCCTGGCAATTGCCCTGCTGATCCTGTTCCTACTCCTGGCCCTGGCTCTCCTCTGGTGGTTCTGGCCCCTCTGCTGCACTGTGGTAAGTGACGTAACCTCCTCCCCTGACCTTGGGCCTCTGGCCACACAAAGCAAAGAGTGACACAAAGTTAACAGTCCCACAAGCAAGGAAAGGGTAACAAGAAAATGTGTAAATAATTAAGAATAAATCTAGCACTTTTTGGTACAATTAATACAAAATTGGCCACATCTAACACAGTCAATAAAACTGAGTCTTTGGGAGTTCAAATGGGTTAGGGAGTGAGCTTACCAGTGGACATGCCATTTGCGAAGGACAGCTGGAGGGCTTGCTCTGGGTCCAGTGCCTAGGAAGGATTAGCAGAATACTGTAAATGATGAGGCTTAGTTGATAGGTAACCAGTACACATGAATGTATGTGTGTTTGATACATGTGCATGTGTGCACACACATACACACACATATTTGTTGAATTACATCAACTGATACACTTCCAAAGCCAACTTGGTCTTAGCAACTAGTCAGCTCATCCGAGAAAGTGACTTAGGCCTCTATTTTTAACAATACAGAGTGGCACCTACCTTTTATAGCATGCACCTGGGCTTCCCAGGTGGCGCTAGTGGTGTAGAACCCACCTGCCAATGCAGGAGACATAAGAGACATGGGTTCGATCCCTGGGTCAGAAAGATCCCCTGGAGGAGGGCATGGTAATCCACTCTAGTATTCTTGCCTGGGAAATTCTATGGACAGAGGAGCCTGGTGGGCTACAGTCCATGGGGTCACAAAAGAGTCGGAAAGGATTTACTGACTAAACAACAGCAACAATCAGTTTCTATTCCCTGGCACAGAGACCCAAACAAAAGGAAAAGCCCAAACAACATAATATCCAAATGAAGGAAAACATTAGGTCTCACAAGTCTAGTTCTAGCATGTGCCCTGCCTTCTTGCAGAGTCAGAGCATGCACTGTGAAGCCAGGCAGGTTGGAATCAGTGCTGCTCTGCTGCTGCAGGATCTTTCATTCCCTGGATTTCAGTCCTCCTATGGCCAGCCCAGGAGGAGAAAACAGATGATGAGACTCTCCAGGCCAATCTGTCTTCACTTTATCTCTGGAATGCCAGCATTGAAGCACACAGCACAAGCTCCTAAAATCTATGTGTGGAAATACCCTGGTGTTCCAGTGGTTAACACTGCACTTCTAGTGCAGGGGGCACAGGTTCAATCCCTGGCCAAGGAACTAAGGTTCCACATGCTGCACAGTATAGCAAAAAAAAAAAAAAAAAGTTGTTTGTTTTTTTTAAAAATTCTGTGTGAAGAACAGAAACCAAAGACTCATAGAGCACTAGACTTGAACAGAAGGAGGAAATGTCTTCAAATGTCATCTTAAGGAGATGGGAAATGAATGAAACAAGAAATTCAGCCAGGATATGGATCCATGTGGCAAGGATTTCTGGAAAGCAAAGCCTTTGCACCAACAGAAGCCTCTGGTGTAGACGGGAAAAGATGACTTTTAGCAGACAAGAATGTGTGGTGGGGAGGGACTCCAGACAGGTGCAAATCTTGGGTCAATTAGTGTAATCCAGGCTGGAGTGATTTCACCAAGATTTTAAGCTGTCTCAGCCACGGCAGCCTCAAAAGTTAAATGTTTAAATACTTAAGGCTTCACAACCATTTTATTTGGAAGGTTTAAAAAAAAAATGAGCCAGCCAGAGTGCTCTGTATGGTGATTCAGAAATATACACATTTCCAAGTCTGGAATTCTGGAGGGAGACCTTGTAGTGGGCTCTTAAAGAAGGGGTGGCTGGTGGTGGTATTGATGGCAGCCCAAAGTGAGCACCAGGGCTTCTGTTATAGCGGGCATCCCCTTTGTTCACTGAGTCCCTTTAATTGTTAAAAACTATTACTTCTGAGTGGAGGCAGCTAGAAGCAATAGAACAGCCAAGCAGTACTCTATGACTTGCTGTGTGATCTTGAGCAAGTTACTTAACCACCCTGTCCCCCAGTTTCCTCATTTGCATACTGAGGACAATGAGCTCTGACCTCATAGGTAGATAGTGAAAATTAAAGGATCATAAATATGTATATCTTTATCTCTATAGATATATATGTATATGCATATATATATACTGCTTGAAACAGTTCCTTGTATTATCTTTAATAACAATAATTAATATTATTATTTTAAAATAGTTACTATAATAAGAATACATAACTGTACCATATGGTGTTCAATTTATATTGGTGAGAAATGTCTCTTTTTTCCAGTTTTGTTGAGATATAATTGACATATAACATTTTATAAGTTTACAGTCTACAACTTAATGATTTGATACTTGTATTGCACAAAGTTTCTCACAACAAGCATCCCTTTACCCCACATAGTTACACACCTTTTCCTTTGTGATAAGAACTTTTAAGAACTACTTTCTTGGTAGTGGTGGTGGTGTTTAGTCACTAAGTCATGTCTGACCCTTTTGTGACCCCAGGGACTATAGCCGGCCAGGCTCCTCTGTCCATAGGATTTCCCAGGCAAGAATACTGGAGTGGGTTGCCATTTCCTTCATCCAGGGGATCTTCCCAACCCAGGGATCAATTCCACGTCTCCTGCACTGGCATATGAATTCTTTACCTCTGAGCCACCAGGGAAGCCCAAGAACTACTTTCTTAGCAACTGTTAAATGGACAGTACAGTAGTCTCAACTGTAGACATCATGTCTTACATTACAGCTCCAGAGCTTATTTATCTTAGAACTAACTGGAAATTTGTACATTTTGACTACCTTCACTCAATTCCTCTACCCTCAACCCTGTATCCCAACCCCTGCCCCTGGCAACCACAAATCTGATCTGCTTTTATGGATTTGGTTCTTCTAAATTCCACGTGTGAGATCATACAGTATTTGTCTTGCTCTGCTTGACTTACTTCACTTAGCGTGATGTCCTCAAAGCCCATCCATGTTGTCACAAATGAAAGGATTTCTTTCTTTTTTATGACCGAATAGTATTTCACTATATATGCATATCACATCTTCTTTATCCATTCATCCTTCATAGGTTGTTTCCATGTCTCGGCTATTATAAATAAGGTTGTAATGAACATGAGGCTACTGGTACTTCTTTGGGATAGTAATTTTGTTTCCTAAAAGTGAAATTTCTGGGTCATATGGTAGTTCTATTTCTAATTTTTTTAGGAAACTCCATACTGTTTTCCACTGTGGCTATGCCAGTTTATGTTCCCATGAATGGTGTATAAGGAGTTCCACTAACATTTGTTATTGTCTTTTTCATGATAACCATCCTAACAGGCATGAAATGATATCTTATTGTGGTTTTATTTTCCAGGAAAATGCCTCTTAATTAACGCCTTTAGTTATTGGGAGCAGGATTACATAAGGCCAGATTGTTTTGCAATATTCAAAATATTTTTCAACGATTCTATCTGGTTAAGCCTATGTTGCTTTGGAAGACAGCCAAAAGTCTTAATGCAGTCTGATTTTGTAAGTCATGAAGGATTTCTTTGCAAGGGGAAGATCTTAGAGATTGATTTCCCTGTTTATGAGGTCTATACAAATTGCCCTCACAGCTATTTCTGAAAACTGGCTGGGGCTCTGACACTTGGTGTACCCCCAAAATTGCTTCTTGATCACTGGCTTCCTTCATGAATGGTGATGTTCTGATGGGGATGGGATAAAGTCATGTGTTTTCTGAAGGGAGTATACAGGAAGGAGGGCAGACATCATCTCCTGCCTCCCTAGGAGGCAGAATGCAGGAAGTTTCTCTCCCTTGTTTGACAGCAGCCCCTCTCCACAGTCTGGGACTGACAGAGGGCATCCTTGTGACTGATGGTCCTGAAACCTTCCTCTGTCCTTCTCTCTACCCTGCCTCGAGTGTGAGGAATGCCTCATGACCTGGTACCAAAGCCACATCTCAATGATGGAAATTAACCAGAGGACAGAAAGGGTCTGTAATGTGAGGAGGCCATGAGGATTCTCTGCTGTGTCCTTCCTCTGTCTTCTGCACAGTTCTCTCCAGGAATGATATTTAAAGTATTTAACAACCTTCAAGCCCCCCGCCCCGCCACCCCAACTGAGCCAAACATTAACCATTTAGTGGTTGAATATGAACTGGGAATGGGGGTGGTCCACAAAGTCCTGGAGGCTGGCAGGGGGAGAAGGGCAGGCAATTAGATCACTCTTTACTCATCATAATGAACATTTTAAAAGTAATGACCAGGATGACCAGAGCAAGTGTGTTGGTTACTACAAGCTGGCCCTCTGCAGAACTCAGCATCCTCTCACTTCCTGCTGGCCCCATCTGAAAGAAGAAATCTGAAGGGTGAGAGCGACTGGTGCTACTCATTGCATTTTGCCTTTCTGAAAGGACCTTACTCCCATCTGGCTCTTATCTTCTGCCTAGATGGAACCTGGGTTAACTTCTTGCCCAAATAGCAGAGAATAGTCTATCAGTGGTGACCAATGGAGAGAGAATTTTTCCAGATCCTGGATCAAAACCTTTTAGTGTTTCCCAGCTTGGACCTCAATATCCCCAGGTAACCCTTTGATTTCTAAGATTCCTACCTTTATTCACTAGCACCGAAAGCATTCCCATTGAAAGGGAGAGAGTCACTGGACTATGTAGCCTGGGCTTATTTGCAGTTGCAGAAAGGGAATTCAGGAGCCAATATTTTACCCCCAAATAGACAAATAAATAGAGCCCTGCCTCAATTCCACAAGGGGCATTGCCAGAACCCTTTAAGTCATGCAGTGGCCATTCCATCTACTTATTAGTTGGTCCAATATTATTGAACTTTCTAGATTGAACTTTTAAAAAAGGAAGACCAAGAAATCTAAATAAGACGATGATCATGAAAAAAGGGTTGAAATATACTGTAGGAGTGAAAAAGTCAACAATGAATCAGTGGTATTAGCAGTAAATATCATCTAATATAGATCAAGAAAGTGTAGGTAACCCTGGGTGTCTACCGTCATCCCAGCCAAGAGGCAGCACCCTAACGAGAGCCTGCAGTCCAGCTAGGGTGGTAGCTTCATGTACACAGGGAAAGGCCATCACTTCCGGCCTAAATTTCAGCAGGTCACCAGGCACTGATAGATCCCTGATTAGTAGTGGGGACTTGACTCCTCCAAATCAAAAATCTGGGGGTAGAATAAAAGCTTGCATGGTCTCTTAACCTATTGACCCCATGTTGCCACTCTCAGGAACACCCTTGATTCCATAACTCCTTCTCCATCTGCCCTGTCCCCTTCCTGCACCTGAACAGAGCAATTGTAAGTCTTCTCTCCTGTTCCCAAGATGCTGATCCCTTCAGAAAATAATTGCCCGAGCACACTGATGAAGCCAGGGCACATTTACCGGTCCTTTGAATTGCTTAGCAAACTCTGACCTCATCCGTATGGAGCCCCAGATTCCCTCACAGTGTCTCTCCCAGACTGTTCTTCTCCTGGAGATGTCTATGCTACTTCTGGCCCTTTCACTCCCAACAGGCAACCTGCTCTTCTGTCTCAGTGAGAAGATGGAAACCTTCCACTTCAAACAGACTTGTGTGCATCCTTCTCCAACATCCTTCCCTTCCCCGGATGCAGACGGGCCCCTCTCCTTCTCCTCCCACTCCTGTCTTTCATCCTGTTCTCCCCCACTCACCTCTGCCTATGGTATGTTCATCCTTTCCACCGTCTTCCTCCCCACTGCCTGCTGGCCTCCTTCAACCTTTTTGAATGTGTCATTGCTTATTCCTCCTTCAAGCTGCCCTATTCCTTCTCCCTCTCTTTCATCTGAAACCTTCTCTGCAGAGCAGACTATTCTATTCGCTCTTCAGCCTGCTGCACCCTGGGCTCCATCACCATTGTTTCTCTAGTCCATCCCTTGCAAGGAGTGCTCATTTCTCTCAGCCAGGAGTGCTCATTTCTCCCAGCCAGGAGTGCTCATTTCTCCCAGCCAGGAGTGCTCATTTCTCCTCCTACTCTAGTTCTTTCAGCAGTGGGCACTCTCTCCTTTCAACTCTCTCCCCTGCTGCCTGCTGCTGACTCTTCTGTCTCCTTCTGCTGCTGCTCACCTCTTGTTCTTTGAGATTGTCTTCAGCCTTCTCTACACATTGTCTCTGGCAATATCACCAACACTCATGACTTTGGCTACAACGGATATGCTGATGGCTTTTTCAATGTGGCCAGCCATCTCTGGCCTTGGCTTCAAAAGATCAGGTCTATAGTATCAGGACCCAGTGGATTTCTCAAACATGGGTATCTCTACCAGACCCCACAACATGTCCCAGTTAAACTTGTTGACCCCAGAACTGGTCTTCATCATTGGATATGTCATCATCCTCTGAGCTGCCCAAACTAGAGACAGCAGAGTGATTGCCAATGTCTTCTCCCTCTTTTCTTGTCTTCTCTCACCTCAGAATTGTGTATAGGGCATCCTCTTCTCCCACACCCTGTCTCATCTGGCACTTCTGTCCACATCCTCTACCCCAGCCCAAGTATAACACCTAGCACTCAGGAGTTGCTTAACAAATAGTTTGGAATGAATGAATGAGTGAATGGATGGATGTCATTGCCCTAGTCTAAGGTTCTACATCTCCCACCTGAACTATTGCAATAACTTTCTAACTGCTCTTTTAGTCTACCATCACTAGGTTTTTTTCTTTAAAAAAAAAAATCAAGGAAACAGTTCATGATCCCACTGTCTTCCCTGCCCCAAATCCTTGTGACTGTTCAAGTTCTCTAAAATAGACTTCAAGTTCCTTGACTTGGCATGTGTAGACCCTTCCCAGTCTGGCCACAAACCCCTTCTCCAGCCTCACCTGCTACCCTCCTCCCTGTGTGTGCATGGACTCCCCAAGCATCCCGTGAGCGCTTCTTCATGGCACCAACCATGCTGTTGTTACTGATTGTTTACTTGTCAATCTTCCCCTATAGACATAAGCTGTTGGAAGCCAGGAGTGTAGTTCCACAGACATTAACCATGCCCAGTTCAAGACTGTTACTTATAAATCTCAAAGTTCTTTGAGTAGTCAAATGGAAAAAGAGCTGTCTCCAGGCTCGCTCTGTTCTTTGGGGCTCCTTGAACATACCATGTAGTTATTATTGATCTCTTTCTGTTGTTTCCACTTGCTGAAATAATGTCATAGTCTTTATCTATTCTGTCTACGATTCCTCTTTGTAGTCCTGCTCATGATTACTCCATCTAACTAGTTTTCCTTTTTCCCACCTGGGAGAATTAGCTTCAACTTTCCTTGGTTTTCGTAGCACTTTTTTCACACATCTGTTAAAGCAGAGGTTCCCCAGCCCTCAGACCAGCACTGGTCAATGGTCTGTTAGAACCAGGGCTGCACAGCGGGAGGTGAGCCGCAGGCAGGCCAGTGAGGGAAGCTTCATCTATATTTTCAGCCACTCCCTGTTGCTCACATTACCACCTGAGCTCTGCCTCCTGTCAGATCAGTGGCCACATTGGATTCCCATAGGAGCATGAACCCTAAATATGATGAGCTTGGATCATCACAAAACCATCCCTCCAACCCTGCCATCCTTGGAAAAATTGTCATCCATGAAACCTGTCCTTGATGCCAAAAAGACTGGGAACCCCTGGACTAGAGAATTATTTCGTTCTAACACAACGACTCATTCATATATATGTTCCTGTCACTATACAGTGAACCCCTCCGGGGAGGGAGACACTAATCACAGAAAATCATCCTATAAAGGAGTACAGCGCCTGGCATGTAATTCATATGTTTTCCAAACTAAACTAAAAAGCTAAATCATCTTGGGATATGCAAGGAACTCACAAACAGTGGAACTGTAGGGCATGGTAATCTCATAAGTGTTTGTATCATTATTATTAGGTTTCATAAATTACATGTCTGTTAACACATGGCTTTATATGTATCAAACATTGCATAACAAAGCACATTTATATCTGCTTCTTAAATATAATCCTAGAAATGTGCCCATTTTATTGGAAGGTAAATGGGGTCAAGAGCCCTGAGCCAAAAGATCCTGCTGTATTTTGCCAGATGAGAAAGTTCTGGAGCTTGGTTGCCTAACAACATGAATATACTTGACACTACTGAACTGTCCACTTTAAAATGGTTAAGAGTAGGTTGTGCATTTTTTTCCAGAACTAGAAAGAAAGTAAGAGATCCTGCTGTGCTGTGCTCAGCCACTCAGTCGTGTCCAACCCTTTGCGACCCCATGAACTGTAGCCCACCAGGCTCCTCTGTCCATGGAACTCTCCAGACAAGAATACTGGAGTGGGTTGCCATTTCCTACTCCAAAGAGATCCTGCTAGAGAGTCGCAATTCTTCTGCAACCCAGCTAATTAAACCACACTATTTAGGTGAAATCAAATTGCTACATTTCTATTCAAATAATAGCAAATATTCTTATTCAGTTTGTTGGAAAAGGATTATGTGCTTGTATTGAAAATGTCTCTCAATATAAACAAAATTCAGTTCCCTTTTGCTTTGCTTTGTTTTTGATGGCTTTGTAGGTATTTTATAAACAGTTTTTAAAGAATTATGTAAAGGATCATTCATACCTTTATTGAATTTCCAGGGTAGCTCAACAAATAAGCCCCTTTGTCATCACCAGTGACAAATTCCAAGGGATGAAAACTAATCAGGAACTTGATATGCCTTAAATTGAAATAAAAATAAAGTCTTCAAATAATGCCCTCCACACCTTTAAGCATAATATTTAATTTTTAGGGCCAGACAACCAAACCTCACATCACCAAAGGGATTTACTAAAGTTTATTTAATAGAAACCTAACAAGTACAAGCAGCTCCTTAGCCAGGCATTTTAGGCCTAGATTCATCGTGCTTTCTGGACCCCTTTCCAGCCTCCACCCATTCCCATCTGGACACGCCTTGCTCTGAAACTTGCAAGATTACACAGAGTTCTGCCGTGGCCTGCCCTGCACCGCAAGCCCCAAACACCCAGTCTGTTGTCATCTCCACCTTGCCCTCATAACTTCCCTCATCCCTGCGGGGCTGGCCTTGACACTTGCTTGGGAACCCACCCACCACCATCCTCATGCCCCCGAGTGAGCTAGGAAGAGACGAGCCGTCATTAAAGACTACAGGGTTCCAGTATGAGATCATCGTCCATCAGTTAAAGGCAAATCTTTTAAATTCATTTCCTCATGTGAAAATTTAGAAAATTGGAACCATATTGGCTCTAAGGTTACTTCCTTTTATTCTCACCTCATGGAAGTGAACCTACTCCTCCCCTTCAATATGTCCTGGCCTGTGATCCTCAAATCTGGTTACACATCAAAATACGATGCAAGTAGTCAGGGGCAACATTTCTAAACAACATCCACTTAAGCTTCTTTTGACCCTCGAGCCCCTCTCCCTTGGCGTAGTCCTATCCCCACCCGTTAATATACCAGCGCCTAGAAGTACACTAGTTCTTCCCAAACACCTATAGACATACTGATGTCTGGAAGGACACTAACATTCTGCCAAAGACTTTGGGAAACATAATCGCAGAGAATGCCGACTTGGCTGAAAGTCATATTCCTGGGTTCCTAAGAATGGCCTCATTCCTGCCCTTCTCGAAGGGTATGTCAACACCAACAAGCTCAAACACATTGTGAACATCACGCCCCATCCTTGCTCAGTGTGTGTCCTGATAAGATCCACAGCCACTCCCCGTGGCTGGAATCACCTTGCCCATAACCAAGGCAGACAAGATGTTCCTCCAAGCTTCAGGGAATCTGAATTCATGGATTTTTTAAAACTGTCCCAGTTTTGCAGTGCCTGGCACATTGTCTACTGGAGACTGTGCATAGCCATTTTTTTTGAATTACCATGTAAGTCATTTGGGTCTTATCAACTGATGTTAAAATTCTTGCCACCATTCTCTCTTGAGTTATGGATGAGTTTTGCCTTTGAAATAATTCCAATCTTAAGGGAGATATGATGAAAGGCCAAGAATTATTTGGAATTTGAGTTCCAAATGCAAAAGACAGAAAAAGTTGAACTCATTTCTTTGAGAATGTCTTGTACTACATTCTAGATCAACACCCTTGGCAGTAGCCTTTACTAAACTTTTACAGTGTAAATTTATTGAATTCAGGCAGTACTTGGCCAGCTTTAATCAGCTGTGAGGTTTCTATTACATTTATACTGTTTGTATAGTAAGATTCATTTATCTGTCATCAGCTAGTATCTCATACTTGCTGGACATTCTCCACATTGCATTGCCTAGTTTCCCTTGGTTTCTTGATTTTAATTAGAAAGATATTTATTATAAGGTTAAGAGATCAGAATTGGAGTCTAGATTGTAAAAGCATAGCAGCAAGCATCTCCTTCCATCCATGAGACTAAAGCCTTTTGTTATATGGCTTTTCAGATCTCATTGGCATTTCTTCTATACACGGCTCTCTCCTGATGGCTTCTGCTCACACAGAACCTATGAGGTCAGTGAAAGTTGCTCAGTTGTGTCTGACTCTTTGCGACCCATGGACTATACAGTCCATGGCATACCCCAGGCCAGGATACTGCAGTGGGAAAGCCTTTTCCTTCTCCAGGAGTATCTTCCCAACACAGGGATCGAACCCAGGTCTCCCACATTGCAGTTGGATATTTTACCAGCTGAGCCACAAGGGAAGCCCAAGAATACTGGAGTGGGTAGCCTCTCCCTTCTCTAGCAGATCTTCCTGACCCAGGAATTGAACCCGGGCCTCATGCATTGTAGGCGAATTCTATACCAACTGAGCTGTAAGGCCAGGGAGGTAGCAAAAGAGTTGGAATTAAGGTATCAGTCCAGAAGTCCCATAATATGTGATGTTTTAAATCAAAAGCTCCAACTGACTTTAAGCATCTAAATACATTTATTTGCATTAACCCCTCTGAGGTGGCACTAGTGATAAAGAACCTGCCTGCCAATTCAGGAGATGTAAGAGAAACAGATTCGATCCCTGGGTTGGGAAGATCCCCTGGAGAAGGAAATGGCAACCCACTCCAATATTCTAGCCTGGAGAATCCCATGGACAGAGGAGCCTGGCAGGCTACAGTCCATAGGATTGAACAGAGTCAGACATGATTGAAGAAACTTAACATGCCTCCTGAGCATGCAGGAGGTAATCATTTGCAAAAATCAATTACTCCCAGCTGGTGATACACTAGACCTCACAGCAAAATAAAAACAAAAAATTCCTGGAAAAATGTATAATAATAGTTTGTTTTAAGTGCATAACCAGGATCACAAGAAAACAGACATTTCCAGGGACAAAATAAAGAAGGTTCTGGAAATTAGGTACTTAGCTGACCCTAAAGCAGTGATGATTTTTTAATCTCAATAACCTAGACATTTGGTTTCATAGCTTTACATAAATCCATAAAAGTTTGAGAGTAGGACTGAATCTTCTGCCTATAGCTGAGACCTTGAGTAAGCGGATGGGCTATGAGTTTGATGTGTGTGTGTGTCCCTAAAAATTCAAAACAACAACCTCTCAGTTTTAGAGTTCAAATATACATTACTTTGGGGTCTATAAATTACAAACTAAGAGAAAGGGATTCACAGTTTAGAAGTACTTAGGAATCTGCAAAATGAAACTTGAATCCTCTCTGGCAGGCTGATCCCTTAGCTTAGTCTTCATAAGACTTCCATAGGTAAATGCAAACTATGCATGAGTTCACAATTGAAAATTACCCAAAACTCAAGGAATATTATTACTCAGATTCCTTGGTGTTTTACTATGCATAGAAAGCACAAAAGAGCAAAAACCAGTTGAGAAAGTCAGGCCCTGTCATTTGTCTTTCCTGTGCTCTTTACAAAAGTAACAATGGTTAAGTAGCAGATACATCAAAAGTTCTGTAAATACCATTATTTCTCCCATCACTTGAAGGGTGTTTCTAAAAATGTCACTTCAAAAATTCAACAGCCATTTATGATTTAAAAAAAACTTCATAGAGGGAATATATCTCAACATAATAAACCTACAGCAAACATTATTTTCAATGGTAAAAACTGAAGCATTTCCTCTAAGATCAGGAACAAGGTAAGGGTGCCCATTCTCACTACTATTATTCAACATAGTTTTGAAAGTCCTAGTCACAGCAATCAAAGAAGGAAAAAGAAATAAAAGGAATTCAGATTGGAAAAGAAGAAGCAAAACTCACTGTTTGCAGATGACATGACACTATACATAGAAAACCCTAAACATGCCACCAGAAAATTTCTAGGGCTAATCAATGAATATAGTAAAGTCACAGGATATAAAATTTATGCACAGAAATCCCTTGCATTCCTATACACTAACAATGAAAACTCAGAAAGAGAAATTAAGGAAACAATCCCATTCACTATTTCAACAAAAAGAATAAAATACCTAGGGATAAATCTGCCTAAAGAGACAAAAGACCCATATGCAGAAAACTGTTAAGACACTGATGAAAGAAATCAAAAGCAATACAAACAGATGGAGAGATATATCATGTTCTTGGATTGGAAGAATCAATATTGTGAAAATGACTATACTTCCCAAAGCAATCTACAGATTCAGTGCAATCCCTATCAAACTACCAATGGCATTTTTCATAGAACTAAAACAAAAAATTCACAATTTATTTGGAAAAACAAAAGACCCTGAACAGCCAAAGCAATCTTGAGAAAGAAAAATGGAGCTGGAGAAATCAACCTTCCTGATTTCAGACTATATTACAAAGCTACAGTCATCAAGAGAGTATGGTGCTGGCATAAAAACAAAAATATAGATCAATGGAGAAAACAGAAAGCTCAGAGATAAACCCCTGCACCTTTGGGCACCTCATCTCTGACAAAGGAGGCAAAAGTATATAATGGAGAAAAGACTGCCTCTTCAGTCAGTAGTGCTGGAAAAACTGGACAGCCACATGTAAAAGAATGAAACAAGAATACTTCCTAACACCATACACAAAAATAAATTCAAAATGAATTAAAGACTTAAATGTAATGCCAGAAACTATAAACCTCGTAGAGGAAAACATAGGCAGCACACTCTTTGACATAAATCAAAGATCCTCTTTGACCCTACTCCTAGAGTAATGGAAGTAAAAACAAAAATAAATAAATGAGACCTACTTAAACTTAAAAGCTTTTGCACCGCAAATGAAGAAATAAACAAGGTTAAAAGACAACCCTCAGAATGGGAGAAAACAGTTACAAATCAAATAACTGACAAAGGATTAATCTCCAAAATAAATAAGCAGCTCGTACAGCTCAATATCAGAAAAACAGCCCAATCAAAAAATGGGCAGAAGACCTAAACAAACATTTCTCCAAAGAAGACCAAAGATGGCCAATAAACACATGAAAAGATGTTCAACATTGCTAGTTATTAGAGAAATGCAAAACAAAACTACAGTGTGGTATCACCTCACACCAGTCAGAATGGTCATCACCAAAAAATCTACAAACAATAAATGCTAGTGAGGATATAGAGAAAAGGGAACTCTCTTGCACTGTTGGTGGGAATATAAACTGATACAGCCACTATGGAGAACAATATGGAGATCCCTTAGAAAACTAGGAATAAAAAACTACCATACGACCCAGCAATCCCACTACAGGGCACAGACCCTGAGAAAACCATAATTGAAAAAGACACATGTACCCCAGTGTTCACTGCAGCACTATTTACAATAGCTAGGACATGGAAGCCACCTAGATGTTCATTGACAGATGAATGGATAAGGAAGCTGTGGTACATATATACCATGGATTATTACTCAACCAAAAAAAAGAATGGATTTGAGTCAGTTCTAGTGAGTTCTAGAGCCTGTTATACAGAACGAAGTAAGTCAGGAAGAGAAAAACAAATATCATATATTACACATATATATGGGATCTAAGAAAATGGTATCAGTGAATCTATTTGCAGAGAAGGAATGGGTATACAGATATAGCGAACAGACTTATGGACACAGTGGGGATGAGAGAGTGGAAGAAATGGAGAAAGTAGCATGGACACACATACACTATCATGTGTAAAATAGATAACAGGTGAGAAGTTGCCATGTAACACAGAGAGACCACCCTGGCACTCTGTGATGACCTAGAGGGTTGGGGGGAGGGAAGGAGGTTTTATATATATATATATATATATATATATATATACACACACACACATAATGGCTGATTTGTGACATTATATGGCAGAAACCATCACAATATTGTAAAGTGATTTTCCTCCAATTAAAAAATAAATTTAAAAATAAAAGCAAAATAAATAAATTAAAATGTCAATTCCTTATGGAATTTTAGCCCCATGAAAGTAACAGCCTAGTGAGGGAAATAGGTTCAGAACAGAACACTCAAAACCTTCTAAAGTAACACATTTTTTAGCATTTAATAATACACTAAAATTTTCTATCATTTTGAATGCTTTAAATTCTTAATTAAAGTATTGTGTGTATGTTAGTCATGCACTCAGTCATGTCCAACTCTTTACAACCCTATGGACTGTAGCCCACCAGGCTCCTCTGTCCTTGAGATTCTCAAGGCAAGAATACTGGAGTGGGTTGCCATTCCCTTCTCCAGGGGATCTTCTCAACCCAGGGATTGAACCTGGGTCTCCTGCATTGCAGGCAAATTCTTTACTGTCTGAGCCAACAGGGAAGCCCAACTAAAATAATGCTACAGTATAAATAGCTCTATGCCTCAATTTTTTAAATATAAACACATGAAGTTTCATGATGGGTTTGCGTATGATGTAGCCCCATGCCTCTGAGTTAACAGGACGGAAGGAAGGACATTCTTAGGACGAAGTATCACAACAACAGAGGTGGATGGCTGTGACTCATTGTCTTGTTATTCCTTTTGCGCTGGCTTAAAATAGAAGCCCAGCTTTTGATGTCTTGCCAGGGTCCTCTTTTCTTAACAACAAAATAAAAGCTATTTGTGTGATTCCAAATAAGAACAAATGCCACAAATTTGTTTTTCTGCTGCTCTCAGCATTATAGCCTTTTCTTCATCCATGGCACATGCTTCTAATCCCCTGTGAAGCAAATGATGGGCCCCATGAGTTCCATTCTCCTTTCTTTGTGTTCTTCAGTGTGGTCTCTGATGAAGCTCTTGGGTGTCCCTCTGTTTCCTTTGCTCTCAGGGTATCTTCTGTCTCTCACGTCTTCATGAGTTCTACCAAAGCTTAAGATTTTCCTCCTTCCCCGAATCCCTGACTTCTTTAACCAGGACACACATTTGTGTTAAGGCTGCTATAGTAAATGCTTTAGTGAAGAAAAGTATACATGCTCACAAGTGTGATATGTAATTGCACTGCACAGGGGAAAACAGAAGTGAGAAAGCAGATGAGGTGTGTGTGTGAGAGAGAGTCTTGTGTATTTCTACCAGGTCACTACTGACAACTGGACAGCGTCTTCACATTCACCTGATAGCACTTGTTACACCCAATATAATTGGCTCACATTTTTAAATGGTTAATGTTATATGAATTTTACCATAACCCAAAAAATCTAAAATATATACATGCATACTTAAGAGACAGTTCTGTTCCAGACCATCACAGACCAGAGTTCTCCCCAGTCCTGCCATGAAGATCAGACAAGTCCCTGAACCTCCTTCAGCTCCAAATATGCTTACAAATATGTCTGTTGAGTGATTTTCCTCTTAAACATTTCATTAAGGATCTCTTCACCCTTATCCATCTTCTCTTTGTCCCTCCTAATGAGGAAGGAGCTGACAAGCCCACCCAAAACCAAGAGGAAGCTCCAGAACCTTCTAAGAAGGGAAGTGGCCCAAATCAAGCCTAAGTTTGGTAGTGCTCAGCAGCTTCTTGTGTGCATTCTTGTAAGAAATAAAGATCCTCCAGTCATACTAGTTAGAAGCCCAGAAATTATGCAATTAACTTTCAATTACATTTAAAAGTATGACAGAAAACCCCATAACGGAGACCTGCAGACGTGCAGACAAAGCAGGGAACACAGCGAGCGTCTAGGCAGCAGGCGCTCCCAGTGAGAAGCAGCCAGGTGCATGGAAGGAACAGGAAGGTGACAGGAGGCCGAAGGGCAGAAGTGAAGGGGAGGGAGGTGGAGAGGAGTGAGGTAGGGAAGTGGGGGGGCATGTCTTGCAAGTCTTGTGGGGGCTGGGGCAGTCTGCATTTTATCCTGTGATCCTGGGCCAGTCTGTGTGCAGCAAGGCGGCAGTGGGTTGTAGGCTTGAGAGCAATGCAGGCTGTTGCCCAATTGCTCCTCCAGGCCACTGGGCTCGGGCCCTCAATCGGATGAGGTGGGGAGGGATGATGTGGCTGTGAGCTCAGAGCACTCCATTGGGTGGCCCAGGCGCTGGTCTTGGTGTGAAGGTTTGGCTCACTCACAGGCAGCCCATCCAGCTTCAGGACTTGGAGTAATCATATGACTTCAACTCAGCCTGCCTGGATCACACTTTGAGATGCTCTCTTGCCATCACTTCAGGATTGGGGGTGGGGGGCGGGTAGTGTTTAGGGGACAGAAGGCGGTGCTGGAGGCAATAGGAAGTCTTCTTCATTCCCACTGAATACAGCCAGACACCCAACCCAGGAGGCCAGATGGAAGTGCTTAAATCCTGTCTACCTGAACATGGTGGCATTTTTTCAGAGGCTCAGGTGGCCAGTTTACAAGTATGTCAGAGTGGAATCTAGATTATAGATTAGTCTGCTTTTGATTAACACTTAATAAATCTTGCATTTTGCTTTGTCTTTTGGGTTCCCCTTGGGACATTGTTGGCTGTAAAATTCAATAAATATCCAATAAGACACTGTGAACATTAGCTCACAAATGGGTTGGTCTGAGTGGTGGGCCACTTGGCTGATATCTGCACTTCCTGGCTGATGTCATGTGTTTAAACATATGTGGTAAAACACACTGCTGCTGACCCCTGTGAAGACCCTGGCCACTGTCAGGCGCCCTGGCCACTGTCTGAACACCAGCCTATCTCACTCATTTTATGAAGCTCTGGCTTGTAGGCTGCACCATCTGGAAATTACCATACATAGGCATTCAGTATATCTGGGGCGGGGGGGTGGGGGGGGATGGCGGGCAGTGTTAAGTGAAACCTTCATTAACGATGTGATAAAAGCAAGAGACAGCGACTATAAGAAAAGGAAAGGGGACTAATAATAGTATGCACCATCTATTGAGCACCCACCTGGTTTCAGAGCAAACATTATTGCTCACTGTGACTCAGTTCCTGCAAGGTTAGTGTTATTGCTCCCATTTCACAGAAGTGGACAGTGGAGGTCAAGGAGGTTCAGGGACTTGTCTGATCTTCACAGTCAGAAAGAGGCAGGTCTGGGGTTCACAAGTGACAACTATTCCATGCAGCAAGGGACAAGGCCGATTGCATTTTGAAGACAAAAGCCCAGCTGCTCTGCACCGAACCTCTGTTCACCTAGGGTACTCAGCAAGCACGTAGCTCACAGCACTCTTGTCAACATCTGTCTGTGTTCCCAAGTCTCCTGCTCTCCTCCCACTCTCTTCCCTAAGACCGCCCTGAGAGAAGAGATGCATGCCAGATTGCTGTCCCCAGCTCCTCACTCCTCCTTCCATTTCCTATTTGAAAATCACCACTTCCTCTGGGACAATGGGAAGTCAGCATTGGGAGGTAATGACCCTCCTCAGAAATTTTTTTTTTTAAGGAATTTGGAGCCAGTGTTAAGTGGGTGAGAAAAATCATGGCTTCGTACTTTACGAACACCTTCAGCAAGTTTCTCACAATGGCCAAGAAATGGAGGCAAATGCAACAATAGTTTGAAATGATCACTTCTGCCTCTTGATTAATTGAATACCATCCTTTTAGGTGAGTGAAGGCTCAGTCCCCTGGCTGGTGTTAGTAGAGCCTCAAGTGAGTGGCCTATCTCAGCACGCAAAGATGACATTACAGATAGTGGTAGCATGGGTGGCAGCAGTGGGGATCAGAGCCCAAATGAGGTCCCAGAATAATCATCAAATGAAAGGTGGGATGTGCTTAGTAGGAGGGACCGGGAGGAAGAGCTGCCTAGTAGGCAGCCTGCTCTGCAGCCGGTAGAGCTCTCCAACCAGATTAAGAAACTGGTCCCATGGACAGCACCTGAGCGCCCATCCACAAAGTGATTCAGGCCAGTGCTGATGCTAACACATCAAAAGATACATAATGACTTTTGTATCTACCAGAATTCTCAGAGGAAAAGGACTGCGTGTTGGGGTCCCAGCATTCTGATAATAACGTTTGGAGTATGAGAGGAGGGAGCCTTCGAGGGACGTGGTCGTTGTTCAGTCACTAAGCTGTGTTCCACTCTTTGCAACCCTATGGACTACAAAGTGCCAGACTTTCCTGTCCTTCACTATCTCCTGTAGTTTGCTCAAATTCATGTCCATTGAGTCTGTGATGCTATCTAAACATCTCATCCTCTGCCACCTGCTTCCTCTTTTAACTTCAGTCTTTCCCATCATCAGGGTCTTTTCCAATGAGTTGCCTCTTCCCATCAGGTGGCCATAGTATTAGAGCTTCAGCTTCAGTCTTCCCAATGAATAATCAGGGTTGATTTCCTTTAGGGTTGACTGGTTTGTTCTCCTTGCTGTCCAAGGGACTCTCAAGAGTCTTCTCCAGTGCCACAGTCTGAAAAGCATCAGTTTGAAAAGCACAGTTTGGAAGCATCAATTCTTCAGTGTTCAGCCTTCTTTATGGTCCAACTCTCACATCCGTACATGAATACTGGAAAAACCATAACTTTGACTATATGGACTTTGTGAGCAAGTAATGTCTCTGCTTTTTAACACACTGTCTAGGTTTGTCATAGCTTTTCTTCCAAGGAGCAAGCATCTTTTAATTTCATGGCTGCAGTCACTGCTGCAGTGATATTGGAGCCCAGGAAAATAAAATCTGCCATTGTTTCCACCTTTTCCCGTCTATTTGCCGTGAAGTGATAGAACAGGATGCCGTGATCTTAGTTTTTTGAATGTTGAGTTTTAAGCCAGCTTTTTCACATGGTAGAGTCAGAGTGAATAATGGCCAAACTACCTTGTAAAAAATTTTAAATAGAATTAACTAAAAGGTGGCAAGAGCTTTCCTTTTATGAATGGGGTGTACAAGTTGGAGATAAAAATGAGGACAGGTGGCTTACTGCCACCCCTCTGTCCTCCTTGCTTGTCCTTCTCCCACGTGTTACCCGTCCTCTCTTTGGTTAGAAGCGGCTCCCAAATGCTTGCCTTCCCAAAGTGACCACACATCTCACTTTAACCCAAATGATGCAGTGTTTGCAGAGTTCAGTCTTAGAATATTGATCTGTAAATCTTTGTACCTCTTCAGTTTCAAGGCCCTGAAAGGAATCCCTGGTTACCCCTTCTTTGCTGCCTTCTGTTGGGAATCAGTCTGCCTGACTGTCACACCCTCCCTCCAAGAGTACCACCTGGGGCCAGCAACAGTTAATGGGGTTGCCAACAGTCTGAGTGTGGTCCATACCTGACTGACCTCTGCAGCACTATCTTAACTTCTGTTGTGTACCATTCGTGTTAGACGTGCAGCGGTCTGGGTGGATTGGTGAATGAGTTGATGCGGGAATGACTAGATGAATAAATGAGTGAATACATTTGCAGGACAGTTACCTGGGGTAAGAGGTGAAACTGTTACCTGTGGAATATTTTTTTCTCTATACAAAACTAAAAGAGGCACAGTTGAGTGTGGAGCCCTCAGCTTGGATCATGCTGTAATGACTGAGTTATTCTGCCCAGAAAGACATCTGCCTTGCTTGAACCCATTACGGTGGTAATTATGGCCACACCACCCAGGAACCTTTTGAAAGCAAGCCTCTTGCAAAGTAGGTAGCTGGAGATTTCTACTCATTTGTTCATTTTCTTTTTTCCTTTTCAGATTATCAAGGAGGTCCCTCCACCCCCTGCTGAGGAAAGTGAGGTGAGTGACCAGGTGGGCTGGGTGGCGGGGTGGGACAGAGAGCTGACTGGGCTGGCCCCAGGCTCAGGCCCCCACAGAGCAGAACTACATCAAGCCCAGACTCCCACTGCATATAAAGCAGCAAAGAGGGAGGTCTTTGGCTCTTTCTTAACCAAGGATAAACAGGAACTGATCTGAACTGACAGCCGGAGGCACAATGGTTTTTGGAAGGTTTTCTCCCTGCAAGAAAAAATTGAGATGCGAACATAAATGGTTTTCTCAGTACAATTATTTGGAGCTCCAAGGTACTGCTTTTTCCTCCAAAACAGACACATGCTGGATCTCTTCTCCCTGAAGAGACAATAGTTTTTGTGTGTGGATCAGAGTGAATTTGCCACATTCTCCAAACAATCAGTGATTCTAGGAACAAACTGATGCTTAAGTATTACATTTTCCTTTAATTTAAAACAATGTTACCTAAAGACTTGCCAGGCAATAAAGAAAATATACTGGCACCCCGTCCAGTATGCTAATATTCTGGCCTTTAATAGGATATTAGATCCTCATCATCGGAAAGGAGAAAAATGTCTTAGATTCCATCATAAATTGTCCAATAAGCAGATCTGGTCATGTGTGGCCTAGAGACATTAAAGGCTAATGGTGAGAAGGAGCATCCCTGGGGAGCAGTGCCTGCCCAGAGCTTTTCCTGGTCCTCTGATTATTCCTGGGATAGCTGGCTTCCCTCAGTGTGGCATTCATAAATTTAGAAGCCAGAGTACAGGTCTGCAAACTTAGTGGCTTCCAAAGAGATATCAGTGAGGTTTCCAGTTCATTTTCCTTAATCCCTAAGGTAGGTTGCATGCAAAGTGAGCACCACCCCCTCACCATTCCTCTTCCCAATGCCTTTGTCAAGTTTCTTTCATACAGAAAAAAAGATAATGATTAAAATTCCATGTGGCTCTTATATCCTGAACTATAAGCTTGTAAGCTAAGGGATTTAATAACTGCAATCAATTAAAGCGCATCTTGTTGGAATGCTAACTTTCTGCCCAGAAATCAGTGGAGGAAATTACATTGCTGTGCACAGCTAAGGGAGGGGAAAAAAACTCTCCTGACATCCACAAAAGCCTCTTCTTAATCCTTCAAGAGAAAGCACCGTGGCTAGCTCCCCCAGTTCCAATTTGGCTGTGGTTCTATTGTGTGCAGCTGTGTCTTATACTCCCCGAGAAAAATAGGGCAAGAAACTCTCGATGAGGTTGCTCTGTTTGCCCTGAGGTGAAGAATGTTCCCTTTACTCATCATGTTCAATTAGCGGAGTTATTACCCTTTCTTCTGCTGCTGGCTCTGCATTTGCCTTTGGAAGGTGACGTGGCAGCCACCATGGCCAAAATCCACCAAGGGTCTTAGGTCCAAGACTGTGGGGTATGGTTGACCCCAGGCCCCAGCATCTAGCATAGGACTCCACGCACAAAATAAATGCAATACATATTTGTACAGTGAAGTCCTACAATTCTGGAGGAAAAAAATGAAGCCCAAGTCAGTAAATCACCAAGAAAGAATAGCTAAAAGCAAGAGAAGACAAGTAGTTGAATTTTTCCAGTTTCATCCAACATTGTTATGGGAGTCATACTTTCACCTCTAGAAGGCAGACCTGAAACACAGTGACAACCTGGGGTCCCTTGAGACCTAGCGGGCTGCGTTAGACCTATAGGAGCGTCCGCGCTGGCCAGGGCAGGCTAAAGGGGGCGCTGATTCTCCGGACATGTGTGCTGGCCCTGATTGCTCCTTGGCCCTGTGAGCTCAGCAGCCCTCATCTCCTTCCTAATGTGTTTTGGCAGAAAAAAAGAAAATAATCATAAAAAAGAAATCCCACAGAAATAGTGACGTAACCCAGCCCATGAAAGTATTTTACACAAAGCCCTGAATCACAGTCTGAACCTAGACAACCTTCTCCACTCTAGCTCCCTGTGTTCAAATCCCACTAGCCCTTCAAAGACAGCTCCTGTGCTGTAATTTCCTTTCACCACAGCTAATTTCTCCTTTCTCTGTATTCCCAGGGTATTTTATTGACGTTTTCCTTCTGCATCAAAGTTTAAGATTATTAGCTATACTTGAAGGTCAGGATCTATATCTAATTGATCTTTGATTTATCCTCAAAAGATTTACAATATCTAACATTAATAGCCAAATGAGGTTAAATGCTCTCTGCCATATATATGAACAAGTATCAATTATCCAAACTTCCATCAGCTCTATAAGCATCATATCCTAAAGGTGATAAATATACTGAGAAAATGAACACAACTTTATAATGAACTCTGAGTTATCCTCTTTATTCTTATTGTTGTTCAGTCACTAAGTCATGGTCGACTCTCTGTGACCCATGGACTGCAACATGCCAGGCTTCCCTATCCTTCACTATCTCCTGGAGTTGGCTCAAACTCACGTCCATTGAGTCGGTGATGCTATCTCAACATATCATCCTCTGTTGCCCCCTTCTCCTTTTCCTTCAATCTTTACCAGCATCAGGGTGTTTTCCAGTGAGTCAGCTCTTCATATCAGGTGGCTAAAGTATTGGAGCTTTGGCTTCAGCATCTGTCCTCCCAATGAATATTCAAGGTTTATTTCTTTTAGAATTGACTGGTTTGATGTCCTTGCTGTCCAGAGGACTCTCAAGAGTCTTCTCCAGCACCACGACTCAAAAGCATCAATTCTTTGGCATTCAGCCTTCCTTATGGTCCAACTCTCACATCTGTACATGACTCCTGGAAAGACAATAGCTTTGACTATATGAACCTTTATTGGCAAAGTGATGTCTTTGCTTCTTAATATGCTGTCTAGGTTTGTCATAGCTTATTCAACAAACCTCTGTCCATAGTTCTTCAGAAACTCTGTCTACCAGATCTAGTCCCTTTAATCTATTAATCACTTCTACTGTATAATCATAAAGGATTTCATTTAGGTCATACCTGAATAGCCTAGTGGTTTTCCTTACTTTCTTCAATTTAAGCCTGAATTTTTCAATAAGGAGCTCATGACCTGAGCCACAGTCAACTCCAGGTCTTAGCTGTATAGAGCTGCTGCTTCTTCAGCTATGAAGAATATAATCAATCTGATTTTGGTATAGACCATTTGATGATGTCCATGTGTAGAGTCATCACTTGTGTTGTTGGAAAAGGGTGTTTGCTATGACCAGTGTATTCTCTTGACAGAACTCTGTTAGCCTTTGCCCTGCTTCATTTTGTACTCTAAGGCCAGACTTGCCTGTTACTTCATATCTCTTGATTTCCTGTTTTTGCATTCCAATCGCCTATGATGAAAAGGACATCTTTTTTTAATGTTAGTTCTAGAAGGTCTTAAGGTCTTCATAGAGCCAGCCAACTTCAGCTTCTTCGACATCAGTGGTTGGGGCGTAGACTTGGATTACTGTGATGTTGAATGGTTTGCCTTGGAAAAGAACCAAGATCATTCTGTCATTTTTGAGACTGCACCCAAGTACTATGTTTTGTACTCTTTTGTTAATTATGAGGGCTACTCCATTTCTTCTAAGGGATTCTTGCCCACAGCAGTAGATATTGTGGTCATCTGGATTAAATTCACCCACTCCCATCCATTTTAGTTCACTGATTCCTAAAATGTTGATGTTCACTCTTGCCATCTCCTGCTTGGCCATGTCCAGTTTACCTTGATTCATGTACCTAACATTCCAGGTTCCTATGCGATATTGTTCTTTACAGCATCAGACTTTACTCTCACCGGCAGACACACCCACAGCTGAGCATTGTTTTTGCTTTGGCCTAGCCACTTCATTCTTTCTGGAGCTATAGATTCCGAGCAACTGACAGTGATATCTCTGTGTATAAAGACAAGACAAAGAAAAATTACTTGAAATTTCAAGCTCTCCACAAAAACAAGAAAAGTAAATTTTAGCAACTAAGAAGAGTATTTCCTGGGTTAAGGATCTTCCCTAATTGTCAATAGACTAAGGACTCCTCACTACTCTCTAGTTATTCCAAATAATTGGCAGTTTATGGAAGAATCAATAATGGAGTACTTCACCTGCTAATTTAGTTCTAAAGGTCATCACCCTCCATGCATTTTCTGACTGTTTGAGAGGGAGAGGGACATGTGTTGAGTGAACTGACACGGTGTGAGCACCCAATTAATAATAAGCACCTGGCTTTAAATGATGAATTTATTTCCAGGTTTATCATCCTGCTCACTGATGCTAATGATTTCTATGTGGCAAGAATTTCTTGGATGGGAAAACTGGGCTACAGAAAAATTAAACAACATGTCTTGTTGTTTTGAACTCCCTAACAGCAGCAGACCTGGTCCCTCTCACAGCTGTGTCTACACAAATAGCCAGACTAGCATCCTACTGTGTAGGGGTGAAGAGCCAAGTTTCTGCCAGGCATCTTTTTTTTTCAGTGGACATATGACACATCTGATACACACATGCACAAATACACCCTTACATACACACATGTCTGCTCTAATCAGAAGTCCTAGAACAGACCCAAATTCAGTCTTCTATATTCAGTAGTTTAAAAAAATAAACACACAATTGCTTTAAAAAGTGCACACACAATTCTTTACTGAAAAACACAGGACAGTCATTGTGTTAATCATTACGTGTATGTAAACAAATAGGATGGTACCAAAACATATCAGTTAAGTCAACTGGGATTTTTTTTTTTTTTTTTGTACTTACACAGAGGAGTTGATGAATTTTGTTGACTCACCAGTTCATTTTGAGGAATTCATCTCCAAGACAGACATTGAAGCTGACTTCTCTGGCTTATCCCCAGAGACGTCCAAAGACACAGTACAGTCAGAGCTACTTAAGGTCGGACCTCCAGAGCCTCTCAGACCTAGGAGATTCTATGGCTTCTATCCTTTATTTCATATCATCATCCTCACAAAACTTACTCTTCTATAAATGTAAACAATCTCATTGACAGTTGCATTCTATTTTTCTCAGCTACAGTCATCTGAGTGAGGGAAGGAAGGAATGGACATAGGGCCCTTGTTTGGGGGCACGTAACGTTTATCATAAGGTTTTAAGGTGTGCAATAGTTCAAAGAACTTTTTAATGAATTCAAAGGCTGGTTTAAAACTATTTCCTTGGGCTCCATTCTGTTTCAGTTATGTTTTCCCTTCTATAGATGGGTCCTAGTGCTACCCATAGTGAATTGGAGATTGAGAGCCTATTTAGGCCAAAACAGCCATTTGGTTCTTCTGCCAAATGGATATCAAAGAAGCAGGAATGTTAAAGAACTCGTAGACTGAGTCTCAGAGGGCCACCATGGCACAACTCTAGAGGGCGCTATTCACATCATGGTTTGCATGAGGAGTGAGGGATCCCCAGAATCAGTAATCTCACACCTTTCCTTACTGGTTTGCTTAATAACTGACTAAGAGGTCAATATTTGTTGAGTGAGTGAAGATCAATACAAGGAACCATGGCAAACACAGAAGGGAGCACTGAATTCCCTGAGAAATCAGGGAGTTCTTCATGGAATAGGCTACATTTGAGCAATATCTTAAAAGATGGGTAAAAGAAGCAGGAGAAGTTTGTTTCAAGCATATGGAACTGTGAATGTGGAAGCATGGAGCTATATAAAAGCCTAGCATGATTGGAAAGATGGAAAAAGTGCAGTGCATGCAGGCAGCAGAGGACTAAACCAGTCATGGCCTCCCAAATGTGTGCATCAGACTTCTAATTTTCAGCTCTTTCTTGTCCAGGTCTGCCTGGATGAACAGGTCAGAACAAACCTCCCTATCTGAGTCATGTGCTGCCACTCGTGTTACCCAAGCATCAGCCAACTGGATGTCTGGGGCCACCACATCCTTTAAAATTTAAACAAAACTTCCGCTAATGGAAAACCAGCATCCCTTCCTAATCTCTGCGGTTGCTCCAGGCACCACTGCCTCCTACTACTTGCTTCTTCTGCGTTATCTCCTCTTCTTCCTTTGCTGGATACCATCTAACAGATCAGATCCCTCTATTCCCCAAAGACACAACTGGCACAAAACCATCTGCGTAGGAAGTTTTACTGAAGGTTTAAAAGTACCAGTGGATTACAATACAGTGCAGCCAATTAAACAGAGTATTAAACAGCCCCTTCTTTTTTGTTTTTAATTTTTTTAACACCAAAAACATTTTGTATTGGGGTATAGCCAGCGTACAATGTTGTGGTAGTTTCAGGGGAACAGTGAAGGGACTCAGCCATCCATGTACATGTATACCATCCCTGCCATTCCATTCCTGCAAGGTTCTCCTGGCCTCCTTCTCTGGTGGCACCTGGCAGTTTCCTGGAGTTCAGTTCCATTCTTCTGCTCATCTTCTGCTGACTGCCCACAAACCCCTGATTCCTATGGCTTTGCTGACACAAAGCAGTTCTGCTCATTCAGTCTGTACTCCATTTATCATAGGGGATCTCTGTACTGGTGGTTTTTCCCTTCCCTGCTACATCCTTAAAGGGCAGTGTGAGAGGGACTTCCCCCTCTATTTAATTAGAGGTAGAGACTCACGTCAGGTGCTGCCAATTCTGTCAGTGAAATTGCTGAGGACTATCTATGATTTTATTTCATCAATTTTTGGCCAAATGAAAGAAAAAAAAAAACACACCACATCAAAAATTCCCTTCTCTTCTGAAGATTGCAAAACCCTTCCGTCTCTAGAATGTGTAAACAGAGCCATAGTAACTGAAGGGAAATTCTGACTCTCCCGTTGGTCAATCCTTGGGCCTCTGTGTTGTCTTTTGCTGTTGTTGTTTGAGTTTGGCCCACAAGCTCAGGTCAGGGGGTTAAGGGCAGGCTTGGTTGTACCAAGAGCGCGTGAAGTGGATTGCCGTCTAGGCATTTCCTGTATGGGATGCAGGACCTGCACATGCGCAGAAGGCCAGCCCAATTCGGGTACCCGGCAACCGCGGAGGCATAGAGCCCAGGGGCGGGAAGAGATGGGAAGGGCAGCTATGCGTGTAACTATAGGGGGAATACCCGACAAGGCAAGCCAGATCAGAACTCCACTCCACTGGTCTCTTCATTTCTCTGGGTCCGGCTATCCTCTTCTGTGCAGTGAAAAATCCCAATTAAATGATCTCTGACATCTGTGCTCCTGTCATTTAAAAAATTAGGAGACTCATGAGACCCTTTCAGTGCCCTAATGAATAGAGCAGCTTTATTCTTGGAATTTCATACATTCTCTGTGCTGCTATGTTCAGTTAAGTCCTTAACCGGGCATGCCCGGGGTTTTGGAAACCATGTTTCATGTATGACACAGACACATCTGGTGGTGAAGTTTAAACATATAAGGTTCCTGGTTGACATCATAAACTTTCTGAAATTGTAAGGTGAGATACTGTGAGCTATAGTATTTTCTTGCTGGTGTCCTTTTTGTTTGTTTTTATTTATTATTTTGGCACATCTAGTCAGAAGTCTTAGCAGGTACAAGTGGTGAGAAGTAGAAAACTGCATTTACTTGAAAGCATCAAATGATTGGAAAAGCAAAACACAAAAGGCCAAAACCTAGAATTTTGTCAACACAGAGAAACAGTCAAGCAAGAGTGTGACTGCCTGGGCACAAATCCAGCTCTGCCACATCGAAGATGGTGACTAAGTCACTTAACCTCTCTATTCCTCCTCTGTAGTGGGTGTGATAGCACCACCTACATCACTGGCTGGTTGAGAGATGACTGGGTTGATATATGTCAAGCACTCGGAAGGGTGACCAGCACATACATGTTAAAGGCTACATAAATTCAGCTGTGTTATCACGAATTCGATACTGACAATTATTGAGCACCTACCGTGCGCCAGGCTCTGTGCAAGATTCAGAATACAAGGGTCGACAGAACCCACTGTGCCTTCAGGGCTCACAGCCCCACATCCAAGAAGGACAGGTTCATTTCACACACACACACATACACACACACACGCAGACTGGCCCGTTCTGGTCAGCTGCCTGAATGTGATCACTGTCCTTTAGATATATTAATTTTTAAACAGAAGCCTGCCCATCAGAAGCACAGAAGTTCACCTTGAAGGTCTTAACGTGTTGTGTTCCTGCTTTGCTTTGTCACCTCTGGCTCTGACCTCTCTTCTGCGGACCCTTGCGTGTACCCGGTCCCATGCCTGCCCCTTTCCACACAGAAGTGGCCCCACATGGGATTCCACTCTGCCTCCCCAAATGCCTCCAACCCAAGGCTGTGGGAGGTGAGCTTGTTCTGAGCACATTAATCTGTTTTGCAGACTTTCCTTACCCAGAAGGGAAATTATGCCACCACCCTCTAGCCCATCCAGGACTGTCGATGGTGACTTTTTCTCCCCACAACAGGAATTAGCGCCAAGATAAAGAAGAGTTTTGCTAATTATCCCTCCCTTATCCCTCCCTTTTCCACCCATAAGCTGACAAGTTCCTCTTGTTTTCTCCCTTCATCTTAAAAAGCATTGTAAATGCTAACTTCCCGTCAGTAAGCTAAGTTGCAGACACCTAGTTAACTGCTTTATTTAAATCATCTTGTTTAATTTATTTGTAAATTCAGCAGATAATTCTTGGGCATCTACCATGTACTAGGTGCTGTTCTAAAAGCTGAGACTGCAATGGTAACTATGACAAATAAACATAAGCTTTCTTGAAACTTCCATTGCAGTGTGGAGAGACAGACAATAAATAAATAGCACGCCATGTGTGTGTTCTATTGTTTAGTTGTGTCCAACTCTTTGTGACCCCATTGACTGGCCCACCAGGCTCCTCTGTCCATGGAATTTTCCAGGCAAGGATACTGGAGTGGGGTGCCATGCCATCAACCAGGGGATCTTCCCAACACGGGGATCAAACCCGCATCTCCTACATTGGCAGGCAGGTTCTTTACCACTGAGCTACCTGGGAAGCCCTGTAAGAGCAAAAACTAGAAATAAAATAGGTTGATGGGATAAAGAGACTGGGGCTACTTGAGAAGGATGTCCAGGGAATGCACTCAGAGTATCTGGGAGAGGGGAGCATGGAAGGAAGAAGGCTGGAGAGGTGAGTAGAGGCCAGAGCTTTCAAATCAGAGTTGAGGTTTGGAATTTATTCTGCTACTTTGTGGAGAATGGATTATAGGTAAGAGAGGTCAGTTAGGAGAATGTTTTCATACCCAGGAGAAAGCTTATGGAGCCTTGGTACCAGGGTGGTGGAGGTGGTGATGGAGTTTGAGTTGGAGAAGCCATGAATTGAGGGTCTTTTAGAATTAAGGTCAGTAGAACTTGCTGGAAAATTGAGATGAGATAGGGAAGGGGAAGCAGAGGAAGAGAGAATTCAAGCGTGACTCCCAGGCAAGGGGAAAGACAACGGCAGGAACCAATCTGAGGTGGGGAAATCAGGACTTCTTTTAGATATGTATTGTTGAGAAGTTGATTAGTCCCCGAGAAGATGTCAGTGCCAACAGAGGTCAGAGAAGTCAGGGACAAAGATGTAAATTCACAAGGCATTAACATGTAGACAGGATTAGATGAGATACGCTATAAAAGAGTAGAGATGCAGAAGAGAACATGTTTCAAGAACGCAACACAGTCTAACCAGGTCGTACTGCTCTTATTCCCACTTTGCAGATAGGTTAAGTGATTTGCTCAAGGCCCAGTAAATGGTGGCAATGGGGTTTAACCCAGGCATCTGCTCCCATCCACTTTGCCATAGTGGACACAATGGTGCTCTGCTTCCTTCATGTGCCACAATCTCTCTGCAGGAAGAAGATGATGATGGTCTGCCTAAGAAAAAGTGGCCTACGGTAGATGCTTCTTATTATGGTGGCCGAGGCGTTGGAGGCATTAAAAGGATGGAGGTAAGGACAGCTTCACTTACTCATGTCTACGTGCTGACTACTCAGTGACAGAAAACCAAAGCAAAATGGTGAAAACTCATACTTAAGGTCTAATGGGGATGTGAATCGTGAGGCATCAAGTATAGCCTTTTACGTATGCACCCTGGTGTCTTGTCCACTGTGAGTCAGAGCAATTCACTCATTAGCTCAAGTTCCCCCTACCTCCACCCCAGTGGTTTCTTCTATCACTGGAATAAAATCCAGAGTTCTTGCTGGGCCCACAATGCCTTTGCGTATGTTGTTCCCATGCCCGGGATGGTTCCTCCCCCAAATACCCATGCCCCTTGCTTGCTTTTACTGCTCCTCCAGTCCTTCCCCCTTTCCCTCTCTCTACTCCACCCCTCTTCTCTGGTCCTCATGACCCAAAAGAAATGAGGACCGGGTAGCACATCATACAGTTGTTTGTGACCCCTGTTCTCCAGGGGCATCATATTTTATTTTGTCATTTTGTGGGGTTTTTTGTATGTTATTTATTTTAGGTTCGTTGGGGAGAAAAGGGCTCCACAGAAGAAGGTGCTAAGTTGGAGAAGGCAAAGAATGCAAGAGTCAAGATGCCGGAGCAGGAGTACGAATTCCCCGAACCCCGAAATCTGAACAACAACCTGCGCCGGCCCTCCTCTCCCCGGAAGTGGTACTCTCCGATCAAGGTGTGCCTCTTTCTACTCAAAAACCCATCCTCACTCCCTGTAAAACACTTACCTAGAAAGAAACAGAATCTCTTGAGATGATAGCAAACCACAATCCAGCTCGTCACAAAGAAACAAAGTTCTCAAATCATGGACTTGAAAGTTTAAATGTATACTTTCTCAGTTTCCACAATATCAAGGTGAGAGCTGGGCTTTTTTGTTTTAATTGGAGTACTGTTGATTTACAGTGTCTTGTTAGTTTCAGGTATATAGCATAGTGATTCAGTTTCATGTATATATACTCTTTCTCAGATTCTTTTCCATTATCGGTTATTGCAAAATATTAAGTATAGTTCCCTGTGCTATCCAATAGGTCCTTATTGTTTACCTATTTTATGTATAGTAGTTTCTATCTGTTAATCTCTCTCAAACTCCTAATTTATCCTCCCCCCCTTTCCCTTTTGGAAACCACAAGCTTGTTTTCTGTGTCTGTGAGTCTGTTTCTGTTATTTAAGTAAGCTCATTTGTATAATTTTTGTAGATTCAGCGTATAAGTGATAGTGTATAGTATTTGTCTTTCTTTAACTTACTTCACTTACTGTGATAATATTTAGGTCCATACATGTTGCTGCAAATGGCATTATTTCATTATTCTTTTTTTTTTTTTTACAGCTGGGTAATATTCCATTGTGTATATATATATATATTTATATACATTTCTTTTTCACTTATCAGTTAACGAGCATTTAGGTTGTTTCCATGTCTTGGCTATTGTAAATAGTGCTACTGTAAACACTGGGGTGCTTGAAAGTTTTCAACTTTTCCCAGTATATGCCCAGCAATAGGAGCTGGGCTTCTTAAAATCCCCATAGCAAAGTGGTGGAATGAGAGTGGACTTGAAGAAAGTGACTTGGGTAGTAACCCCAGAGAATGAATATAACTTTCAATAATTTCATTGGTAGGCTTTCCATAGTCTAATAACAATGGCTGGATTCTCCTTGATGCCTAATATCTATCCTTCTTGCCACAACAGAAGCCCATTTCCCTTTATTCAAGCCATGTGCTGGTGTAGTGGGCTGTGTTGGCCATGAGTCTAGTACTCATTTTCCCTGGCTGCGAACAAAATGTCTTATTTCTCCAGCATCTCTCTTCCCCCTCACAGTTCCACAGCTTAACTGAAAGCCTTTTTAACTTATTGGGAAATTTAAGTCATTGGAGGCAGTTAGTGCTTCCTAAAAGCCTCTTTTCTCTTCCTCATGGGTGCAGATGTCTTTGAATTCATGTGATTCATTCAACACCCTTGCTCCTTGGTCTTCCCCATAAGCATGTGCACTATGCCAACCATCAAAGAGTACTAGAAAATCATATCCAAAAAGACCGACATAGTCTACAGAAAAACTAGAATGGTAGAGTCTTTGCTCTGCCTGGGTCTGTCTGGAATCCAAGGCTCCAACCCAGATCTGCTCTGTGCTGCAGACAGAACTATGCCAAGGCCTCAGGTGAAAGACTCAATATAAGAACCAGCTCTCTTTGCGGAAGAATGAATACATGTGTATGTATGGCTGAGTCCCCTTGCTCACCTTTGAGTCCACCTGAAACTATCACAAAATTCTTAATCAGTTATACTCCAATATAAAATAAAAAGTTAAAAAAAAGAACCAAATCTCATCAGCAGCGCCCCCCCCCCACCCACATACAGCTTTACTCCCCTTCCAGTGATAAACTGAGATATTTGCTATTTTCAGAGCAGCTCTTCTCCCATGAAATCAAAAGAAGTAACCATTTTAAACAGTGGAGGAAACTTTCTTGGTAGTTGTCTCTGCTCAGTTGAATTACCTCATTCTCAAACTAATCTCAGTGAATTGTCATTTTGGTTTGTTGTGTTTCAAGTGGTGAGATTCTTAAGATAAGCCACCCCCTCTCCTAGAGCAATGGGTTGAACTTTGGAAAAAATGTGGCCCAAATGTAGTTTGCTTGACTAACAGCTGTTTGCTTCTAATTATATTCTAATGTGGAACATGCTGTGGCGTGCATGCATGCGCAGACAGGAAGGAGCCAAGGAGAATCTCAGATGAAGGCGAAAGGGGATTTTCTATTATGTTGTTTTCAGAAATCTGTACCTTGTGACTAATACAACATATTTGGTAAGAGCCAGGGTTTCATCTCTGTAATCTTGGATATTGAGAGAGCTTTAATTCTATTTGAAGAATTCGTATTTGCTTGAGAGCATGTTATTCATCTGGTAACTAGTGGTCTAGGACTGAGTTTTATGAACAAATGAGCATATAGACAACTAGATTTATAGAAATATCAAAATACTCCCAACACACACTTGGAATTAGTGTCAGTTGAATTGAATATTTGTTGTGTACCTACTGTGTGCCAGGTACTGCTGGATATTGAATCTATAGAGGGTCTCAAACTTGGCTGAGAATCAGTCACCTGTAGGAGCTTTAAAAACACAAATTCCCAGGTCTAATGTCTCAAACCTCATGATTCAGTCTCACAAAAGGCTTTCAAAGTCTCCCTGGCCTTTATGACCTACCCACTTTTTCTCATGAAGGGAAACTCCTTTTTTCCCCTAATTTTCTCCCTTTTTGAATTTCCCATCCAAACTCCCTAAGGGAGACCCCACTGTTGCCTCGGTTACCGCTCCCTCCCCAGCCCCTGCCCTTCAGCCTTGGTCACTGTCTGTGTGTGTGCAAGCTGGTTCTCAACGTGTGGCCCCTGGATGGGCAGCATCAGCATCCCCCAGGAGCTTGTTAGAAATGAACACCCTCAGGCCCCAAGCCTGACCTGCCGAATCAGCAGCGTTAGGGCCAGGTCCCAGTTAAAAAGGGATCACCGAAGGTACCAGCCAGCCTTCCAGAGGAGGAGAGCAGGAACCGTGGTGCGGTGGCAAAGTGACCACAATCATGCCTCGGAGACATCCTAAATTTCACATGGGTCCATTGTTCTCGCAAACACAGCTGCTGGATTAATGTTGGATGGTTGGAAAACTGCATGTTAAGGGATCACCAAAAAAGCCAGCTGGAAAAAACCTGTGATGCTGCTGGGCTCATTAGGCACCTCTATAGGACCCCTTTGTTAGGACATGAGAAAGCGTGAATGCTCCTCCTACTGCTGGAGCAGCTCACACAAAGGCTTAGCACAGCTCATTCGTTCGTTCATGTGACTGCTCCTGTTTGTGAGTCTTCCCCCAACCAGATTTGATCCCTGCTGGAGGCACCAATTATGCTTAACTCATCTTTGAATCACCCACAAACAGCATTGTACCTGGCATGGAGTAGGGATTCCTCCACCTCTTGTTAATAGAGCTGATGCGTGGGATGCAATTATGAAACCACACCCAGAGCATCATGCCAGATAGACTTTCTCCTGTGACTTACCCAGATCACTTTGGTGCTCTCAGACCAAAGAAGGTGACATTCTTCTTGCCATCTCTTTGAGGCAAGGAGAGAAAAAGAGGTCATCCTATGTGTAGCTGGGCCAGATTGTCAAGGGAAGGGAAAGAACAAGAAAGTTTGAGAGTAGAAGCACAGAACAGAATTGAAAGGTCATAATGTACACTGTTCAGAAGAGCAGCCTGTCCACCAGAACTTCAGCCTTTGGACTGTAACCTCATGCGTGGTTCACAATGAACCCCATTCTAGCCACAATGTCTATACACACCCACTAGGCCTTGGACAAAGCATTCAGCCTCAAGCTGTGCTGTAAAGTCTGTTTCCCTTTCCTGAACCCTCTCGCTGGATTTGTCTTGGTCCTGGCAGGAAGCAGAAGGCACACTCCAGAGGTCGAACTCACACAGATCTGGGCAGGGTTAAGAGAATCCGTGGCAATGGGGAGGCATGCAGGCACTCCACAGTGAGAGCTGTGGCATCCCTGGGCCTGAAGGGCAAGGAGAGGAGAGGGTGTTACTGGATCCAATGAGAGCTGCAGCCCCGGAGCAGAGGTCACCCAGTGGGAACTGTGGCCACAGAGAGGGAGTCAGTAAGCTAAATCTGCCCTGCTCCCTGTTTTAATATGGTCCACAAGCTAAGAATGGTTTTTATATTTTTTAATGATTTTATTAGCACCTACATAATAGCCTCTTGACCTACAAAGCCTGAAATATTTACCCTCTGGGCCTATACAGAAAATGTTTGCAGACCCCTGCCCTATAAGAAAGCAGCCACTGATGGAAGTGGGGGGTCGGGGAGAGAATAGAAGGAACAAGTACCAACCTCCCTGTTATCTTGCCCTCTTCTCTCCCTTTTTAAATTGAAGTATAGCTGATTTACAATGTTGTATCAGTTTCAGCTATATAGCAAAGTGATTCATTATATATATTTTTTTTCTTTTTCAGATTCTTTTCCATTATGGGTTATTACAAAATACTGTGCTATATGGTAGGGTTCTTGTTGGTTGTCTATTCTATATCTAGTATATTTAGTATTGTGTATATGTTAATCCTAAACTCCTGATTTATCCCTCCACCCCCTTCCCCTCTTTGGTAACCATAATTCATTTTCTATATTTATGGGTCTGTTTCTGTTTTGTAAGTAAATTCACTTATATCATCTTTTTTCAGATTCCACATATAAGTAACATCATGATGTTTGTCTTTGTATGACTTACTTCGCTTAGTGTAATAATCTCTAGGTCCATCCATGTTGCTGCAAATGGCATTATTTCATTCTTTTTGATGGCTGAGTAATATTCCACTCTATATATACCCACACAGACACACACACACATGCGTGCGTGTGCCCCACATATTCTTTATCCATTCATCTGTCTGCTGTCATCTTCTGGTGCTACCTGTTGGCCAGGCCAAAGGGAAGCTAAATGATGCCATCTGTTGAGGTTGCGCTTCCAAGGCATGGAACCAGGAAGGCAGAGAACTGCAGAGAGTGGATGGGGGCAGGCAGCTCATGGAGGATGGCCCGCCCACTATCAACAGGGAGAACATCTCCACCCAGGGCAAAACTTTCAGAAAGTTCTAGAAAGAGTCCTGGTTCCCCAGTGATGGTGGTCAGAATCACACACCTTTAAACTGGTTGCATTTGACTTGGTTTCTCAAGCATTCCAGGAAGTAGATTTGAGGACCAGAGAAGCAGGGGAGCCCGTCGCCTCAGCACACCCCAGGGGAGCTCCCTAGGAGAAGGAGTCCACCCAGGCTGCTCCCTGCCGTCGCCCAGGCTCATTTAAGGCACTGACCACACTGACCACACTTCACCCTTTCCTCATTCCAGGCTCATGATCAGGACATTTTCCGATATTTGCCCTAAATTTTTCTTTGCTCGGTTTTCACCCCCTGGATTTACAGCAATCCCGTGCTTCTCATTAAATTGGGACTGACCGCTTCAGGCGAGTTAAGTAATGCCCAGATGTATGGCCACCAGAAAGATTAAAACCAGGTCTGTTTTCAAGTTTGCTGGAAGGCTTGCAGCCTTCAGAGAAATGATTTTCCTCCTTTTCCAGTAGCTCCTCCCTTTGACTGGCAATGACAGAAATGACAGCTGAAGGACAAAAGCCAGACCCTGGCTGGCCCTGCAGACCACTGTGTTCTGCAGAAGAGCCAGACCGGCCTGCGCTGCTCACAGCGCAGGGAAGCCGGTGGTCTTCTGTTCATTTTCTTTCAGGCAAACCTGTCATCCCTGGCCTTAAGCACCTTGACCTTGTAATCAAGCAGCGTTCAGCACTGAACTGCCCTGAACGAAGCTCTGTGCCGTCCAGCGAGACACACTGAAGCCTTAAATGTTGTCAGATGTGCTGTTGACGTTGAACAGGCATTTTTTGTCCCTTCCCGGCTACATTTTAGAATGGTTCCAAACATGTTTTAAACAAAGACCGAAAGAACAGAGAAAAAAAATGACCATGTGTAAGTGTGTCTATGTGTGGGTATTTGTAGGGGAAGTTTCTAACTTATGCATTCATTTGTTTCATTTAAGGAGACGTATGAGTCACAATATTTACCATGTATTTTAAGGTATAAAAAATTAGTATTAGTCTCTCACAGCCCTCTAAGTTGAACTGCCCTCAAAATTCCCAGCTTCTGACTAACTTCCAAGTAGCTGAGGCAGACAAACCAGAAGAGAAGATACAGCTGCTGCCTCCCACCCCTCCTCCCACCCCCAAAAAAGGAAAGAAAGGCAGCCACAAAGTCCATGCACCAAGATGCTTTGAGCAATGGACCTCACAAACCTCCTGGCATGGTCTTCTTGTTTAGGAAGAAACAAGTGAGCATTGATGGAGAATTCCTGGTTTGCCAGCCTTTGTGGATTGGAAGATACTGATTATCAGGCTGGGGTCAAGTTGGGGAACCTGGAATTGGTACACTTCTCATGTGATAGTCAAAGTGTGTCAATTTCATATGAGAGAAAGATATATATAAATGTCAGCTAATACACTTTGGTGGAGGGTTCCCAGAATGGTGGAGAATCTTTAAGTTTCACAGAAGCATTCCTTCTGGGGAGTGAGGACCTGTGTCTTAAAATGTACCTTGTAAAGAGGGCCATGCATGCAGGACACTCAGATCTGAGAGAAATAGTGGAGTCAACTCAGAGGCTCCTGCCAGGCTGTGAGTAAAGCCCACCAACCACTTGGAAGACTCTCCCGAGGCTCTTCTGGCCCCAAAGGGATGTTATTAATAAGCCCAGTAGCTACTGTCTTGAAATGACAAAACTTCTGCCTCCTCTCAGAAAATCAAGCAAAGGAACCTTGTTCTGTACTTCTCTTTGACTTTTAAGAGTTATTTTTTATCCTCTTGATTCTAAAAACACTTGTTCTAAAGCTTACTTCAGTTCTTGCATAAAATGCTACCTGATGTATTGACAGAAGTACAGCAAGGTATAGGATGTATAGATTACCCCAACTGTTTTCTGTGCCACACAGAATGGGGACTTTGGATTCCTTTGTGGAACTTTCAGAATTCAGAGCACTGAGGCTCCAATCAGAACTAGCTGGTCTTACTTTGGCCAGAACAGCTCATGATAGCAGTTCACCTGGATGAAGGGCACAGCTGAGTGACGCATGTACCACAAGTCAGGCATAGTCCCGAGGGCCTTTTTTGCACTCACTCCTTCATTCCTTACCAACATCCTCAAAATTAGAAACTGCTACTTACTCCTTCTGTTTTACAATGGAAGAATCAAGGCACAGAGGGGTAACTTGCCTAAATTCACACTGCTAATAAAGATGTTTCTTCATTTATTTTATTACCAACAAAGCATCCATTCCAGCTAGCCACGAAATCTGTTATTAATCAAGTAGTAGAAAGGACTGGGAGCCTGAAGGTAAAAGACCGATCAGGAAACTATTCTCAGGATGAGTGACAGATGATCAAGGCCAAGACAGTAGCCAAGGAGACAGTGGGGCAGGGCTGGACAGGAAGAGGCAAGAGGGGAGATGAGACAGAATGTCCACCAGACAGGGTCGACGTTGGACATGAAGGGGTGGCAGAGAGAGAGGAGATGAGAATGACCTGTCTGGTCACTGCCTGTCTGGATGTTGGTGGTGCTCCAAGGCATACTCAAGGCAGGGTGTCAAAGGAGGAGCAGGTTGGGGAAAAATTATTCAATATGTGATGCTTGGAGTTTTTTTATACCTGTGATATGTTTACTTTACAACTAAGATTTGGTAATTGGATTGGAACCTTATATGAGCCATGGGCAGACAGGTGGAAATTTGACCCATGAGACCAGGTGAAAGTAGGCGGGGTGAGCATTCCGCCTGGGGGTGAGTCTAGTAGTGCATCAAGTGTAGGCAGAGGGGAGAAGAGGCTGAAAAGGATATGAGAGAGTTAAGAAGGAGCAGGCAGAGCCAAGGTTTAGCCAAGCCTTAGCGAAGCAGCTGTGGTGGAGTTTTGGGGGTTCCCAGACACCGTCATAGAAGCCAGGGGGAAAGGCGGAAATGGGGTTGGAGGACAGAGTGGAGGACAGGTGATCCAGGCTTGTAAAGTACACATTATTGGATTCTTACTCGTCATCTTACATTCATTTCCATATTTCTACAGAGCATTTCAAATTATCATTTTAATGACTTTACCTAAGGAATAATACATTGATAACACTGAGTGAATGCTTTCTGTGAGACAAGTATCTTACTTCAAGGGCTTCCCGCCTGCCAATGCAGGAGACATAAGAGACACGGGTTCAATCCCTGGGTCAGGAAGATCCCCTGGAGGAGGGCTCAGGGACCCACTCCAGTATTCTTGCCCAGAGAATCCCATGGACAGAGGAGCGTGGCGGGCTGCAGTCCATGGGGCCACCAAGAGTCAGACATGACTGAAACAACTTGGTATGTACACATCTTACTTCAATATCTAATTGTAAGCCTTTTAAGAAATCCATAGAGCAGACAATATTATTGTCTCTCTTCTTTTTAAAGATGAGAAAGGTTAAGACTTAAGGACATGAAACAGTTTGTCTAAGGCCACAGCAGAACTGGTGAGGGGCAGCCCTGAAATACAGTCTAAAGCCAGTCATTTTGTGCTTAAATATCGAAGAAACATGACCCATTCTCCTGGTGTTGCACATCTAGGTGGTTTTTCCCTCTTTTCCCTGCCTGAAACTTTGGATTTCTGCTGAGTTAATTATAACACTTCCTCAACAGCCACTTTTTCTTTTAGCCCCATCTCATTGCACCTTATTTGTCAAGGAGTTGAGTGATCAGTGCACAGAGTACTGAGAGGGGGATGATTTACCAAGTCAGTTACCAGGAGTCCCCCTGAAAAAAGGGAAAAGAAAAGAGGCATTCGTCCAAGAAGTCCACCTGTTTATATCCTGAGATATAAATGCTTATCCCAAAGAACTTTAAAGGAAAACATTTAACCAATGATTGAAACGGTTTAATGCAAAAAACCATGCTGAACACAGCAGCAGTACTTCCCAGCATTCTGAAGTCATTCCAGAATATTTTTAGAGATTTTTGTAAATACTTGGCCAAGAGAGATGAGAAACATTACGCTTAGCAAGACAGAGTTGAACCCACAAGAACTCAAGTAACCATTGATAAAGGTTGCAGAGCACATTTTTCATATCTGAATAAAACCCACCAGAAAATAACTTCAGAACACCAACTCTTTAAGGTGGCATTCTTAAGTCGATACTGCCACTATGAAAGCTTTGTGGCAAGGAACTTGAAGTTTCTAGACTCTCTTAGCCTTTCAGCATTATCCTTGAAAGACCACTTACAGATCAGTGTTTTCAAACATGCTCATGAGACCCCAACAGGAATACATGTTGGCCCAGTAAATCCTTATGTGTGCACATGTGTGTATTCACTTCACACACTAATACTCACACCTGTGCATGTTTAACTGATACTCATTTTTCACAAATCATACTTATCCTCACCATGTGCCATTAACTCAAATATTTTCTTTCCTATTAATTCAGATCCTAATACACAAAATTATTTCACGAGGGGTTGAAGAGTTGCAACCCCCAGTTTAGAAACCCTGTTCTAGAGGAAAGTGCTCTGACCAGAAGATCTGCACAAGGAAGAAGCTGCAATTTGTATAGTAGAAAGTATATGAGCTTTGCACAGGAAACTATATTCAAAATCCTGTGATAGACCATAATGGAAAAGAATATTTTCAAAGAAGGTGAAGTGAAAGTGAAAGTCGCTCAGTCATGTCCGACTCTGCGACCACATGGAATGATCCATGGAATTTTCCAGGCCAGAATAATGGAGTGGGTAGCCTTTCCCTTCTCTGGGGGACCTTCACAACCCAGGGATCGAACCCAGGTCTCCTGCATTACAGGTGGATTCTTTACCAGCTGAGCCACAAGAATGTAGATATGTATATAACTGAATCACATTATAGTAGAAATTAACATAACGTTGTAAATCAACTATACTTCAATTTAAAAATTAATAAATGCCATTAAAAATTTTTTTTTAATATTTAGAATTAGACAGACATGGTGGGGGCATCCAGTCACACCTCTCCAGTTTACAAGTTGTGTGCCTCTGGCCGAGTTAGTTGACCTCTCTGATTCCTTCCCCATAACTCTTTGGGACTGCTGGGAGAATGAAATGAGCAGACACACAGAAAAGCACCTAGCCCAGCATATGGCAGCACTGGATGCATTCATTCATCTAACATGTATTTACTGAGCACCAGAAACTGTGCTAAGGGCCGGGTATACAGCAGTTTAAAAAAAGCAGCAGCATCTCTGCTTCCATGGAGCTGGCATTCCAGATGACAGAGACAAATACCAAGCAAATAAACAGAGTCTTTGTCAGGGAGTGATAAGGGCTGTATTCATTTCCTACTGTTTCTCTAACAAATTACCTCTAACTGAGTGGCTTAAGACTGCACAAATTTATTGTCTTAAGAGTTCTGGGGGTCAGAAGCCCAAAATGGGTCTCACTGGGCTAAGATGAGCAAGGCCGGGGCTGCACTCCTTCTGGAGGCTCTAGGAGAGAATCCCATCTCCTCATCTTTTCCAGACTCCAGAAGCTGCCCGCTCATTGGCTTGTGGCCCCCTTTCCTCCCCAAAGCCAGCTACCATGGGTTGAGTCCTTCTCAGCTGGGATCACTCTGACTCTGCTTCTGTTTCTCCATCTCTTTTTCTGACTCGGACCCTCCTGCCTCCCTCTGTTAAGGACCGCTGTGAAATACATAAATAATAAACAAATCCATGTGGTTAGCTTGGGTCCATCCAGATGATCCAGGATCATGTCCCCAGTCTAAGATCCTTAACATAATTGTTGCAATTCGAGCGCAGGTTGAAAAAGAATTTCCAGACACACAGCACTTTAGAAGGGAGTGAGTTTATTAAGAACAAAGAGCAGAGATCAAGGAGGCACTGCAAACACAGTGGGCTGACCTGGCAGACCAAGAAGAGTTAACAGTTTTTGTGGGTTAATAGCCAATTTTTACAGCCTCCAGACAAAGAAAATTCCTGCTGGAAGGTTGGTGTTAGGTGATTGGTTGGGGCGCGATAGAGTGTTTACTAGAGTGAGCATCTTTGCCTAATTTGAAGTCAGGAGGCCTGTTGGTGATGATCAGGGGCTTTTGGCAACAGTTACCAAGGGGCTCAATTGGCTTGTTGACCTGGTTCTGGGCTCCGCTTCTGTGGCCTTGGTACAGGGCTCACACCTGTGGCTTTAGAACAGGACTCAACAGTAATCAAATCTGCAAAGTCCTTTTTTTTGCCATGAAAGGGAATGTAGTCACCAGTTCCAGAGGCTAAAACGTCGTGTTTGAAGGTGGAGGTGAGCAGATTTCCTGGTACTGAAGGGAAATCAGACAAAATAAAGGTGACTTCTGCCTGGTGGAGTCACCAGCCAGGGTTAATATTAAGAGCAAAGCTAAATAGATGTCTTTTTTCCCTGTGTTTTTAGTGTTTGCAGTGGCAGAAGCCAGCTCCACTCAGCATGTCTAAGGAATTAGATCATTAGACTCCCTTTGTCATGTACTATGAAAACTTTAGTCCTCACAGATTCAGTCTTCTCAGATTCAGCCAATCACCTACAACTCCAAAGGGGACTGTGATTTGTGGTGATCCGTGATCCTTGGTCATTTGTTCCTCAAGCCTAGGATTCTGAAGCCTCCTGTGGGGACAGCCATGGATCTACATCCCAGGACACTTTCATTGGTCTAGCCCCACCCACACTTCTATTCAGTCATTTTTCTGAATTTGTCCTCATTGTTTCATTTGTAAACTTGGGACACTAAGTGGCAAGAAAAAACTTTAGTGCAAGTTGAAAAGCTTGACCTGCAGTATGAGGAGATGCCCAGAAATGCAATGAGGGCAACTGGCTGAATGACTCCTCTGTGTCTGCAGACCTGAGGCTACGCTATAGTCGCAGGTGTGTCTTGCATGAGCATCACGGTTCTCTGGGATGCATCTCTTCTCCTCCATTGCTGAAACCCACATTTTGAACTAGAGAGTCACATCCTGTGACAACTGCATTGCTGGTGAAGTGTGGTTCATATGACTGAAGAAGCGTGGAAAGTTCATGTCTGTGCAGGCCTTTGGTCTGGTTTCAGATGTAATCTTGGTGCATTTGTTTCATTTCAGGGAAAACTTGATGCCTTGTGGGTCCTACTAAGGAAAGGCTACGATCGTGTGTCCGTGATGCGTCCACAGCCAGGAGACACGGTAGGATTCGTTAACAATGTCGCATACATTGGTTCTTTCTCTCTCTCTCCCTCTGACTGTTGAGCTGGAATAACTCCAGGTATATGAATCCAGCTATCATATTATGTTGTGACAAATCAGATACTAGTTTTCAAACTTTGGGTTCTACAAGACCTTGAGTTTCGACTTGCTTTTCTGAAAAGGATTTTGACCAAAACAGGTTAGATTAGCTTTCTAGGAATTGAGCTGCTGGGTGGTACAGTGAGTGAATAAAGCAGGGATGCTCAGGCAGCTTCCAGAGAGAGGGCTGCTGCTCCTCGGCCACACTGGCCAGTGGTCACAAGCAGGATGCCAGGGCCACAAGGTGGAGCCAGGGAATAGGGACCATAGGAAAACTCTCCCATCATCCAGCAGGTGCTGGGTTTGTCTGATCCAGGATCACAGGAGGGTCTTCCACAATGAGGATTTTCCCCGAAACTGTCAGGGCCAAGCTCAGAGTGTCTCCAACTGGAAGGAGATAGACAAGGAGGAGGCCGCAGAGGCCTTAGTCCTCCTTTTGTAAATGAGGAAACAGAGGACAGGACAAGCTGAATAATAACAACGCTGGAAACAACCTCAGTTCTGCCATAATCACGCCATTGCTAGCTCTTCTGGGAAGAGCTAATCTCTCTTTTATAAAATCTACAAAGCAAAGCCTGGGACCAAATTCTCCCTCAACCAGCCACAACCTGCATCTTTCATACGCTGCTCTGGGAATCAGACACACTAACCCAAAAGCAAAATCAAGGTGTCTAATTTGGGGCTTCTTTTGAATCAGGTAGAGTTGGGTCTGAATTTTGCTTCCTTCCTGCCTGGAAAAAACTCTAAGCAAATCACGTGACCTCTCTGAATGCCATTCTTCATATTGTAAAGTGGCTGATAATAATTACTGCAGGGTGGCTGGCTGGAGCCAGTAATGTTTGTAAAGCATTTGGCTTAGCGTTTGAACACATTAAATAGTAATGCTCAGTCAAACATTGTTATGATTAGTTACCTTATGCTTTTCTGTCTGTGAAAGGTTGATGCAGAAATTCAGACTATATGACTGTTGATTATGTCAGATATACCTGCATCTTTACACTGCCCACTCTGCAACACGGCACAACTAATAGAACCCAAGAGCAGGGTCAGTCAGGCAGGTCACCCTCCCTTTGCACCTGGTGACAACAGGTGACTTGTGGTTGAGAGGATTTGGTCCAAAGTTTCACTAGCTGCCAGCTAGCTGTTTCTGCTCCACATTTCGGCAGGGACAGCAGGCAAGTATGATGTAAAAAAAAACACCCAGGGCATATAAATGCTGGGCCAACTTGACCTTCTTGACCTCTAGAATTTGTTTTTTGTCTGGAAGTCAACAAGAACACATTGCTAGAGCAGATTTTAAAGTACAAACAGCTAACAGAAATGAGCCTTGGCCATCAGCCTTGTACTCAGCATGGTATCTGGCCTTATAAGTTATACATATGGTTTCTGTGGAAAATTAAGAAATTTTTTAGCCTGCATGAGACGCATCTAACAGATTAAGAAAAAAGCAATAGGATAGGTAAACTTCTCAGACTCAGCAGTACTATTTTTGTGATAGAACATGCTTGTCCATGATCAAGCCCGTTTTTTTTTTCAGAGCACTTGAAAAACATTTCCACTCAACTTTGTTAACATTCCATTCTTCACTGACCAGTTTGCCAGAAACAGATTTATAAACTGGGTCAACCAGAGAATCGAGTGTAGCAAAGAGGAAGGATAAGAGAAATATTATGGTAAATAAGATATAAGAACTAAAACTGTTTGAGGGCAAATGGCTGATTGGATAAATCTAACAAAAATGAGATGAAAACAGATGGAATTCCTTCTAATGAATCACACCTAGATTGAATCTCTTTACAAATTCTGAATGAAAGTTTGTGTTTCACATTTGAAGACCTTCTTTGTGCTTTTGAGAAATACAATCTCACCCCGAAATTTCATTCTCCAGTCACACAAAATAATAGATGGGAAGAACGGGAGGTCAGAGAATTAGGATACAATTGTGACCATGTTCTCAGAGGTGTTGCAAAGTACAATTGTCCAGCCTACTTTGAAATGGACTTTCTTTACAGGAATCCTGCTAAAATTTTTAAGACACGTGAGAGAGTAGATGGAGAGAACTGTGTCTTTGTAATCATGGTGATGGCCACAGACATCTAGTTGTACACATGGAGATATACAAGAAAGATCATAGATTATGTAGGAAGGGAAATTCAAAGCTACTTTATGGCAACTCAGGAAAGAATTCTAGGAGAAGAGAAGACTATACTGTAGCTTAGCATTATGTGCTTATTCGGTTCTGTTTTCATAACTTCGACAGACTCACTACAGACCTGCCTTCTTTGCACGGTGGATGACTCTGTAAGAATTCCTCAGCACTGATTTATGGGGCTGACCACATTTTCCATAAACTCAAAATGACTACATCCAGGCATGTGCTCATGAACAAGAGTCACAGGTTCTGAGTTTTTCCTTTAAAACAAAAACAAAAACAAATATCACCTAATTACATTCTCAGTTACATTCTGAATTGTTTCAAACACATGTTGATCTCACAGAAACCTGGCACTTCTTCCTTCTCTGTTCCTGACTGCTCCATCCTTCCCCAAATGAACCCACCCCAGCTTTACAGAGGCAGACACAGGCTCACCAGGAGAGCCTCAGAGGCTGCTGGAAAAGCAGAGTGCCTCCAGCCCCCACCACAGAGCAGAGGGCTAGGAGAGGCCTGAGCCCAGAGTCACATCCTTCCCTGGGATTGGTGCCCACTTCCTGGGAGCTGTCCAAGTCCTGGGTCAGGGAAAACATGAATGGGATGACAGCAGGAGACATGAATGCTTTCTGACTGCCACCACCCATCTTGCTCTTTCTGTCTGGGATGGGCCCACAGTCCTGTTGTGTTTTGGAGTCCACCAAGAGAGCCTGAGCCAACATAAAAGGGAAAGTACCAAAGAAGCCACTTAAGTAGCAAACCAGCAACACATCGGATCCTAAAATTTAATAAGGTCACTACGCATATGGTGCTTGCATGCCAAGTTGCTTCAGTCGTGTCGAACTCTTTGCAACTCTGTGGACTGTAGCCCATCAGGCTCCTCTGTCCATGGGATTCTGCAGGCAAGAATACTGGAGTGGGTGGCCATGCCCTCCTCCAGGGCACCTTCCCAATCCAGGGATCAAACCTGTTTCTCTTACATCTCCTGCAGTGGCAGGTGGGTTCTTTACCACTAGCACCACCTGGGAAGCCCCAACCATATGGTATCCGCTGCTTAAACCATCCCCTGGTTTCCAGTGTATAGCCACCGCTTTGCTCTTTCGAAAACATGGATCTCAGCATGCCATCCCAAGACTTCAGTCTTTCAAAGGCTAGGAAGAAGCCCCAAATCCTTAGCTTGATTTAGAAAGGCTTTCCTTGTCATTTCAACTACATTTTCCCCCTGGCTACCGTATCACTCCATAGAGGCTCCAGTCACCTAGAATTGCTCACCGTTCCCTGAACATGCCAGAATCGTCTGTGTCTCTGTGCCTTTGTACAGTCTTAATTTCTCAGCCTGGGATGTCTTTTCCATCATCTCTACCTACTGAACTGTTACCTTGGTAAGATTATTCATTGTCCCCATGGTACCCCTGTAAACACAGAAGGTTGCTGTCCAGACCCAGGCTTTAGAGGAGGTTTTGCCAAAGTAGAGAACATTCACAGAGACTTAGCAGGAAAGTCTGGAAATTAGAACCTGCGTTCCATGACCCTTTGCCAGGATAGTCCCCAAGGCTTCCTATATGGGAGCCTCTCTGACTTAAGAAAATTTTCTTACCATTCAAGGACAAATGGCAGAAGGAATTGGGAATGTTCAGTCTGAGGCAGAAGACTTAAAGGGAGCTGAGAGATTTTTAACTTGGTCAGCATGCTAAGCATTCTTTTTATAAACTATTAATATTTTCTCTCTGGGCCTCCCTGGTGGCTCAGATGGTGAAGAATCTGCCTGCAGTGGGAGACTCAGGTTTTATCCCTGGGTCGGGAAGATCCCCTGGAGAAGAGAATATCAACCCACTCCAGTATTCTTGCCTAGAGAATTCCATGAACAGAGGAGCCTGTCAGGCTATAGTCCATGGGGTCAAGTGGCAAAGAGTTGGACACAATTGAGCAACTAACACTTTCACTTTCATTAATATTTTTAATCACTTACCTGTATTCAAGGAATAATCTTTTCATGCCACTTCATATCATTGTATGATGTGATTTTAAAGGCAAACTGTGACATTATATTTCAGCCTGCCTTCTTTTTAGAGTGCTTATTTTTACAAATGAAACTATCTGTAACCAGGATACTTGTTGCCAGATCATTGTGCACATTCATGAATGTTTCCTTAGGATTAAGCATGCAATTGTCTCATCAATCAATCAAACAGCATGCAAAATTTTAAAGTTTTGACATAAATTGCCAGATTGGGCTCATTATTCATTATTGCCTGAAACACTGTGTGAATTAACACTAGAGCCTGCATCTATGAAAATCCCATCTCCCATTAACATTATTAATCTTACCTATTTGACAGATGCTAATTTAATTTGCATTTTCTGTTATTGAAGTAAAACGTCTTTCAAATATCTATTTTCCCTTTTTTCTATTGCCTATATATGCCTCTATCCTATTTTTCTATTGGATATTTTAGCTTTGATTTTTATATGGCCATTTGCTTAACTCATATTCATTCATTTACTAGTCAAATGTTTTGAAGATCCAGTGGTATATATTAAGTATATGATGCTTATTTCATGAAACTTAAAGTCTAATTTTGTGTGTGTGTGTGTGAGACATTACCTATAATTTTATAGGTAATTTTAACATTTATAGTTTAATCTATGAATGTTTCTAATTTCTGCCTTTGGTGTCAAAATTAGAACAATCTTGTCTAGTCCAAGAGGATGTAAATTTTCACAAAAATTTTCTATTACTTCTACTCTGTCACTTTTAGTTTTTGGTGGTGTTGTGAGTTGGTACCTTTTCTGTATCTTCCTGGGTATTTTATGTAAATTTCAGAGAAGTGCCCTCAGGAGTTATCAGTCATGCTGCTGCTGCTAAGTCATTTCAGTCGTGTCTGACTGTGAGACCCCATGGACTGCAGCCTACCAGGCTCCTCCGTCCATGGGATTTTCCAGGCATGAGTACTGGAGTGGGCTGCCATTGCCTTCTCCGGTCATCAGCTATATGTTATATCAAACTAGAAGCCCTGGAACATTAAAGTCTCTAAAGTACAGAATATGACTTCAGAGAAGACATGAAGTTAAGCCACAGGTAGAAGTTACAGTAACACGTATTTCATCTTAAAAAACTGAAAGACGAGTTTTAACAACAAATGGGCTTCCACAGGCATCACTGGGGTTGCTCCATGTTACCAAACAGGGGTAAAACCAGTCAAACCACTGGGCCAGGACATAGTAAACAGTTCCTGCAGCAGATCACTAGTTCTCAAACTTGAGCACAGAATCACCTAGAAGTTTTGTTAAAACACAGGTTGCTGGATCCCACTGTCAGAGTTTCTGACTCAGCAGGTCTGGGGTGGGGCCTGGAAACTAGCATTTCTAACAAACTTCCAGGTGATACTGATGCTACTGATCTGTGGACCACATTTTGGAACCAATGAGAAAAAAGAATTAGATGTCCATCAAGATCCCTCTAACCCTGACTGCTGGGGACTTGAAGTCAGCATCTCTGTGTTTATTTGACCACCAGTGACTACTTTCCTATGTTTCTCTGCAGAACACCTATTAACCTAATTGGGGAATAACTGCTCTAGCAGAAGTCTAAATATTAAATTAAATACCAACCAGTTGCAGAAAAATCCTGCCAGCTGCAGATGGTTTTGTTCCTAGATTGCTAGTTTCAAACACAGAAATGTAAGGGAGTTTCAGAGATCAGAGTGAACGGAATCCAGTGATTTTCAATCTGGTTGCATGTTGTAATCATCTGGGGAGTTTTAAGACTCTGGTGCCAGGTTCTATTTAATTTTTCTGGGATGAAGTCTGGATACAAGAGTTTTAAAAGCTCCCCAGGTCATTTTAAGAAGCAACTAGGGTTGACAATCAGTGATTTGATCCAATTCTCTATTTCTTGTCCTGGGCAGCATCTTCTGTTTCCCTCATGGAACAATTTGAAGGCAACTCACAACATCCCTTCAAAAACTCTATCCTGTGTTTCATAGGCATAAGGTAAATGGATGATTACAATCACCACACAATAAGCATAGATTCTTCCTGCTCCAATATTATTACTGCTTGGGTAAAGAGAAAGGAAAAGAGAAAATATAACTCTGCCTCCTGGGTCTTTCCCAGATGGAATTAAAATATCAACTTGTCTAAACCCTCCCCAGGCATTTTTACCCCAGCTTTAATGTCCCAACCCCTGCACATGCTCTGGGAGGAGCCACTGGGGTTGGATATCGTCTTTGTTTTCAACTCCTCAGTTTCTCTCCGATCCGGCATGGGGAGGCTGGTACATTCCATCGCTCCATCGCTATCTGCAAAAACAAAATATGAGGCACAGTCTGAACTTGTTTTGCAAGACTGAGCCTCACTGCAATCAGGAGAGACCCAGGAAACACACATGTAGATGGAGATGTACGTAAACAACATATGATACTCCTCTGAAGGGCAGCCGCGGAGGTTGTGAAATCTCCCTGAGCTCCCCAGGGCTGCCGTCTGCACAGCTGTTTCCAGCAAGGGAGCTGGGCCAGTCACGTGGGCCGCATGCCTTCCTACTGTTGCAGAGGCAAGAATGATCTGGACAGGTGATCTCCAGGGACAGAGCGTCCTCAGCCCAGTCCTTCGAAAGCAGACGGGCCTCCTGTAACATAAGCAGACTCGAAGTGTGACGGGCCTCCTGTAACATAAGCAGACTCGAAGTGTCTCCACTCTGTTTCTTGCTTTCTCTTATCTCCCTCTTCATGTACCCTGCGTGACCTCCTCCTCCTTCTTCCGTCTTCATCTTGGCTACCTTCCCTCAAACATTCTTTCATCAAATTTCATCTCTGTGCTCCCACCTAGGAACCCATCCCTGGGCTGGGCACTGGGGATGCCAGTTAGAATAGGACTTAATTCTGACTTCCTGGATTTCAGTGCATGATTTGAAAGGGAAGAGTAAAGCATTGTATTAATTATAGATGGCTATAGAAGCACAGCGGCTTCCCACGTGGAACTAGTGGTAAAGAACCCACCTGCCAGGACAGGAGATATGAGACACTTGGGTTCATTCCCTGGGTTGGGAAGATAACCTGGAGGAGGGCATGGCAACCCACTCTATTGTTCTTGCCTGGAGAATCCCATGGACAGAGGAACCTGGCGGGCTATAGTCCATAGGGTCACAAAGAGTCAGACACGACCAAAGCAGCTTAGCATACATGCACACATAGAAGCACAGATCCATTCACAAGAAGGGGAAGCACTATTATCTCTATTGTATAGAGCAGAAACTGAGACTCAGGGGGAGGCTATTAACTTTCCCTAGGACACACAACTGGGAAGGGGCAGATCTGGGGCTTAATTCAGGACTATCAGACTTGAAGTCCACACTGAGATTCCTCAAATCCTTCATGCATTCAGTAGATACTTGTTGAATAATATAGAAACCTAAGTGTTTCTATATATTCCAAAACATAAGAGTTTCTATATAGTCCTTTTTTATTAAAAAATTAATGTCTATTTTCTTATTATTATACAGATTAACCAAGTCTGGATTAAAATACTGATACCAGTGTCTTGTTACTAGTATAAGTGAGAAAGGGAGTTCCTAATAAGCTGCTAATATTAAAAAAAAAAAAGATACTTGTCAAACACTTCCTGTGAGATGAGCACTGAGTTTGTGCTGGCTGTTCACCAATTAATAAGCTGTGTCCTGTTCCTTGAGAAGCAGGAACCAACAGTCAAGGCCCCAAACACCAGTGTGATGGCTCTGAAATGGATGTGAGAGGTTGGGGGCGGAGGAGGGGATACACCCAGGAAGGGTATTTCACCAGCCTTGGATCAAAACTGGCTTCTAGAAGTGGCATTGAGGTTATGATCAGAGCAGAGTTGTGGAAGGAGGCTCTTCTGTGGGAAGAAATCTTGAGCAAGAATCTGGAGGTGGCCTATGACTTCTTCAGGAGACTTGGGGAGCAGGATTTGGTGGAGGACAGTGCGAGGAGTGGAGGGAAGGGGTGGAGGGGGTGCTGGTCATGGAGCCCACTCTGGGACAGTGTTTTAGGCATAGTTGTGGTCACATTGTGTTTCAGAAAAGTCACGCTAGCTGCAGTGTAGACATGGTGGCCGCCTGACTGGAGGCAATGGTAGGAGGAAGAAAGAGGCTGGATTTAGGAGATGTTGAAGAAACAGAATGACTGGATTTGGCAATTGGCTGATTGAGAGAGCGGGTTGTCAGGGAGGACCTCCAGGTTTTGATCTGAGCCAACTGTGACATCATTCAGCAGGATAAGGGTGCAAGCCGAGCTTTGGAAGGAAAGAGGAGGACTTAGCTTTTTAACTTACAGAATGGAGTGTAAGTACCATGGAGTGTCTAGGGCACAAACATTCAGGAATGCTCACTCTCAGAGTCATATACATGCAGGGTGTGCATCTACAGGACCTGAGAGTGGAAGGTGTGCCCTGACGCCCCCTGACATCACCCGACCTGTCAGGAGGCAGTTTTTCTCTAGTGAGAGTTCTGGGCAGGAGGCAGAGACAAGCGTCAACACCATGACGGCTGAGACCAATGTGAATAGATGCAGAGCCAGGGAGAGGGTAGAGAGAGAAGGGAAATGGCTTGAGTGCTGAACACCCAGGGTCACATCCTTTGAGCTGGGGCGGGGAAAGAAAAAGGAGAACAAGAGGGAAATGAAGAAGGACCAGCCAAAGAAAGAGCAGGTGTGACAGGAGAGTTTGGGTCATGGAAGCCAAGGGAAGATGGTTCATCACGGAGGAGGCTGGGGTCAACAACATCAAGTATGGGAAATTTAGATGAAAGCTGACAGGTCCTCTAATTACCAGCAGTAAGAAGGTCCTGGAGGTCTTAGTGACATGGATTCAGTGCAACGATGGGGGCAGGAGTGAGGCTTAGTGGAAAATGGAAAGGGAGAGCCAAAGCAGTGGCTGGAGGAGAGCTGGACTTGAAAGAGGCTCTTTGTTTGATCAGGATGAAGGACTTGAGAAAGATGAAGGGCTCATGATGGAAGTCCAGGAGGGGCTGAGACTGAAGAGCTCACTGTTGGAGGGCAAGAGCCCTGAGGAAGTAGAAGACCTAGAGGCCAGGAAATGCCTCTCTTCCTTAGTGACCTCAGTGGCAGAGTCCAAGATGGGCTCTCCCCCGTTCAGTGGCCTCTGTCTTCCCTGTGATAGGCCAGCCAAGCAGGGCAGGTAGACGTAGACTGTCTGAGGAGAGGATGAGGAGGAAACCAGTCGCACCTTCAGAATTCTACCTCTCCCATGCATCCGCACTTGCTGCAGTTCCAGGGTGGGTATCTCTTCTTCGTGCAAAGTGAAAGTGAAGTCACTCAGTCATGTCCAACTCTTTGCGACCCAGTGGCCTGTAGCCTACCACGCTCCTTCATCCATGGGCTTTTCCAAGCAAGAGTACTGGAGTGGGTTGCCATTTCCTTCTCCAGAGTCTTCATGCAAGAAACATGGTAATTTGGGATGCCATGTTACAAGCAATTTCACTTCAAAACTCCACCTGCAAGAGAGCCCATTGTTGGGTCCCTAGAATATATTGCTGTATGTTTTATTTCTCAGTGGCAGAATGGAAATAATGATCTTCTCTACCCATGGCACCTAAAGGGCAGTGCTGACTGGATTAGGGTAGTTTATTTTGTTAGTGGAGGCCTCCCACTTCTTTTGTTAGTGGGGGCCTCCCACTTCTCTGATAAATTAATCCCATAAAATCTGTCAATTACCAATTACTAGTTTTATACTAGGTTATAATTAACTACTTAAGTGAGATACTTGTCATATATCAATATTGTGACAGAGCCCTGAGTTTCATAGACAAAGCCATCAACAAATGTCCTTGGTCAGGATTAGGCTAAACCAACAATTCTAGAGTTACTCTCTCACTCTACTGTGTACTAGCAGGATCACTTTTCAGTCCACTGTGCTCTTTAAAATCATGTCCATTTTCCAAAGAATTGTTTGCCGGGAATGCATGCACCTGCATGTGCAGGCTGTGCCCTGTGACAGAGGACCACCCAGAACAAATCACTGGTCAAGCTCCCTGGAACAGGCCTGCATCCCAATTCAGAGAGGAGTGTCTCTTCCTGACTCACACAAAAGCACCATGTGGGCTAGCAATGGCCCCCATCATATGAAAATAGAAAGCAACTCATTTCCTCCCAAGGATTGCTTTAGATACTTTTGCTCAGTCCAGTGGGTTCCCCCAACTTTATCATTCCCAGTAACATCCTTCTCACCATTTCTTGTACTCACCAAGAAAGCATTTACATAGTTAATAGAATTTTTATCCTATATTATCTTTTTTCTTTATTCACTTGTGATCATACATGTATATAACTTAATGTCTGATTCTTTAATTTTATCCCTATAAACATAAGGGGTAAACAATTTTTCAAATTGCTAGGCAATTAAAATCATTAAAACCACTGTTCTATGTGTGCTGGTCAGACATTCCTTCCTGAATACTGGCAATTTTAAAACACATGGATGTCTATGTAAAGACATGAACATCCCCATTTGAACATCTTGCTGGTGAAACAGCAGATCCAAGTACATAAATACCAGCACATTCTAAGACACATCTCAAAAACATGGTGAAAATGGATGACTTGGGCAAGTCCCAGCATCCACAATACACAAAATTGTTTGGTTAACATTCTGTAGAAAGTTTACCTGACCCTGAGGCTCTTATCAGTCATTTCCTGTCTGCTGAGTAACATTTTGCATTTGAAACTCCTCACTTCAGTTTTCCTCTGAATTTGCTTCATTGCACATGCCTCTGTTCTGACAACACTGATTGGTGAAAATAAAATGAACGGAGCAAACCTGAGAGCAGGAAATGTTTATCCAAATTTCTAAGTGTGATGCTTTTCAGCAAATATTACTGAGGTGCTGGGAAGGGCTCTGGGGAAAAGGCAAGTGTGAGACATCAAAGAACAGATGGCTAAGGTTGAGGAGACAGAACAGATGGCGGTCAAGGTAGCTCCCGGGACAGACAAGATTGCTGAAGGGAATGAGAACCACAGAGGAGGGGCAATCATCTGAGAGGATGGGAGACCTTCTCCTGGACTGGTAGGACTTGAAATTGGCTTTGGAGGAAAGTTGGAATTTATGCAGACAGGAAGTAGAAAGTTCGGGGTAGCAGGTTTCCAGGACCAGCTGCAGCCCATTAGTGCCCATGGCCAACCTGCAGAGTGAGAGGAGACATCTCAGGATGGGATACAGAGGATGAGTGTACCTCCTGAGGCTGGAGGGGGAACAAGGATGAGATGTTACCACCCTGATGACAGGGACTGAAAAATTTACACTATAACCGTTTTGAGCTAGTCTTCATCTGGGATAAATATTAGAGTGCCAAATTACATTGTCTTTCAAGAAATTTGATTTCAGGCACAGTTTCTCAAAAGTTTTGCAAAGCTCTGGTTTGACAAGATACTGATAGAGTTTTTCATTGTTTTTAATGTATGTAGAAAACTTGGCCATAGGCATCTTTGTCTTGCAGAACAGCCCAGTTAAAACCATTCTACCAAAGCTCAAGAACGCAAAGGATCCAATGTGTTGGTAAATAGTTAATAGGCTGATAATTAATGATATTGGTTTGTAAGGATGAAACAAAATGACAAGTGTAAATAATTCAAACAGATGGGAGTTCATTTTCTTCCCTTCTTTACCCTGAAAACTACAATTGATTTCAAAGAAGTTAGATCTCTGCACACATGAAAAACTTCTCAGAATTCCTCTCTCATATTTAATTCAGCAGTGACTAAAAGAATCAAATTACTGTATTTATGTCTTTATATAAAGGTCAATTCCTTCTTCCACAATAGACAATAGGCTTTATATAAGGCTTTTTTCTTAGTCCCTCTGCTGTTTAATTCAATTCACAGAACCGCTGAAAAAGTAGACTTTCTATTTTAAAGTAGGGGAAAAGAAGTTTGCATAGAATATATTGGTTTTTACTTTGAGTAAACAGGGATCTTCAAAATTTCTATCAGTGTCTGACACCAAGATGTAAAGTCCCCAATAGATCTGGAGAGAAAGTCCAATTTGCTGGCCACTGACTTCTGACCTTTCATAAACTTTTGTAAGACTAGATCATTTAAGAAAAAAAAAGCAAATTATAGGAAATGTTCCTAGAGGGTGTGATTTATTTTGGCTGAGCCCCTTCCCTGGATGTTTGAATTCTCAGTAGTATTTATTCAGTTCTCACCCTTGGAAATCTTTCCTTCACTGTCTCATTGGAGAGGAACATGAGTACTTAGAATTCTTGGCTTACCCGCCTGATTTTACAAAAGAAAAAGTTCAAGACATCCTCTGTCCACAGCAAAAACCAAACTGTACCCAAAACCTGCAAAGTTAACTTTTTTTGGAGAAGTTAAACCCAAAGTTGATGGTGCAGAATATGCCATCTTGAGTTTTGGGGGGTTTTTTTGCACTAACTTCCCGCTCCCAGTGGGAGGTCTCTTTAAATAAATAATATGAAGGTATCTGATGTGGCTGAGGTCTCTCCCTCCCCTTCCAATCTCCCATAACCTAATCCCTTTTTTTTCCACACCCATACATATTTCCATACTCATCAGCATCATCATTTTATTGCCTAGCTGATGACTTTCACTTTTGAATTGCCTCATCTCCCAAACAGCTGCAGCAACAGGTCAAGTCCTGGTATCAGGTTGCAAATAGCAAACAAAAGAGAATTTGGGGGCTGAAGAAGGTGGGGCTGGGTAATAGAGACACCCCTCTTGAAATTCTCTGATCTCATTTTTTTTTTTTTTTTTTCCTGCCAAACAGAGTCAGGACTGAAGGAAATTGGGCTTGGTTCTAGGGTCAAAATTTCATCCAAGTGTATAACACTGTAGGAAGTTTTCTACTTTGCTCAAGTGTGATGTTTATGTCTAGCCACTTCGCAGCTATGGGCCTTCTCTTCCAGCTGAGGGCATTGGAAAAGATCATCTCTAGTGAATGGTCTACATCTCTGCCATAGGCCTCAATTAAGATTTATTTAACCCAGGTTGGTGGGGAGTTCTATTCTGGTCCAAAAGTATTAGGTTGAATCATAGGTGGCAGGATCTGACCTAGGAGATATCCTTCCAGAATTCACAGTCTGCTGTAGACACACACACACACACACACCCCTTCTCCCAGTATCCCCATTACCACCTCACCTCAACCTGACCCTGAGTCTCAGGAATGGGTTAGAGGTTCCTCATGATCTCAGTCCCTTCATTTTCAAGATAAGGAAACTGATGTTTAGCAAGCTGGTGGGGACACCTCCAAACACTCCCAAGTACATTTCCTCAGATGCTCCCCATCACTGCTTTACTTATCTCCTATTTTCATATTAGTAAGATTAATGCTGTCATACTAAGATCCCTGCTTCATTCACAGTTACAAAGGGAATTAGTGGAAGTGGCAGAACCAGACCCCTCCAGCCCTTTACACAGCATGGCTCTCCTGAGTCCTTCTCCCAGGCCAGGAGAAGAGTGTGGAGCTCATGATTGGGTTTGATCCCTTGAAGAAAAGGTAAACCAGACCGAATTTTGGGAGGTAGAGCTGGTCCCTGTGACCCAAACTCCTCCTTTCCTGTCCACTTACCTTCGCCCACCTCCCAACACTGTTCCATTTTTATACCCTGCCCAAGATGACATACCCACTGCTTGCTTCCCTTAGTGACCTGCCCTCCTTTCAGCGTGCTGTGTTCCCAAGTTACCTCATATTTTCTCTTACTGATTTCACCTCTGCCTGCCTCTCCCTTTATCACCAACACTGTGTCTAAGAGTACACCCATGCACTGGTCTTGAGCTCCGACCCTACAGCAGGTACCATGCTAGGCAGTGGGGATTTACGTGAATGTGGCCAATCCCTGCCCTTGTGGGATGCACATCAGAGTAGTCAGAAAAGCACTAAATTAGAACCTGGTGTGATGAGTGGTATGGAACTGTGGGGAGCATCTGAAGTTTCATGGGAGCATAGAACACAGAGACTTAATCCAAGCTGGGGGACCAGGGAAGACTTTGAAAAGAGACCACTGGACTCAGATTTAAAGGATGAGCTCTCCTGGCGAAGTGAGGGAAACGCATTTGGGTGGGTGGAAGAAACAGCATGTATGACGGACCAAATGAGCTGAAAGAGAAGGCCCAGGCTGACCCTGGGAGGGAGGGGAGAGCAGTCACACTCCGCCTCCCAGCTCTGCCTTCTCCGCCCTTACAGCTGGTCACGTCTTTCGGGTGCCCAGCTCTCCGAGGCTCTCCCCCGATTTCTGCTCATTGTCTGGTCCTTCCTTCCTCCTGTGCTCACAGCTGCTGCCCCAGAATTTCACACCATTTTAATTTAAAGGCTGTACTGATATTTCACTCCCTGAGGAAACGGTAACTGATTTGAGGAAAGGGACGTTTCCTTTCCTTTCCTTTCCCTCACAGCACTGAGAACATGATTCAACTTGCTTTCTTGTTCTATGAAGACTTCTTCTGTGACCCCCAGTTCACAGCTATTTGTAAACTTTTATAAGATTCCTTCCATAGTAGTGGCCAAAGGTGTCTCAAAAAAATCCTCACCTTTAACAAAGAGGGAGCGTTCATATGTTCTTGTAGGGTCATCTTCAGGTAAAATGAGGCTGACTGAGCATTCAGTTTATTCAGTTATATTCACACATGCCCCTATGTGTACACACATATCGCACACCTTACTACATCAACAGTTTGCGTGTGTGCTCAGTGGTGTCCAACTCTTTGTGACCCCATGGACGGTAGCCCACCAGGCTCCTCTGCCCATGGAATTCTCCAGGGAAGAATACTGGAGAAGGGTGCCATTTCCTACTCCAGGGGGTCTCCTCGACCCAGGGATCTAACCCACATCTTTTGCATCTCTTGCATTGGCAGGCAGTTTCTTTACCACTACACCACCTGATTAAGCATTATTAAGACATTAAACTTTCATTATAATTGCTGATCATACTTTCTGTCATTGCCATTTATTAATAACTTTGACTTTTCCTTTAAATTTTTTGAAAATAGAAAATGTGAGAGGAACATGACTCTCTGACTTTACTCATCATACTTTATAAATTCATTCTTGTGATATTTGTTTAGCGTTTTTAGTGTTTTTCCATTTTTCCTTTTGGCTGAGACCATCGAGAGCAGAGCTATGTTCAGAATCCATAGTAACGGCAGAGTTAGCTCCAGGGGCGCTCACTCCTCTAGCCTTCAGCACCTGCATCCATTCCTTTATCCCACTAACATCTGAATTGGGTCATCCCATTGACTGGGTGGCCGTAAGCAGCTGACACCCAGTCACTGGCCTCAATCCCCAGTGCACCTACTTTCCAAGGCCTCTGTGACTCTGACTCAAATATAAGCTCTAAATAGGAGTAAATCTTGTGTAAGCTTTTCCACATTCTCTACTGCTCACTCAAGGTGATTTGTAATGGGAAACTCTTGAACGTCACAGAGTCTGGAAAATTGGACACCATAACAGACATCCATGCCCCTTACTGGGGTCATTAATCAAAGTGGGTCCACTGGAAAGTCCATTGTGGAATCCTCCCTTCTTTCTTTCTAACAGGGGAAGTAGTTCTGACCAAGCAGGGCTGGACTTCTTAGGCATGGAGGTAGAGAGAAATGGAAAGAAGAGGGAATATTTTCCAATTGGTGGTGGAAACAAACTTACCAAAATTTATGAAGCCACAGCCTCGATGCTCCACCATGTCTGTAGGCCCAGGGGATGTATGGTCCTCCAGAGATGGCCAAGGCAGCTGTACAACTAAGGCTACCTTCTGTGCTCGTAGACAGGAAGCATCCCTCCAAACCAGGAATAAGTACAGAACTCCCGTATCCCTTGGTCCCCACTGTACCACATCAGCTGCCCTGGCTTGTTCTGCGCTAGATCCTCCACTGGTGGCCTAAAGTTGAAAATGTGTTTGCTAATGATTCACAACAGAACCTCCCAGCAAAAAACTAGGGTTACAAGCAGTTCACATCACACACACCAACAGCCCACGTGACTACACCCCACACAAGGTCACTAATAAGCAACACGGATGGAAGCTTCCAAAAGATTTAACCTACCCGTGTGAAAATTCCAGTTTCATCCAGCAATGTTGCTATGCCTTCAGATTACTGTAAATGCCAATGGTGAAATGACTGTTCTGATCCTCGGTGGACACAGCCAAGCTTTGATGCCTGTCCTTTATAATTCACCCATCTATGTCCAAAAAGCCTGAGACTATATAACAGATTTATGAGTCAAGGGAGAACAATTTTTGGATAACTTTACCTTGTAATCGTTTTCTTGCTCTCTTAAGCTCATTCCATTGATGTGTTTAGTTCTAATCCATTTCCAAGTTTGATATTTTTTAAAGACAACAATTTGATTTCTGAAATTCTCTAGCTTTGCAAGCCATGGACCAAACTGTCCCACCCTGAAGAAACACAGATTCTCGTAAATCTTTCTCTGAAACACAGGGTGAGAGAAAAGGGGTGTGATTTGATTTTAAATGAGTATAAAGCTTCCTATCACTTCCAGAGGATAGATAGACAGACAGACAGACAGACAGATGGGCACAGTTTCAAACAGTTTTACATACCTTAAAGAGTCTATGGAGATCAGAAGATAAAAGTATTTCCATGACAGGAATTTAAACTCTTAAATTTTCTTTTAAGCTCCTCACTGGCCAGCGAAACAATCAACTAGAACTTTTCTTCCAGCTGTGGAAAAACAGTGGGCAACTTAGTGGACTTATAAGTGGAGTCTTTTACAAATAAATGGAGTGTTTTACAAAATTATTTGTGACCTCCCCTTTCACAAGCAGCAAAAGATCTTGAACACCTCAATAGTAGAATCTAGGGACTTGCCTGGTGGTCCAGTGGCTAAGACTCCACACTCCCAATGCCAGGGGGCTAGGTTCAATCCCTGGTCAAGGTACTAGATCCCACATGCCACAACTAACATCTGGCACAGCAAAATTTAAAAATTAAAGCAAATTTTTCTAAAAAATGTAAAGTGTGGGGCTGCACAGTCCCATAAGGCAGCCCCCAACCACGTGTGGCTATTGAGCACTTGAAATGTGCTCACAGAATGCCATGTACTGTACATGGGAAATACACTCTGGATTTTCAAAGATGTAGCATGAAAAACAGAATGTAAAAGATCTCCTTCAATTCAGTTCAGTCACTCAGTCGTGTCTGACTCTTTGCAAACCCATGGACTGTAGTACGCCAGGTTTCCCTGTCCATCACCAATTCCCAGAGCTTGCTCACACTCATGTCCATCAAGTCAGTGATGTCATCCAACCATCTCATCCTCTGTCATCCCCATCTCCTGCCTTCGATCTTTCCCAGCATCAGGGTTTTTTCCAAGGTGTCAGTTCTTCATATCAGGTGGCCAGAGTATTGGATCTTCAACTTTAGCATCAGTTCTTCCAATGAATATTCAGGACTGATTTCCTTTAGGACTGACTAGTTTGATCTCCTTGCAGTCCAAGGGACTCTCAAGAGTCTTCTCCAACACCACAGTTCAAAAGCATCAATTCTTCGGCGCTCAGCTTTCTTTATGGTCCAACTGTCACATCCATACACTACTACTGGAAAAACCATAGCTTTGACTAGATGGACCTTTGTTAGCAAAGTAATGGCTCTGCTTTTTAATATGCTGTCTAGGTTGATCATAGCTTTTCTTCCAAGAAGCAAGCATCTTTTAATTTCATGATTGCAGTCACCATCTGCAGTGATTTTGGAACCCAAGAAAATAAAGTCTGTCACTGTTTCCATTGTTTCCCCATCTATTTGCCATGAAGTGATGGGACCGGATGCCATGATCTAAGCTTTTTGAATGTTGAATTTTAAGCCAGCCTTTTCACTCTCCTCTTTTACTTTCATCAAGAGGCTCTTTAGTTCCTCTTTGCTTTCTGCCATAAGGATGGTATCATCTGCATGTCTGAGGTTATTGATAGTTCTCCCAGCAATCTTGATTCCAGCTTGTACTTCATCCAGCCCAGCATTTTGCATGATGTACTCTGCATATAAGTTAAATAAACAGGGTGACAATATACAGCCTTAACACACTCCTTTCCCAGTTTGGAACAGTCATTTTTATATTGGTCACCTGTTGAAATGATAATATTCTGGTTCTATTATTAAAAATACTCTCACTTGTTTCTTTTTTTTTTTACAAATGGGGCTACTTAAAAGCTGAAGATTACCTATGTGGTTTGTGTGACACTTCTATTGGCTGTGCTGGTCTAGAGAACTAGCCTGCAAGACACTTGTGAAAAGAGGGACAACATGATTTCATACAGGCCCCGCATCTTCCAGTCATCTCTATTTAGCACACATAAGGATAGTTTCAGAGTTTTGGGTCATGGTCTGCCCTTCCTGGTTTTCTGTTAGGTCAGCTGTGACTTTGCCTTTCTGGGCCAGTTCCTATTCCAAACTTCTTGTTTGGAGCCATAAAGTCTTGCGTGCTCCAAACCAGCATGGAGGGTTTTGTTTTAAGGCTTCCTTTTACTATCATCACAGGGAAGAAAGGGTTTGCTGCATTTAAAACTTTGTTCTAGATATTTGTACATTTATTGGATTGTTTGCTTTATCTTTGAAAAATTCCTAGAAAGCAAATATTATCCCCATTTTACCAAAAAGAAAACTGACTTGACTTGGGAAATAATAACTTGTATTTACCAGGAGCTTCATAATGTGTAAGTATTTTGAATGCATTTCCTCTGATCACCCTTTGATGTAAGTGTTCTCATCCCTGTTTTACAGAGGAGGAAATTCACTTTACAGAGGACTCAAGAGCCTCTTGAGTCCATGGCTGATACATGGAAAAGCTAGCGTTTATTCACTCATCACGTTTATTTGTCAGACTAAGCCCCAGTGAATCAGGAGGCAAGGGTCCCTCCCTGCAGTCTGCACTGTAGGTTCAGAGTACCCAAGTGTTAAGTGCTATGCCAAGAATTAAAGCAGGGTGGTGGTATAGAAAGAAAATAGACACCTAGCCTGAGTGGTTAGAAAACCCCTCTCTTTGGAGAGATGGGCACTGGAGAGGTGGCACTGAAGGTAAGTTGTCAATGACAAACAAAAACTGGCCAGGTCAAGATCAGGAGAGGAGCAACAGTGCGATGCCTGTATGGCTGGAGAGAGCGTGGCTTGTTGGAGGAAGTCAGAGGCCAGCACCAAGTGCAGTAAGAGACAGGAGGACAGGGCTTGTAAACCAGGGACTGGATTTTATTCTGTGTGTTAACAGGAAGGCTGCATGGAATAGAGGGTTAGCAGAGGAGGGACATGATGTGATTCACACTCAACCCACACTGCCTTTGATACGATGGTGAGAAGGGATTGTAGGGTGCAGAGCAGAAACTGAGAAACCAGTAAAGAGCTCGTTGCAAATAGAGCTGGGTGAGGGGCAGTGGTGATAGCCTGGCAAGAATAGAGCACAAGTGGCGAGCAGTGAATGCAATCTGAATGTGTTGTAGAAGGACTTCCCTGGCAGCCCAGTGGTTAAGAATCCACCTTCTAATGCAGAGGATGCAGGTTCCATCCCTGGATGGGGAACTAAGATCCCACATGCCCTGGGACAACTAAGTCTGTGCACCACAACTAGAGAAAGCCCGTGTGCAATGAAGACCCAGTGCAGCCAAAAAAAAAAAAGAGAAAGGAAGAAAGTATTGTGGAAACACAGCTGATGAGACTAGCTGATGGGTGCTCATCCCTCTTTCCATCTGGCTGTCCCTCTAGCCCCCTCCACCTCCTGCAGTGTCCTTCCCAACACACTCTGTCCTGGAAATTCACATCCCATTCACCTAATAGGGGCCTTTCCACCATGCCCAGAAAGCAGAAGGAAACTCCAGCAGAGCGCCATTGTATGTCACCCTTTGGTTTCACTTTGTGAATTCTTGTCGTGCCTCACTGTGCCTCTTGACTATGCTCGGTAAGCTCTGGAATCACTTTGAGATGAGCAGTGAGACCTTACTGTATTCCAGAATCTCTTCCATGAAAATAATAGAGACGTGATTCTGTTTTTTCTCACATGGGGGCTGGCAGGAAGATGAGTCGTTTGCACATTCATTTGCCCTGCTGCCATTTGGAGGCTGGAAAAGCAGAATGCATTGTCATATATGCCAATCATCAGCCACACACACGGGGGCCCAACCTGGGGTCGGCACTCCTGATTAGGGGATGGAGCGGATGGGGAAGAAATCAGGTGGTGTGTCATAGAGTGATTGCTTGCTGCTGACAGTAAAATGGAGAGATCATGAGTGGAGGGGGTAAGCCAGAGGTCAAATTTGGTTGAAAGAGACTGCAGATAGGAGGTATGACTTCAGCTTTTCCTTCGAGGATGCTCAGGCTTTGGCTAAACAAAACAACAGAAGAAAAGTAAGACCAACAGGGTTGCCAGTCAGCAAGTTTATATGTGCGTGCATATGTATATGTAGCCCCTTCTCCAGCCAGAGAAAACATTTTCTTGGCGTGCACATTGAGCCTTCATTAATGCTCTCAGTGCTAAGGAATGAGAACTCGCCCTCCTTTACCTACTAGCCAGCCAGCCTCTGCCCAGGAAAACAGAAGGCGATCAACCACAGCAGCAGGTGTTTGGCATGTCTGCATATGCCCCACACCCCCTTTTCTCTGATGTGAGGGAGTTCTGACTTCTTGACAGCAATGAACTATGCCCCCTCTGAAACCTCCACTGGCTCCCACTGCCTGCACACAAGATGTGTTTTATGGACACTTATTCCCCAGCTGCTCATAGGCATCAAATAAGTTTGGGGAATGCTGCATGTGACAATGTTAAAAGTTTTGTTTTGCTTTGCTTTTTAATCTGCAAGACTTCAAAGATGTTTTCATGAGCCAATTGCATTGGGAATCTCCAAAGAATTCCCATGGAATGTATCATGCCATATTTCCCAAACTTGAAAATGACTGGTCTGTTTTGATAGAACATCACTTGTGCCCTGTGGAAGGCAAATTTGGAAAGTGCTGGGTTGACCAGCATTTCCCCCCACCCCCCTGACCCCCATCACCCTGCACAGTGGGTCAGACTCTGCCTGCCTCTCCATGAGTCCTACACAAAACAGTCTGCCCTTTGAGACACTGTTTCAGTGGACAGGCCCTATGTATTCCTGCATCTAGACCTCCACTCACACTGTGCCCTAACCCAAATGATCCTGGCCTTTCCTGTCCTCTCATTGTAACTCAATGCAAATCCTGTCTCCTCTTTGCCAGTCCCTACCAGGTCTCCGAGATGCCTTCTGCCTCTGATCCATCATCACCCTGCTTCATGTCCCATTCCTCTAGCATTTCATAGAAGTCCCCCCGACCCCAACTTCCTCTGACACCTCGCAAGTGGTAGGCGCTCAACAAGAGGAGAAAAAGGAAGGCAGTGAAGGAAGAGGGGACAAGAGAAGGAGCCAGGGAGAAGGAGGACGGGATGATGGAGGTGGAGGAAGAGGAGAGAAGAGCTCTGAGGTGACAGAGGGAAAGGGAGTCCTCCAGGACCTTAGACGTGGTATTTCATTCAGTGTCGGGAGAGGCACAGCTAGGAATCGCACCTCAACTGCTTTGCAGAAAAGAAGATCCATTGGGTTTTCCTTCCATGACAGCAGCCCCCAGGAAGGGGACCAGTTCCCAGGCCCACTTTGCAGGAGGGTAGCGCCCAACTGTAAGGCACCAGCTCAAACTGGAGGTGCCATACCTGAGAGTGGCCCAGCTGTGACCCCTTAACCTGACTTGTGCCTTAATAATTAGCATAATTAGGTATGTCTTTACACTATTAACAAAACATCATCTGTACCCCTTTCTTTGTTGGTTTTTGTCAACAACATAATTGTGCTCGCTTGTGTGCAACTCTTTGCAACCCTATGGACTGTAGCCCACCAGGCTCCTCTGTCCATGGGACTTTTCCAAGCAAGAATGCTGGAGTGGGTGGCTATTTCCTGCTTCAGGGAATCTTCCTGACCCAGGAATCAACCTGTGTCTCCTGCATCTCCTGCACTGACAGGTGGATTCTTTACCACTGAGCCACCTGGGAAGCCCAGATAACATAACACCGTATACAATTAATGATAAATGTCAAGCAAAATAAATAACAAAGTACGAATTAACCCTAAAGCGATCATCATATGAGCATTTTGCTAAAGCTAGTGCCTTCCTTTTACATGGGAGAGGCCTGAAACACAGAGCATCTTGAGCCTTGAAACTGAGCTTAAACCTTGAATCTGTAGCCTTGGGTACTCACTTTCTGAACTACTTTAAGCTCTGCCTCCCTAGCAAGGGAGTCTGTGATCTCTTTCTCAGCCAAATGGCCAACTGCCTGAGACAGAGACACAAGAAACCTTCCCACGTCTGCTTTATGCTTCTGACTCACACAAACATGGCCACCCCATTTAACAAAGCTATTTTTTTTTTTTATGGGACCTGACCTTCCTCTTTTTATCCCCTATACTCTTAAAAAAAAAAAGTCAAGCAAAATGGTGTACGTTATGAATCAGATTAAACAGATATCTTCCAAAAGAGCCCAGCCTTGGTAAGACATCAGTCCATTTCCATCACTTCAGGTCCTTTCTGCAAAGGCTGGGGCTCTGCCAGAGTCCCACCCTGGAAAAGCTCATCCTATGGAAGCACATGGCTTGGCGGGTTTGCCAGATCTGTCTCTAACACTCTGTTAAATGCCCAGATGTGTTTCTTTCATGCATGTGCATAAATTCCATTTCAGAGTGTCAGGGCAATACCTCAATCTGTCTCCTGAAAGTGATTCGTGGAAAGAACCTGAATGCCAGGAGGCCTGGGTTCCAGTCAGTGTTTCCTCTGACTTTTACAAGTTGCAAGCAGATGACGGGGTCCCATGTGCCAGAAGCCATGGGACATGACAGAGACAGTGGACCCTGAGCGGAAAGGGTTGACGTGGGCCGTGGGAGAGAAATTGGCCCTTCCCCCAGCCCCGGGGGACTCACAGTTGGCAGAGCTGAGCCAGGGCAGGGCTGAGACCAGAGCCATCCACATTATTTAACAGCCAGCCCTGTCGGAGAAAAAGAGCTGGAAGTGTGTAAAGAACCAAGCGTGTGTAAGAGCCCAGTCCAGGAGAGCATTTCTGGGACTGGTGAGCAGGAAGAGAAAATGATGCACGCATCCCCAGGCTCAGGAAGCCATTCTCTGCCCTGTAGCTGGGTCAGTTCCTTGTTCCCAGCCCCACAAAGCTGAGTAAGTACCTCCTTCTGAGCTCTGGTACCTGGAACATGGCACAAGATGCATGATCAAGATAAAACTTCGGTTTGTCTTTCCCTCCATCCCTTGTATACTTCATTCACTGAGAGATCTCCCTCCTGCCACCAGACGTGAACTTAGCAGGCCCCACAATTCCTAGGCTCACTCTTAGTTTATAGGCAGATCTGCAATCAAAAGAGGAACCTAAATTCAGTCACCAGAAAGTCCAATCTAAGAGATCACTCAAAGTCTCACACCTCATCCGGTGTTCAGTCTTCCCTTCCCCACCCTGGGCTGGCCTCCCCATGAAGCGCAAGTTTGGGTGTCTCTCCTCTCTTCTCTACTTCACTCTTCTCCTCCTCAGTCCCACCCCAGCTTATTAGCCAATTTCTTACACCTTTGGGGTGAGGACGGTGAGCAGAGATAAGAGAAAGATTAGATCTTCCTTGATCTTGGACATTAAGCTGAGCGCAGCCCAGGCTAAATGCTGGCTCTCTTTTCCCCTGATGTGTCTGGGACTCCTTTTGGATCCTCTCAGGCAGTTCCTGTGACCCGGGTGATGTCTCTCTAGCCCCGTGTTTACTTGGATTACTTGCTCCCACAACCTCTGGATGGTTCATCTCCAACTTCCTACTCCCTCTGTCCTATTAGATGCCTTTAGTCAGGATCCAAGATGGCTCCACACTGGATCCTTCTGCGTGCCTACATCTGCTCCACAGGAGACATTCAGACAACATGTGGCCAGGCCAACCCCATGGCAGCCATCTCTATTCCACTGCTGTGGCTGCTTGCAGAATTCTGTGCTTACCATCTTCAGGGAACTTGTTTCCAAGCTCTCTGTTCCTCACTCACCTCACCAGACTAGAAGGGAAGCCTCCCCTTCTCCCCATACCTCTCTCCCTGGCAGGAGGTCCACTGGGGACTCACAACACAAACACAGCACCTCTCCAAACCCCTCTCCCTACCCCGGCCCACTTATAGACCCCAACTGAGGGGTCCATGCATCATGGGGCCAGTTTACAGAGGTTGCCATGGAAACTTGCATTGATGGCGAGACACCTCCTTAGAAACTGTTGCATTGTGGAACACAGTCAGAACTTCCATTTTAACATTCTGCACACACTCATCTCAGAGTTTAATCATGTACTTATTTAAATATAAGTCCCAAAGGGCATGAAATTCATCTGGTTTATTCACTGCTATATCCCACCATATAGTGAGCACTCAGGGAATAATTGTTGAACTAATTAATTAATTTTTAAGTAAAGTCATGGTCTCTCTCTAGACTGTAAACTTTATGAGCATAGAAACTGAGCTAATTTTTACTCAACATTTACCTCTAGTATCTAGTAGAACGCTAGCCCACTGAAGGTGTTTTAAAAGTAGTTTTTGTTTCATTTTGTTTTGGGCTGCACTGGCTCTTCTCTAATTGTGGTGTGCAGGTTTACTTACCCTGGCATGTGGGATCTTAGTTTCCTGACCAGGGATCGAACCCGTGTCCCCTGCATTGGAAGGCAGACTCTTAACCTCTGGCCCCCCAGGGAAGTCCCTAAAAGTAGCTTTGAATGAACTAATGAACCTGGGCAAGTGGCCACACTTTCGCTCAAATTCATGGACCCTCCACTAACCTCAAACATCTCTCGCACCCTTCCTCAAATTCTTCACTTGGCCACACTGCTTGAAACTGTACCCATCAGAGATCTCTCTCAGAGTGAGTCTTTAGCAGTCCATATATCTGCACTAAGTAAATGGAAGCTGTCAGTCATTTATACTTATGAAGGCAGCTTGATACAGGAAGGCTAGTTGGACTTAAAAGGATCCAGGAGGGAGCACTCACAAGAAAAAAAAAGGCAGTCCTCCAGGTGGGGACCCTCTGAGAGACTTGCCAAGGAGACTGAGCCTACGAGGAGGTGAAAGGAAAACGGGAAACAAAGCCACTGTTTTTTAACAATGTGTTTTGCCTTTAGCACCCCCTCCTCCCACACACTTTTAAAGAACCACTTAATTTTTAGAGCTAGAAGAAATTTTAGATACCATCAGAGTCTGTGGTTTTCAAACATTTTTGAGCCAAAAGGAGAATTCTTTGAGTCTTATCAGAAGCCAATATGAAAAACAGAGAAGAGGAGATGATCTGGTTCTAGATGGGCAATGAGCCAGAAAGCCACACACACACACACACACACACACATGCACACACGATTTTCCCACAGTAGTCTCCAAACCTCCCCCTCAGAATTCCTAAGTGCTGTGAAGCAGTGGGTCCAAATACAGTGAAAGACCCAAGCTGTCCTCTGTCATCAGCATGTCTGTGAGGCTGGGCTCCAGAGGTCAAAGCAAATAGACCTGACTTTTCCCTCCCTCCACTGAGGGTCAGACCTTGCTCCCTCCAAACTCATCTATTCTGTAAATGTTTGCTGAATCAAAGAAAGAGCCCTTTCATGGGGCCACTAAAGACTTCCCCCCTGAGTTTAATGCAACCAACAAATATTTGCTAAGTGCTGGCTACACCCTTGACCCTGTGTATGGCACTCAGGACAAATGGTCATTGTCATTGCTGCATTCATCAACACTCTCCGGATGCTGTTTGTTCAACCTTCTCTGAACCGTCTAAATTGCAGCTAAACCTCCAGCCCACATCTGTCCATCTTTTCTTCAAATGTGCTGTGAGACACGCTGTGAAATGATTTGCTGAAATGCAGATAAACTACATCTGTCAGCCCCCATCTATAATTCTGGTGAGACTTGCAAAAAAAAATGAGGTTTGGCCCCAATTCACTCTCTGCAAACCTTGGCTCAAGGGGACGACCACTGCTTCCTGTCCTTGGAACTCACAAACCATCTGTGTAATGACCTGTTCGAGCTTCCTGCCAAGGACTTACGTCCATCTCACCAGTCAGCAGTTCCCACCAAAAGAGTTTAGGGCCTCAGGGGCTCCTGTCCCAGATACTGGCCCAAGTCCAGGTCACAGAGATGGCTCCCTCATCCTGCTGCTTGTTACAGGCGCACAGCGGGAAGCAAGGAGAGTTCAAGTTAGTGGAATTATTTCTGCATCGGCAACACCAATCCAGGGCTCAGAATCGCTTAGCTGAGAGCAGAAGAACAAGACTTTACAAAGAAGCACGGCTGGATTTGCAACCTAACTCTCCCACACGCTGCCTGGGTTTGGCTAACGACAGCAACCCACTCTAGTTTTCTTGCCTGGAGGATCCCAATGGACAGAGGAGGCTGGCAGGCTACAGTCCATGGGGTGACAAAGAGTTGGACGTGACTGAGTGACTAAGGCTTCACTTTCACTGGACCTGCCAAATGAGCTTGCAGGAGGTTGTAAGGGCTAAATGCAGCATGGTCCTTGAAGTGCATAGAATGGTGGCTGGCACACATCACGACTGTCACTATGAGGAAATGACCTTGTTGATCAATTCCTGGAGGTCAAGGGTGGAACAAGGCAAGGGATAGGCCCAGAGAGAGGGATCTGTGTATGAGGAGTATGCTCCTAAGTACACAATTCATTTTCCCAGGCATCAGGATGTATACAGGAAAGACAGTCTTCCTATAAAGCTTGGATTCTTGTAGAGAAAAAAAATCATGAAAAAAAAAATGTCCGCTTTCAGCCACATGGTTTGTGAATTTGCTGTCCTCGGGTCAGGCTGAGATCCCAGAGGACTGGCCCCCAGCTGGTTCCTGGAGTCACTTTTCAGAAGATCTATGGTTTTCATGGGCAAGTTCTTCAGTGTAGCTCCTAATCCCCAGAGAGCTCAGTACAAGAGATTCTGTCTCCTTGAGGACTCAGGAAAATCCAGAGGAACCAAGAGAGAGAATGCTCCAAAGAAATGTCCATCCAGAGGGCAAACGTTATCACAATCCACGCTCCCAGCCCTTGTGGGAAAATTGCTGGACAGTCACCCTATACCTTTGTTGATTAAAATTAAACTGGCAGAATTCAGCTGCAGTGGATTTTAGAAGTCCTGGGTCAATTTCTAAAGCACATTTATTTTTTAAATACTTGAGCTAAGGGCAATAGTAATAAATGACAGCTGGGAACTTGAAGTTTTATTTTCAAACTGAAAAAAATTAGGGAGTTGGGTATCCCTGTATATTTTCATATTAAGGATAAGTCAATAGAGAGATTCCATTGTGTTTTGTCAGTCTAAAAGTAATCAATTCAATATGCCACAGTCACAGATTGAGACCCTGTAGAAAAAGCCCTCCTCGCTGAACGATATGAAAGTAACAAGGGTAGGTTAAGAGCAGAAAGCTGCTGACGAGGAAAGGGAGGTGGTGCATGCCAGGCTGCTTCTTCACAAAGCGCCTAGTCCAGCCTGAGGCTTTGCTAGAAGGGGCAGCACTTCCGGCCTTGACTTTGACCAACTTTCAGCAAGAGTTAGAGATCATAACCGGAACAAAACCACAGCAGCCAGGAACCCAGCATAGATGGAAACACAGCTGAGAACATCTGACCTCTGTACCTTTCAGCATTAATAAAAGGCTAACAGAAGACCAAAGGCCTATTAAATATCCCTGCCCCACCTAGATCACCACTTAATTGGGGTGGGGGGCCTCCAGGTCTAAAATCTCGGTTCCGATTAAAACAAACCAGGAGCCTCAATTGCTGCCCTATGTTGACATCAGGGAACTCATTCTTAGTTCTACTAATGGTTACAATGTAGAGATTGTTATGCTTTTTTTATTTCATGCACTTAATCAATGCTTGAAAAATTAAAACAGTGAGACTAAAGATTACCAAAGATCAAACTTCCTCATCCATCACAGATGAACATCTATTCTCGGAGCCAGCCTCTCATAAAGAAGTCCCCAGTTTCCTTACCAGGGTTTTGGTAGTCCTACTCTTATATTGGAGGCTTAGTCAGAGCAGTTCATAATCTGTGATTAGAAAACTCTTCTGTGTATATGTATCTCCCCAACCTCCTTACCTGAAAGTCTCCAAAAGGAGAACGGTTCATCACTTTGCTTTAGGGACTTTGAACCTAGTTAACATCAATGTCTACCAGCTTGAGAAACACAAACACACACACACACACACACACACATTGCTGATGAAAATGGTATCAGTTAAATCTTCTTTAATCAACTGGCTAAGAGTAGATCTTGTTCTTTATTTATTCACCATTTTTTGTGTTGCTAATAATTAGATCCTTTACTATGAGCCAGGCACTGTGCTATATTCTTACCAAATTAATCATCTTCATGTATCAGGAAGCTTTCAGTATATGTAGAAATGATAGAAGTGAAGTGAAAGTGAAAGTCGCTCAGTCGTATCAGACTCTTTGCAACCCCATGGACTATACAGTCCATGGAATTCTCCAGGCCAGAATACTGGAGTCAGTAGCCTTTCCCTTCTCCAGGGGATCTTCCCAACCCAGGGATCGAACCCAGGTCTCCCACATTGCAGGAGGATTCTTTACCAGCTGAGCCACAAGAGAAGCCCAGAAATGATAGATGACCTTGGTAATCATGATTCAGTAGATCCAGGGTTTGGAATCAGTGTGTTTGACAAGGATCCCAACTGATACTTATGACTGAGCAGCTCTCCTGGGAGGTGTCCCAATTTGCCCACAGCCTCCTGACTGAGGTGCCCCCAATTTCCTGGCAGGTGGGATCTCATCACCACAGAGCAGAGAGCAGCAGGCTGGTCACCTGAGTGAGGGGCCGCTGACCTCCCAATGTGACTTACGAATCCATTCACTTTCCCTGGGCCATCATGCAGCAGACTCAATTTGATCAGATAGTCTGCAACCGCCAGATCCTCTTCACCCCAGCTGTGACTGAGCCAGGGGTTCCCCCATGCCAGAATCAGTTTTCTTAAGTGCTCGACCTGGTTTTTAATCCTAAATACCTAAGTTGTTTAATTTAGCCTGTTGTTGCAGCTCGTCCAGTTCCCTTTCTTACCCTGGCTCCATTCTCCCATGCATCAGGCAGCACTCATAGTCAGGAGTCATCAGGACACGTGGCAGAAAATGTCCATGTGCCCTGTTGTCCACTGGTGGCAGGAGTCGGCCAGACCAGCAGCTCTGGACTTGGCCACAGCCCCTTCACCACCAGGAAGTTCCCCTCTCCTGTTGAGTTCTTCCTGAATCATCTCTATCCTCCCTGTGTATTTTTTGTACAAGCTTTTTAGCTATTGAGAACCAAAGCAGGCCACTGTAAGGAAATTTTTATTGGAAAGAAACTGTCTGCCCTAAGGACAGTCCTTTTTTGTGTTTATGAAATTCTCAGAGTTAGAACTGTGATTTAAAGAAATGGGAGGCCAACTAACTTGGAGTCTGTTTTGGTTAACATTCATGTTGATGGTGGTTTCACCTATTGAAACAGCAAAAATATTTAACAGAAATATCCACATAGGAAGCCAAGACAGCCGCACATAGGGAGTCCAAGAAACCTTGGAGTTGGGCCCTCTCTTTCCCCTCTGTGGCTCAGCTTTTCCGGCCTATAAGGGAATGATGATTCCTGTTCCCTGCTCTTCACATGGAGCTACTGAAGTGATCCACAAGATAAGGCCATGCTGGCATTAGAGTTTCTGAGGCAAAATTAAACAGTTGTAGTTATAGCATCACCCCCTGAAACTATGATTCCTTATCCACCAAATGATCACAGTGTACCTAGAATGATAAAAGTGTTAGTTGCTCAGTCGTGTCCTTCTCCTTGTGACCCCATAAACTGTAGCCCACCAGGTTCCTCTGTCTATGGAATCCTCTAGGCAAGAATACTGGAGTGGGTTGTCATGCCCTCCTCCAGGGGATCTTCCCAACCCAGGAATCAAACCTGGGTATCCCACACTGCAGGCAGATTCTTTACCATCTGAGCCACCAGGGGAGCCTGATGAGAAATGCTTAAATTTGGGTAAAGAAGCAATTAGCTGAGAGTTTTCTCATATGTTGAGGAGTAACAAGACATTGCTTTGGAACATCCAAGTCTGAGACACAAGGAAGATCACAGCTTGTATCTATAACCTAAAAGGCTTCCATGTACTAATTAGGAATTATAAATAAGAATCACCCTGAAATCAGGTGTGTGTACTGTTCTCTATTTCTTTAAAACGACTTTTCAAAACATGTATTCCATGTCTTAGCTTTAATTGAATGTGCTTCTTAGGATGGATTTATGTAACAAGTAGTTGACTGTCCTCTGGTGGATTGTAAAGACAGAGTCCAGCATCTTCTTGAACAGAGATTGTTGGGGGCTGATCTTCACTAACTGTGAAACTGCAGGGTGGAGTGTTTGACCCCTAGAAGTCCCTATGCTCCAATGATTCCTCTCTCCTGTATCAAATTTGTTTTGAAACTCAAAGAGATCATCATTGCCTCAAATACAAAGAGTGATTTTATGTGATATGTCTTGGGAATACAGCTTATATGATCCATCGTAATAAAATGAAGGTGTTTTAAATAAAACATCATGTGCAGAACAGAGAAGATGGATGGAATGTCACAAAAAAGACTTAAGCAATATTTGTGTATACACTAAGTGGAAACATATGGGAAGGCATTTTTTTCTGTTGCCTTTTTTCCAACAGTGTGGGGCTTTTAAGCGACACTATACATTTATAACAGTGGCCTGCTGACCAGGAGTTATCAAGAGACCCTCCAATTAGGCTTCTCAAGTGGTTCAGCAGTAAAGAATCCGCCTGCCAATACAGGAAACACAAGTTCGATCCCTGGGTTTGGAAGACCCCCTGGAGAAGGAAATAGCAACCCACTCTAATATTCTTGCCTGGAGAATCCCATGGAAGGGGAGCCTGGTGGGCTACAGTGCAGAGGGTCACAAAGAGTTGGACACGACTTAGTGACTAAGCACACACATGATTACAGAGCTCCAGAACTCAGTAGCCACTATACCCCCAGACAATCAAGTTCCAATGAAACTGACTTAAAGACACATTTCAAAAGTATCTATACAACTTTATGCACCTAAAATACAGTAAAATCTCACCAGATATCAGAGTTTGGGAGTTTCATTTGCCCTTACACCCAGATGAAAGATTGTTTCTTTTAAAATGATCCAGATAAAGCCTCATCTTGTCCCTGTATCATAATTCAGCTTTTAATGTTAGCGAGAGTGAAAGGGGGACCTAAGAATAAATTAAAAGGCATTCAGTGGGGTCTTAGTTCAAATCATGGCATAGTTCATCAAAGAGAGACTATTGGCAGTTGATTAATTTTGCCTGGATGGCATTTTCCCCTCTAGGGGGGAAAAAAAAAATCTCTGGTTCTTATTGCATCACCCAGAAAAAGGCGGATCCATTGAAATGTGAAAATGGTGAAATGTGGAAAAAATCATATAGCTCCCAAATATTAACATTGTTCAAGCTGGGATCATGGGCCTGAGGTTTTCTTTTATCTTAGTTCTGTAAAGTTTTTAATGTCCTCAGTTGATTTTATTTAATGAAAGAAGTGGGAATTTAAGAAGAGAGAGAAAGCTGCAAATGCATGCTTGAAGGGATGATTGTAGAACTGGGTCTGTGATATCTGAGCTAGACTTTCAGGGGATAAAACATGCTCCAGTTCATTGCATCAAAGCAAGGAGGCATGAGTGGTTGGTCACACGAGAGCATGATGGTTCTTTGCCTTGACCACTTCTGCTTACGCTGTATCCAGCACCATCTTCACATCTGTGGCCTAAGTCTCTTAAGACACTCGTTCGCAAGGTCACATCATTCAAAATCATTTTCGGGTCTTCTTGTCTTTTTTTTGTCTAGTGATCCCCCAAGGTGTTTGGACTCAGCACTTTGGTATGAAATTCAATCTTCATTTAGTTCAGAATTTTTTTCTTTTCTCAGGGACAGAGTATGATGAGGTAATGTTTTCTGGCAGGCTGACCCAAGATTTGAACCTTTAAAAGTGAAATGCACTGAGAGCTAAAAAAGCCAGTGTACAATATTTATTCAATATTCTTGAGTTGACAGTGATGTTTTCCTAGTGTTAATAACAGAGTGATAGAACTGTCATTGTCCCCACATATGCCCATTGCAAAATTATAAACATATTAGTTATTCTCTATAACAATAGTAATAAACTGTAGAAACTTTTTAAAATGACCCAAGAAAACTGTCTTTTCCCCCAGAGACTATTTAGTAGGCTTTCTGTATTGGTCTGAACAACAGCAGGCCAGAAAGTGGACAAGGAATGACTCCAAAATCACTGGATGCTGAGGAAAGGGGTGAGGAGTGAAATGGTGTTGGAGGCACCTTGTCTGGTTTCCAAGGTAGCGGAGGTAGGAGGAGGCATCCTTGCATAGGTTTCCTTAGACTGGAGCAGAGCAGCACCGTTGTCCCAGCCCTGGCATATCAAGAAGATAAACTTTGTAAAGGTTCTTCTCATTCATAAAAAGGGATGTGAAGTGTTAGTTCTCTGACATTTGTGGTCAATAAACCCCTTTTGCATGGCCTAGAACCTTCTCTAAGGTTTTATTTTGCATAAATTACAGTTTCATAATCACTTTCTAGAACTGCTCCTTTTTGTACTCTTTAATGTTCCTTCAGGTATAAGGAGAAGTGGCATCTTTTCATTTATATAAAGAATGCATACATTTGTGATTTGCATTCAGAAAAAGCCCCTTCACTAGCCATGGTCCACATTTTGGGGGCCCCTGGGGTTCCAAGAGAAACAAGGAAATGGCTCTCTTCAAGTCCAGAACAGTTCTGAGATGGCATCAGGTCACCTTTACTCAGAAGGTCCTGGTGGGACAGTGAACCACAGCTTAAGATCACTTCAGGAATACATGGATAGGGAATAAAATAGTACAGACAAGGGTGATTGAGTCAGCTTGGACATTGACAGACCCAGAGGGAAGGCCATGCCTTACTCAGCCAGCTCCTCTTTGTAGATAACATCGCAAGCAACCTCTTCTGTCAATCTCACTCAAATGCTGTCTGTCACTCTTCAGCTGACATCTCCCTTTCTAAATCCTCTATAGTCTCCCTTCCCTTCTCAACTGGTTTCTCATTTTGATTTGGTAGGTTTCCCCTTCTACTAATTTACCAACCTGGAGAGATGAGAGTTCTGAATTTTCTGACTTCCTTCTCAGTTCATCCTTAAAATGGAACTATGAAGAAGTGCTCTCACTGGAAGGATAGCCCTCTACATGAACAGAGTAACTCAGGACTTTTTCCTTCAGCCCCAGTAAGACTGATTCAAACTGGGAGATCAAGAATCTGCCTGCAATGGGGGCAACTGGGGTTTGATCCCTGGGTCAGGAAGATGCCCTGGAGAAGGGCATGGCAAACCACTCCAATTTTCTTGCCTGGGGAATGCCATGGACAGAGGAGCCTGGCGGGCTGTGGTCCATAGAGTTGCAAAGAGCCAGACATGACCAAAGCGACTTAGCATACACACATATGTTAATCCAAGACTCCTAATTTATCTCTCCTCTCCCTTTTCCCTTTGGTAACCATAAATTTGTTCTCTATGTCTATAGGTCTATTTCTGTTTTGTAAATAAGTTCACTTGTATCTCTCTTTATTTAGATTCCACATATAAGCGATATTACATATTTCTCTTTGTCTGGCTTACTTCACCTAATATGATAATCTCTAGGTCCATCCATGTTACAACAAATGGCATTATTTCATTCTTTTTATGGCTGAGTAGTATTAGATTTAGGTATATATACATGCCACATCTTCTTTATTCTTTCATCTGTCAATGGACATTTAGGTTGCTTCCATGGCTTGACTATTGTAATAGTACTGCTATGAACATTGGGGTGTGTGTATTGAATTAGAGTTTTCTTCAGATACATGTCCAGGAGTGGGATTGTAGAACTGTGATGCTGAGAAGACTCTTGAGAGTCTTGGGGTCACACAGAGTCAGACACAACTGAAGCAACTTAGCATGCATGCAACACAGGGGAAGAGGGAACACAAAGCAAATTAACAAAAGCCTGACTTGTAAATTTCTCAGGGCAGCCGCATTCCTATCCATAAATGTAATCATCTGCTCCAGATCGTTCTCTGCCCCCTGTTGAGTGAGGCCTGCTGAAAGCCTGGTCACTTAGGCAGGACCTGGAGCAGATCATGCAGCCAAGGGAAATAAAGATCAAGCTAGTTTCAAAGGTCTCATCAACCCATAGGAATGAGAGAGCCTGGGGCCAGAAGAGTGTTCAAGAAGGAAGAAATGCAGAAAACCAGTTGCATCAATGTAACCTGGGTGGAGGCCAAGAAGAATTCCAGAATCAGAGATCCATGCAGGCATCTGGGTGACATTTTGCTGCCATGGGAGGGGCTTGTACAACTGGGAGGGACCATTTAAATGGATAGAAATGAAGCAGGCAGTGCCACCAAAGTCTCTCCAAGTGAAGAGTGGACCCTCTACTGAGAGTGAACTCTCTACTGAGTCCACTTCCACTGAACAAATAAAATGCACTGGTCATTGGCAACATCCTTTATTTGCAATTAAGGTGCTGAAATCCACAGGAGCTTTCCTATATTTTATATCCTGCTTCTTTCCAAGGGATTTAAGGTATAATTTTTTTCCTCTTAATGATTTGTGCTCTACTCTCAATAAATATCAGTCTAACATACCATTTCTTCCCAGATCTGACAGAATGTAAGCTCAGACCAGCCTGGGAAGAATTAAATATCACAAATATTTAATTAATGAGCCTGAATTAGTGAGGTGTTTCCTGTACCACAGTGATGAGGCATTTCAATACTGGGTCCCCTTTCAGATCCAACTCTACATTGTGTCATAGTTAGGAAGAATATGAGGGCCCAGTGGAGGCCTGAAACTAATTTTGAGGCTGAATAACTTAATGTTTTTTACTCCTAAATGAATCCCAGATTTTGAATGCTATAAATTTTCCACTTCTTCGGCTGGCAATGGCAAACATCAACCATGACCTTTCAGGGCCTTGACTACTGTCTTCCTTTGGTTTCAATTTAAGAGGCACTCTGACAGGATCACAGCAGCCCTTACCTGAAAAGCAGATGAGTCCAGGAAAATGTCAGTGGCAGCTTGGAGCCAGCTGGGCAAGGATCAGCCTATGTAAATTTGAAGTGGGCAGCCAACTGCATGGTCAACATTTAAGAGGCATCCCAAAGCCTACCTGCTCCAGCATGTCACCATAGTGGCTTGCCTTAGCCCCCCAAATGCCCATTATTGGTGCCACCCCTTTAGAGTTAAACACTATCTCAGGACTTTCCCTTTAGGAGTTACAATATTAAAGTTAGCGGTTCAGCTGATCTAGCAAATCCCAAAACAATACAAGCTAGGGGCAACAAGATAGGGGCCTCCCAGGTGACTCGATGGTAAAGAATCTGCCTGCCAAGGCAGGAGACACAGGTTCAATCCTTGGGCCAGGAAGTTCCCCTAGAGAAGGAAATTACAACCCACTCCAGTATTTTTGCCTGGGAAACCTCACAGACAGAGGAGCCCAGCAGGCTACAGTCCATGGGGTCACAAAAGAGTCAGTCATGACTTAGCAACTAAACAAATAGCAAAGAAGATAGAACTTTTTTTTCTCACATGTAACCTTCTGGCGATAAGCCATCCAAAGCCAATATGGCGGCTTCAATATGGCGGCTTCAATATGGCGGCTCCAATATGGTGGCTCTATGCTGTCTGGGGTCTAGTTTCCTTCTGTCTGTGTCTCCACTAACCCAAGTGTAGTGGCTTTCATCTGCATAGTCCAAGAAAGGAACAGGGGAGGGTATGTCCCTTCCTTTTAAGGCACTTCCTAGAATTTGTACACACCACTTCTGTTCACAGCCAACTGGTCAGAGTTTAGGTCATGTGGCCACACCTCGGCACAAAGGAAGCCACACCCACCTGCAAATTCCTGTATCACACTAGGTCAGCTTTCAGCATCACTTACCCCACCTCTTGAACCAATTTATGCAAGCAAGGCTGGGAAGTGTAGTCATTACTGTGTGGTCCTGTGCCCAGTGAAACTCCTAGGTTCTACCCCTGAAGGAAGAAAGTGAAAATGGATGTGGGAGACAGTTAACCATTGCTTTTTACAGTATATGTTTGCAGACATGAAAAGAAAGTGCCTCTTAAGGAATAAACCTTCATAGTGGTCCCAGCTCATGGGTCATATTACAGATTGTCACATAGCACAGAGGACTGAAAGGGTAAGCAAGTTTTGATTAGAAGAAAGTGGGGATATATGGAAACCTTCCACAGGAAGGGCAGCTGGAGGGCACTAAAATTCTGAAGAAGTTTAAAATAGAGATGTGGAAAGCTCAAAGGGAATGGTGGGAACAGGGACATATCAGGACCCAAAGCCAATTCTCAAATATATGATATTACTGGTGGCCAGCTCTTTAAGTAGACATGCTTCTTGATTCCTTCTGCTCTATATTCATTCCAATCTAAAAAAGCACATGTTGCTCAAAAGAAAGGGTTTAGCATTCAGCAGAGCTGGAGTTATATCTCTGCTCCATCATTTACTTGCAGAAAGGCCCTGGACAAATTACTTAGTCTTTCTGAGCCCTTTTCTACATTTTGAAATCACAGTATTAATATTAACTAATAGTAATATTAGGGCTTCCCTGTTGGCTCAGATGGTAAAGAATCTACCTGCAATGCAGGAGACCCGCATTCTATCCCTGGGTCAGGAACATCCCCTGGAGAAGGAAATGGCCACCCACTCTAGTATTCATGGAGAATTCCATGGACAAAAGAACTTGGTGGGCTACAGTCCATGGGGTCTCAAAGAGTCGGATACAACTGAGCAACTAACACACACAGTACTATTAAGAGCACAAAATGAGATGATGTATATAAAACAACTAGTACTAAGGCTGGCTCAGTGAATGGTGGATGCAATTAGTATGAAAACTTTCATCTCATGACAAGCAACTGGTCCCTCAAATATGGAGCTTAGACATTATGACAGGTCACAGGATAGAAAAACAGTACATGTGTGAGATGCTGTGAATCTAAAGGACACATACCCATTTAGGGTGCCAGCCATTCATTGGCAAGAGTATAGTAGCCACAAAAGCAAAATGTTCTTTATATTTTAATTAATATTCTCTCCACTTGGGAAAAGCACTTTGATAACTACAGGCATTGGAAAAGAACTCACCCTAAAGATGGAATTCCTCACGTTGTGCAAAAGAAGAAAACAGACCTTCATCCAGGAGCTTGTATGTGTGGAGCAGGATGAGGCTGGAGCTATGCACCAGATGAATAAGTAATTTCGTAATTTTACATTTCACATCCAAGCTAAATAATGCTTTTGGCCAGGCAATCTCAGTTTATCTTCTGGCCCCTATTTTTTAAGGCAAATATCTCAACATAAATAAAATAATAAATAGACTATATTAATGATAGTTCTAACTAGTCAGAGTCATTTAACTGGGATTAGGGACAAGGACAGAGAAAATATCCTCAAGGTTGTTAACTGGAAGAGACAGAAAGGGAGAGAAGGAAGGCTCTGAATAAAATTAGTTCATCTTGGGTCAGACTTTCACTCACTCAGCATGACCATGCCACAGTGTTTTCTTAAATTTTAGAAAAGTGCATGAAAGCAACATTATTACTGAGACCCATCCAAAATGTCAATTAAAACCAGGCTTTTTGGAAAAATAATTGCTGCACTGCTTAGCCGGACCCAACATTGAACTTGATACCACCAATGAAGAGAAAATGGTCAATACCAAGGGCTGGTTTTTAGAAAAGCAAAACTTAGAAACAATATTTAGGGCATGCTACTTCGGGTCCGGCCACTCAGCACCATTTGCTTCCTCTTGAATCAGCAAATGTTTTCAATTAATTCCACCTCTAAAGTGCATGACCCTTGGAATCTCTACATGCATCTTTGTCTTGCTACCCTGAATGCTCTGAATTTTTAGAGTCCTTTTGGCCACTGATCACTTTTCCTGGGTCTCCTTTCTCTGGTCCTATTCCTTTTTTTGTTGTTGTTTTTAAGATGTGTCAGAACTAGACAGGTGCAGACATAATACATCAAGGTTTTATATAATGATGAGACATAAGTAGGGGATTTAAGCATCAAATGGGAAACTTCATTTGTAAAGCAGTTCCTTATGTCACTGTGTATGTTTTTGTATTTGTTGACCGCAATGGCATATTGATCTTCCTCAGAGGCCCTAAGAGTGAATCCTTCTCTATGTGGACTTACTAATATATTTATTTGCATGACAAGTAATTCATTGCAACTTTAGGCATAGTTTAGACATGCGCACTTAGCAGGCTTTCATGTAACCTTAGGACAAAATTTATTCATCCACATTTGAGTGGCAGGATTACTGTATCTTACTATGTTTCCTCTCTGTCTGGGTACTTATAAAAATATGCTTAAAGACTTTCAATGCTGGATTGGCAATTGGAGCATAGGTACTTCACTTGACTGCAGAAGCAGGGAAGACCTTTCAACTTTGAGCTACCCACTGGAAGCATAGGAGTAAGTGATGGGATATCTCAGGCCCAGCTCACATAAGTAAGCTTGCACAAGTGTATAAACAAGGAAAAGCCTTTCAATATTGCAACGTCTTGCCTATTTCTTTCCAGTTTAGCCTTTTCTCATCACCATAACAGCCTACATTTCATAATGAGTAATATAGGGTAATATCAAGAGAACAAAAAGGGAAAATTGTGATGGTTTCCTTTGGGGTTATAGCTTTTTCTCATTCAGTGGGCTTATCTTTCTCCTGAGGGCCCATGGATTCTAGTCATCTGAAGTCCTAGCCAATCAGTCAACGAGTAGAGCAAAGATCATGGTCCTTACCAACACCTTTGAAGGATACCAAGTTAAGTCCACAAAAAAAGAGAAACACACAACATTTCTTTACTCAGCTCCACAAAAAGGAATGATCCTACTAGGCAAAGACATGAGTTACCACTTGTTTCAGTACCATTCTGTGACAAGTCACTCTAAAATATAGTGGTTACTATGGTACATATATACAATGGAATATTACTCAGCCATTAAAAAGAATTCATTTGAATCAGTTCTAATGAGATGGATGAAACTGGAGCCCCTTATACAGAGTGAAGTAAACCAGAAAGATAAAGACCAATACGGTATACTAACACATATATATGGAATTTTTAAAGATTGTAACCCTATATGCAAAACAGAAAAAGAGACATAGATGTACAGAACAGATTTTTGGACTCTGTGGAAGAAGGCGAGGGTGGGATGTTCTGAGAGAATAGCTTTGAAACAAGTATACTGTCAAGGGTGAAACAGATCACCAGCCCAGGTTGGATGCATGAGACAAGTGCTCAGGGCTGGTGCACTGGGAAGACCCAGAGGGATGGGATGGGGAGAGAGGCGGGGGGGGGGGGTGGGATGGGGAGAGAGGCGGGGGGGGGGGTGGGATCGGGATGGGGAACACATATAAACCCATGACTGAGTCATGTCAATGTATGGCAAAAACCACTACAATATTGTAAAGTAATTAGCCTCCAACTAATAAAAATAAATGAAAATATAAATAAATAAAATATAATGGCTACAAAAGCTTCCCCCATGTCTCAGCAGTAAAGAATCTGCCTGCAATGCAGGAGACATGGATTCGATCCCTGGGTTGGGAAGATCCCCTGGAGGAGGACATGGCAAACCACTCCAGTATTCTCGCCTAGAGAATCCCATGGACAGAGGAAGCTGATGGGCTATAATCCATGGGGTCACAAAGAGTCAGACATGACTGAAGTGACTTAGCGTGCATGCTTGCATGACGGCATATTTCACAGAACTAAAACAAATAGTTCTAAAACTTGCATGGCATCACAAAAGATCCCAAATAGTCAAAATAACCTTGAAAAAGAAAAACAAAGCTGAAGGTATCACAATCTCTGAGTTTAAAGAAGACATACAGGAAAGTTAATTCCTAGAGCTCCAAATGGAAGAACATAATTGTAAATGAAGCAACTGATAAGGGATTACTCTCCAAAATATACAAGCAGCTCATGCAGCTCAATATCAGAAAAACAAACAACCCAATCAAAAAATGGGCAGAATACCTAAACAGACATTTCTCCAAAGAAGACATACAGATGGCCAATAAACACATGGGGAAAAATGCTCAACATCACTCATTACTAGAGAAATGCAAATCAAAACTACAATGAGGTATCACCTCACACCAGTTAGAATGGCCATCATCAAAAAATCTACAAACAATAAATGCTGGAGAGGATGTGGAGAGAAGGGAACTTGCACAGTTGGTGGGAATGTAAATTGATACAGCCAGTATGGAGAGCAGTATGGAGATTTCCTTAAAAACTAGGGATAAAGTACCATATGACCCAGCAATCCCACTATTGGGCATGTACCCTGAGAAAACCATAATTCAAAAAGACACATGTACCCCCAATGTTTGTTGCAGCACTGTTTACAATAGCTAGGACATGGAAGCAACCTAGGTGCCCATCAACAGATGACTGGACAAAGAAGTTGTAGCACATATATACAATGAAATACTACTCAGCCCATACAAAGGAGCAGATTTGAGTCACTTATAGTGAGGTGGGTGAACAGACTGAAGTAAGTCAGAAAAATAAATATCATGTAATTGGCACTGATGGTAAAGAACCCTCCTGCCAATGCAGGATGTATTGAGACATGGGTTTGATCCCTGAGTCAGGAAGATCCCCTGGACAAGGGCATGGCAACCCATTCCAGTATTCTTTTTTTTTTTTTTAGTTTATTTTTTAATTGAAGGATAATTGCTTTATAGCATACTGTTGTTTTTTCTGTCAAACCTCAACATGAATCAACCATACATATACATATATCCCCCTCCCTTTGAACCTCTCTCCCATCTCCCTCCCCTTCTTGCCTGGAGGATTCCATGGACAGAGGAGCCTGGCAGGCTACAGTCCATAGGATCACATCGGTCAGACATGACTGAAGCAACTTAGCACACATGGAATCTAGAAAAATGGTACTGATGAACCTATGGAATCTAGAAAAATGGTACTGATGAACCTATGGAATCTAGAAAAATGGTACTGATGAACCTATTTGCAGGGGAAGAATAGAGACACAGACATAGAAAACAGACTTGTGGACACTGCAGGGGAAGGAGAGAGGGGGTCTCATTGAGAGAGTAGCATTGACCGTAATAGAAGTTACCATATGTAAAATAGATAGCTAGTGGGAAGTTGCTGTATATCAAAGGGAGCTCAACCCAGTGCTCTGTGACAACATAGAGGGGTGGGATGAAGCAGGGGGTGGAAGGGAGCTTCAAGAGGGAGGGGACATTTGTATACTTTTGACTGATTTGCGTTGTTGAATGGCAGAAACCAACACAAAAGCAATTATCCTCCAATTAAAAAAAGGTTTTTTTTAAGTACCAAAAAAAAAAAAAGACACACATATGGCCAACAGGCATGCCACTAGTTATCAGGGACATGCAAATCAAAACCACAATGAGATACTGCCTCACACCTGTTAGAATGGTTATTATGAAAAAGACAAGGAATAAAAATGTTGGAGAGGATGTGGAGAAAAGGCAACCCTGTGCACTGCTGGTGGGAATGTAAATTGGTGCAGCCACTATGGAAAACAGTAGTAAGATTCCAAAAAAAAAATAAGAATAAATAGTGTGTGTGTCTCTCTGTGTGTGTGCTAAGTCACTTCAGTTGCGTCCGACCCTGTGCGACCCTGTGGACTGTAGCCTGCCAGGTTTCTCTGTCCATGGGATTCTCCAGGCAAGAACACTGGAGTGAATTGCCATGCCCTCTTCCAGGGGATCTTCCCAACCCAGGGATCAGACCCACATCTCTATGTCTCCTACATTGGCAGGTGTGTTCTTTACCACTAGTGCTACTTGAGAAGCCCAGAATTACCATATGACCCAGCTATTCCACTTCTGTACACTAACTTGGAAAGACATAGACTCTTATGTGTTCACTGAAGCATTTTTTCCAATAGCCAAGATATGGAAAAAGCCTAAAGTGTCTGTCAGTGGATGAATGGATAAAGAAGATGTGCTATGTATCTATATATATGTGCATATGTGTATACATATGTATGTATGTATACATACATATATACACACACACACACACACACACACATATATAAACGGGCTTCCCAGGTACACTCAGATGGTAAAGAACCTGCCTGCAATGCAGGAGACCCAGGTTCCATCCCTGGGTTGGGAAGTTCCCCTGGAGAAGGGAATGGCAACCCACTCCAGCATTCCTGCCTGGAGAATTCCATGGACAGATGAGCCTGACGTGCTACAGTCCATGGGGTTGCAAAGAATAGGACACAGCTGAGAGGCTAACACTTTTATTTTTACTTTTCATACACATAAACACAGTGGAGTACTATTCAGCCATAAAAAAGAATGAAATCCTGTTATTTGCAACAATATGGATGGACTTTGAGGATATAATGCTTAGCTGATAAATCAAAGACAGCTACCATAGCCTATCACTCATATGTGGAATCTATAAAACAACCTACAACAACAAAAAAAAACAAACTCATAGATACAGAGGACACATTAGTTGTTATCAAAGGGGAAAGAGGTGGGGGTGGACAAAATGGGTGAAGGGGATCAATTGTATAGTGATGGATGGTAACTAGACCTGTGGTGGTGATTGCTCTGTAGTTTTCACAGATATTGAACTATAATGATATCCTCCTCAAACTTGTATAATAAAATAAGTAAATAAAACATAGTGGTTTAAAACAATAACTTGCTATTTCTCTCACAGTTCTGTGGGCTGACCTGACTCACCTGTATAATAATTCTCACCTGGGTTCTGATCTCTCATAAAGTTGCAGTCAGATGGTGGTTAGAGCTAGAGTCATCAGGATGGACTGGGCTAGATGTCCAGGAAGGCTTCTTCACTCATCAGTCTGTGCCCAGTGCTCTCCATGTGGCCTTTCACTACAGTCATCTGGACCTCTTACACCGAGTCTCTGGGCACCAAAAACAGGAAGCAGAAACTTCCAGGCCACTTGATATCAGTCTCAAAGCAGTACATCATCTCCATTATGTTTCATTATTCAAAACTATCACAGGACTTCCCTGGTGACACAGTGGATAGGAACCTGCCAGCCAATGCAGGGGACACAGGTATGATCCCTGGTCCGGGAAGACTCCACATGCCGCAAGGAGCATCTAAGCCCATGCACCACAACTACTGAGCAACTACGGAAGCCCTTGCGTCTAGAGCCCGTGCTTTTCAACAAGGGAACCTGCTGCAGTGAGAAGACTACACGGCATCGAAGAGTAGCCTCCACTCACTGCAACTAGAGAGAGCCCGTGAGCAGCAACAAAGACCCAGCGCGACCAAAAGTAAACAAACAAATGACTCTAAGTGAATAAACTACCACAAACCAGATTCAAGGGAGTGGAAAAGTGGACTCTTCCTCACCAGGGGGAGAAGTCTGTACCCAGAGGAAGGAAGGAGTTGATGGCAGCCATTCCTGCAGACAAGCTACCCAAACAGAAAGGGAGAATTCTTTGGAACAGAACTCTCTGCCTAGACTGCTCTGAGAGAGGCCCCTCCCCTGCTGCTCTTGGGTGGCCCAATGACTAAAGCAGCAAAGTAAACTTTGAGCAAATACAATTATTTAAAATTGAAGTATAGAGGAGTTAATAAACCCATACCACTTTTAGACTTCAACAGATCAAGCTGATGAAAAAACAAACAACAGATAGAGAGGCTTTAATCTAATAAAGATAGATTCTTGGATATTTCTTTAACAGTGTACCCATCAACTAGAAAATTCACAGTATTTTTTAAATTTGTGAAAAATTAGTATGACTTAGGCAACAAGGAAAACTGAGAAGAGGAGAAAAAATATAATTTTACAGGCCACGTTTTTCCCACCGTATCACCACCAAAAATACAAATAAACAAACCATGCCTGGAAGTTAGGAATAAGAATTTAACTCTTTTTTAAAGCCCTTAGAAGTTTTAAAACACTCTCATAAATTACTGTTGAGTCTAAGGGGAAATGAAAATGACAATTACTGGGATTCTAGAAAATAATGACAAGTAGAACACCACAATAAAAACCTATGGGATTGGAAAAAATCATAGCCTTAATTTTTTTCATTGTTAGAAAAAATGAAAATAATGAGCTAAGCATTCAGTTAAAAATTAGAAAAGAATATGAAACAAATCTACAAAAAACAGTAACAAGGAATCTGTGAGTCTAAGAACAAATTAATTAATGAAAACCAAGCAAAACGAGTAGAACTGAGAAGTCTTAAAAATTTTTCTTTGCAAATACTAGTATCATTGACAAATCTTTGAAATTCAGAAAAGTCAGGATATATAAATATGTATAATATGGATAATAAGAAAAGGGGTATTATCACAAAGAAAGAGATTTGCTTAATTGTAAGAATTTCCCATGTACAAAGCATAGATCTATGCAATGGATTAAAAAATCTTGATAAAATGAATGATTTTCTAAGAAAAGATAAATTATAGAAATAGACTCAAGAAAAACTATAAAACCGGAATAGGTCAATATCTGTGGCAAAAACTTTTAAAACCATCAAAAAGCTGCACTTAAGAAAAATAACATGTCCAGAAAGATCGAGAGAATTTTCCCATTCTTTAGTGAACTAATAATTCTTAGGCTATCTTACAAATATAGAATATACAAAAAAGATGAAAATCTTCCCTATTCCTTTAATGAAAATTATTACCTTGATGATAAAAAGAACAAAAGTGGCCAATCTCACATGTGCAAATTGGTGCAAAAATCCCAAATCAAAAATTAACAATTTTCAGAAGTTTATTTTAGAAATATAAGGATAGTTAGAAATTAAATAGACTCATAATGCCCAGTAAAGAATTTAATAATTGCATTTGGTATTTCCATGTGACAGATTATGCAGCCATTGAAAATGGAAGGGGAGAAATGACCATAGCATTTTATTTAAAAAACTTTGATACATGATGATACCATTATTTGTAAACATGTGCCTACTCTCTGTGTGTGTATGTATGTGTGTGATCTGAAAGGATGAGCACAACTCTGAGTGTGATCATTGAAATTCTTCCCTCCTCTTTTCCCTCCTTCCTTTGTACATTTTCCAAACTTTCCACAAATAAATTGTAGAACTTGGTAATCAGAAAAAAAGGGGGAATTTTGCTCTTAAATGTCTTATCTCAGTCGTCGTTCTTAACAAACCCCGTGTTTACACGTGTCCCACTAAAGATGTGCCATTTTTATATATTTCTACCCTTTCATTTTTCTAGTTTACTCTTGTTACCAAATATTTCCTTCATGCTTTCATCTTACCCTCAGTTTTGGCATCCAAAGAAATTATTATGGAGAGCAGGCCAGTATGTGTGTCAGCAAAATGCATCAAATAACTAAAGGAATTGACCTTGGATCCTTTTCCACGAACAGCACATAAAACGCAGGCTATTATATGAGATTTATAGACAGGGTAAGGGTGCAGCAGAGAAAAGGGAGCAGAAAAGAATTCTGGCATCACCACTCACAACACACCCTTCTCTGCGCTCTCGGCTCTGACTTTGGGGAAGAGGAAGAAGGCAAGACAGGTGTCTCTGCAACTTTGTCCCTGTCCTCAACTTGGGCCTATGAATGGATGCTGTTAAATGAAAAGCCAGAGTGTGGTATCTTCATTTCCAGTGATGGACCAAAGCTCAAAATAAGAAAAGCACATGAAATTGGCAGAAAGAAATACCAAGGGAGCAGGACCAATTCGTGCTGAGGAACTTGGATATTTTCCTGTAGAAGGTGGGGAGACACTGAAGAATTTAAGCAGGAAGACAACCTTGACTGTGTGTCTATGTAATGTGTATATGATTATATATGTATTTATATTTACATATAGAAATATATGGATGCTTATATATACAGGCGTGTGCTGTGCTGAGTCACTCAGTTGTGTCCGACCCTTTGAAACCCCATGGACTGTAGCCCAACAGGCTTCTCTGTCCATGGGGATTCTCCAGGCAAGAATACTGAAGTGGGTTGCCATGCCTTTCTCCAGGGGATCTTCCCAACCCAGGGATTGAACCCAGGTCTCCCACATGCAGGCAGATTCTTTACCGTCTGAACCACCAGGGAAGCCCATATACAGGCATACATATATCTTATTGCATGCATGCTCAGTCGCTCAGTTGTATCCAACTCTTTGTGATCCCGTGGACTGTAGCCTGCCAGGCTCCTCTGTCCGTGGGATTTTCCATGCAAGAATACTGAAGTGGGTTGCCATTTCCTCCTCCAAGGAATCTTCCCAACCCAGGGACTGAACCTGTATCTCCTGTATCTCCTGCATTGCAGGCGAATTCTTTACCGCTGAGCCACTAGGGAAGCCCACATACATGTTATATATAGTTCTATGCATCCATGTTTGTGCATACATGTGTATATCTATGTGCATTTGTTGTTCAGTCACTAAGTCATATCTGACTCTTTGTGACTCAGTGGACTGCAGCCTACCCGGCATCCCTGTCCTTCACCATGCCCAGAGCTTGCTCAAGCTTATGTCCATTAAGTCAGTGATGCCATCCAACCATCTCATCCTCTGTTGCCCTCTTCTCCTCCTGCCCTCTACATATAAATTTTACATGAAAACCAAAATGTCACTGGAAAAGAGAAAGGCAGAAAGCAGGAAGACAGGTCCACTGAGTGGCTCAATTTATAGCAGAGAAGCCAACAGCGAGAGCATGGAGGAATAAATAAATGGATAGGAGAGATCTTTAAGAGAGAGAATCAGGGACTTCTTTAGTGGTCCAGTGGTTAAGAATCTGCCTTGCAACGCAGGGGACGTGGGTTTAATCTCTGACTGAGAAACTAAGATCCCATGTGCCATGGTGCTACTGAGCCCACGTGCCTCAACTGGAGAATCCACACATCACAACAGAAGATCCTACATGCTGTAACGAAGATCCCATGTACTGCAGCTAAGACCTAATGCAGCCAAAAATAAAATAAATAAAGTATTCATCATTTGTAAGAGAATCAGAACTCTGCTTCTCCCTGACTGTGGCAGTAGATGGCCATCCCCCAGTTTCCACTTATATTTCCTAACTGAGATCAACCCTAACTGAATGACTGCCTGCAAATTTAGTCATAGTTCCAAACTCCCAGAAGAGAGAATCTGATCTGTCTACCTCAAATTAGGTGTCCACTCCCCTGTCCAGTCAACCGTGACCAAGGACAGGGCCACAGAACACAAATATTGTGTTCTGTGTGTGTGCTTAATCACTCAATCATGTCCAACTATAGTTGGACTGTAGCCCGCCAGGCTCCTCTGCCCATGGGGATTCTCCAGGCAAGAATACTGGAGTGGCTTGCCATGCCCTCCTCCCGGGGATATTCCCAACCCAGGGATCAAACTCGGGTCTCCCACATTTCAGGCAGATTCTTTACCATCTAAGCCACAAGGGAAGCCCATGGGTGCTGAGATCCATTTATTTGTGGGATTGTTTGATTGCTGCCCACCTCTACTTCTGGGCTATATTCTTCTTGAGGGCCAGGACTGTGTTTGGTTGCTCAGAACTGTCTGCAGCACCTTATAAGGTATTCAGGACATGGTTAGCACTCAAAAGCCATTTGTGGGAAAGAAATGCACAAATGACTTAACAAATGAAGAGATTCAGGCAGAAGAAAAGGCATGATGCAGTCTTCAAATCCAATCCTCCATGCGTTCATTGTTCATGTGTCTCATTTATCACCAGAGCATCTACTTCAGCAGAATTACATCAGTTGCTTCAACACGCCAGTGAGCTTTTTGTGGTCTAGCCTGAGAACCAACCCCCATTTACAAGAATGATGTAAGTTAGGAACTATGCTCCTAATTCTAAACAACTGACATAAAACAAACTTTGGAAACCTGATCCATTTGTAACTTGAGAAATACCCCCAAACAGGACAATCAATGGAGGAACTAAACCAGAGAGTAAAGGTATTTGTCAGATGAAACTTGGCAGACGTGTTCTCCATTTTCCGTCTGATTATTTTCATATTCTTCCTGTGAAATCCAATTTCCTTAAGTGACCTCTGTTCGTAGGAAACTATTTGGTTTAATCAGTGGAAGCCATGGCGTATTTTTAACCATCTCTGAAGGCCAGCTCCCTCTCCATTGAGGGTGCCTGATACCCAAACAGATGTTTTACAGCACTCAGAACCCATGAGCTCACCACTGGCAAGTCTTCTGCACACAATCAGACCTCAGCTCTTCTCACACATCTCCCGCAAACCCAAATTCAGAACCCGCAGGCAAGCTTGACTCCTTACCATGGTAACAAAAAAGAGCAGAGCATAGAGAATCCAATTCTGAATTTTCAGTCTATTAATGTTCTATAAACCTGATGACCAAATGGAAAATATGCAACACAAAGAGTTAGCTAAACGAAATAGTCTATAAAAAGATGTGCAAACTGGGTGCTCCCGAAGACTTTGGATTAAAGTATCCAAGTTAAAGAGTTCCAAGGCAGTTTGAATTTTGATAGAATTTTGAAACATTAGAGCTGAAGGGTCTGTGGACATCATCTAGCAAGCACAACAGTTTTGTTCCAGAGTTGATGAGGCTGAGACCCAAGAGAGAAAGGGCCTCAGGGTTTCACATGCTAGAGGCAGAACTGGGGGTAGAACTCTGCCTCCCAGGCCAGACCCGCAGGACAGACAGACCACAGTCCCACACCCCCAGCTTCCTGCCTGTTCTTCCTGGACCATCTGCAGTTCAAAGCTGGGAAGAAGCCAGAACCTGGTCAATAAGATATTTCATCCTGCCTGTGCCATGATCATTTCAGAGTGTGTCCCCTCCACTTTAGATAGAAAGTTTTATTGGAGACCAACTTCCCTTGATAAATCAATAAAAAGTAACCTAAAAAGGTATGTTTAAAAGTAACATGTCAACATTTCAAGTGTGGAAATCAAAGGGAAGACATAGAATTCTTACCACTCCTATGGTCAAAGGAAACCATCGCAGGATGACTAAGGAGATGTAAACAGAACTGTGAGATGATATGGACCTTTGGTCCTCTGAGAACCTAAATTTGCAGGGAAAATCCGAGCTTCCTAGGAAGGCTTGCTCCACCTCAGAGACACTTGGAGATGTGAGCAGTATTCACTGAGTGCCAGCCTAAACTGGAACCTCATGCTGCTAGGAAGATCTCAGAAGGAGAGGAAGCAGATGGAGCCTCAAAAATATTCACCCGCACATTGGGGAACAAAGTTTATGTTGAGAAGAAAACCAAGTGGCAGAGTACAGACTTCATTAAATAAATATTTGTGGAGAGCTTAGGATGTGCTCAGCTAAACATCCTGCAATAAAAGAGCAAGAATTTAATTGAAAGGTGTAAGCAAAGACCAGATCACAGAGGCTATGTATGCTATTGGAGGGAGGTGTTTGGAATTTACTTTAAAGATCACTCAGTTCAGTTCAGTCACTCAGTCATGTCCAATCTTTGCAACCCCATGGACTACAGCACGCCAGGCCTCCCCGTCCATCACCACCTCCTGGAGTTTACTCAAACTCATGTCCATCGAGTTGGTGATACCATCCAACCATCTCATCCTCTGTCCTTCCCTTCTTCTCCCACCTTCCATCTTTCCCAGCATCAGGGTCTTTTCAAAGGAGTCAGTTCTTCCCATCGCGTGGCCAAAGTATTGGAGTTTCAGCTTCAGCATTAGTGGGAGCCATTGAATGATGGTGACCTGGGAAGTGAATTGACCAGACTTAGGTTCTGGAAAGATCTCTTGACAGCTGATGGACTGTGGCCAAGTACTACATTATATGATACTATCTACAAGTGCTTCAACACCATTATTAGCACTTTTAGTCTATATTCAGGATAATACAGTAAAGGGGGGTGGGTGAGTGAGAGCCTAGGGCAAGCAGAGCTAGGTTTTAATCCCATTCCTACAATTTACCAGCTGTATGGTCTTGAGCACGTTATTTAAATTGTTCTACCTTCTCAGTCGACTTCCTTTCTGTACACTGATGATAATACTTAGCTGATGGAATTTGATAATAAATAAAGTGGATGACGTGCCTGGACATTTCTAAGAATCCTCCCAACACCATTAAATGCAACCAAATCAAAGTAGAATTTTTCAGGTCGGAGGGAATGCCACCTAGCATCCTGCTGTGCCTCCACTTACAGGAAATACTGTTGCATTTTCTTATTAAAATTTAATCAGGACATTTTATTGCTAACATGTAAAGATAATTGGCATTTTTACTTTGTAAATGAGCAGTGAGGTAAACTGAGGTCAAACCACCCAAAAGCAATAGTGCAAAGAATTAAACTGGTTACAGAGACCAGTGCAGGAACTAAGTGCTTCTACCGTCCTAGCAGCCTTTTAGCCAAACACTGGTGCAGATTTGCTGGCATATGTGACACTGAAAACATCTGGCCTTTCTATTACCCTCTCACAAGCAAAAACTGATGTCGTGTAAACTGATCTCTAGGCCAATTATATGGTCTAAGAGTTACAGTGTTTGTGTTGGCTCCTCTGGCTCCAGGTTTTAAGAATTTAATTTGTAGCCACACCCCTGCCTGAAGTCCTAACTGCATCTTAACTGTAACTGACTCCAGGGATCTGTTTATGCGGTGTCTGCATCTTCTTTTTGGGACGATAAGTATGTGTGACAGCATTGCCAGTCAACTGTGTCCTGTAAGAATAAGTTACAGGAGTGGCGCAGCAATGGGAGGATAGAAGAGGGTGGGGAAATGAGCGAGCTCTGGGAGCCGCTCTGGTCACGTGTCCATTGCTACATTTTTTTTTTTCACCCCTGTGTATCAGTTTTATTCTAGAAGTCAGGTGAGGAATGTAGAGGTTCTACCCCACAGTTCTCATAGAAGGCACTAAACTAGGAGTCAGAAAACCTGCTACTACCTCCAAGTGGCCCTTCTACCCTAGACAAGGTCATTATCATGTCTGAGCACAATAGACATTACTGTGTCTGTTTCCCCACCTAGACTCAACTTCACTTACCAAACACAAGTGCCAGGCACTGTTCCAAGCCCATCACCAATGCTGATTAAGTTAATCCTCATCTCGACAGCGAGTGGCAGGTGGCGTATTACCCCCACCTCATGTCTTACAGGGGCGTGTCACTCAGGAGGGCATGACAGAGGCTGTGAGCTTGCCCCCTCCCCTCTGGCTCCGAGCTGCTGCTCTCGGCTCCAGTGCGCCAGGTCTCTACATATGCCCTGCAGCAGGTGACCCAGGGCACTCCTGGGGTGTTACTGACTATAGGAAGGGGTGTTCTCTGCCTCTCCCCCACCCCACCCCACCCTTGCCCTCAGATGCTGTGGCCAAAGGCTGTGATGATGGCTGGAGAGGGGCTGACCAGGAAGATCTCTCCTCTCCTCACTCTCATCGCCCCCCTCCACCCCCAACCCCTGCCTGCTTTTACTCCATCTTTAGCTGACAGATGTGAGAGAGTTTTGTTCAGTGGATCCTTTCAAATCCTTTTGAAGACATTGAGGAATCCAAATCTGGGTTATGAATGGAAGTATTGATAGAAGAAGCCTGGGAGCTCCTAATTTTGTCTCTGGTAGAGGTACTAGTTACAATTGCATGAAATAATTAAACGGACTCTAGGTCCATTCACCTCGTCTCTTGCCCACCTTGACCATCAACTGATCCCTGGAGGGAGGGAGAGAATAGTGGGACAGCCAGCCCTAAAGGAGATCTGAAGGTCCGTGGGGCCTCGACCACAGGCATCAGCATCTCCTTTCCCAGGAAGGGAACTTTCCTTCAGCTTTAAAGGAAATGGGTTTCTCTAGTATCCTGGTCTGGTCAGGCATATCTAGGAACATAGGACAGAACATGTAGTACAGTAAATCCCAGTGCTGAGTTACCCATTAAAGGAACTTATCACAGATGGTAATAAAATTAGGACTTTCACATCTTGAAAGAAAGAGCTGTATCCAGGATCATAAATAAACTATATAACTGAGGCTTAGGTTTATAAAGCTGAAAAAAGAGGGCTGCTTGAGCAAACAGGAATTCACAGTACTGGGTCACAAAATTAACTCGTGAAAGTTCAACCATGATCTTGGAGTTGCAATGAGAAGATGGTAGCTGATTTCTGCAGTTAGTGGACCCCAATCAGAACCTAATGAGGTCAGGCCCTGGTTTAATTTCATAAAATGCAAGCTCATTGGGGTGCTGGCACCTAAATATGGCCTTATAACTCCTAAACCAACAGTGGAGCAGCAGATGACAAAACAAGGCCAGTGCCTTCCAGAAGTTTCTCATCTAGTCAGGAAGCCAAGGCATTTACAAATAAAGCAATTATAGGATGCAGACTTCAGAGTGTGGTGTAGACGGTAACTAGAGAATTCAGGGAGGAAAGCAAAGAATGAGTAGAAGCCGGACTTTTCTTTTTTTCTTTTTTTTCATTTATTTTAATTAGTTGGAGGCTATTACTTTACAATATTGTAGTGGTTTTTGCCATACATTGACATGAATCAGCCATGGATTTACATGTGTTCCCCATCCCGACCCCTCTGGGTCTTCCCAGTGCACCGGCCCTGAGCACTTGTACTTTTCAGGGAAAGATGGTGGAGGACCAAGGACCTGACTCGGACTGAAGGATGCGGGGAGGGCCGCCTGTGTGAGGCAGTCTGGCCCCGCCCCCATCGGCTCCCACAAACCTGCATCGCGCCGCCGCCACGACTCTCCCTAAGCCGAGTCTCAGATCACACACTTGTATTCCCCTCTTGTCCTTTGGGTAGCTGGTCCTTAAGGTCTACAGTCACACCCTCTTCATTCCCCACTCCCCCAGGCTCTTCCTGGAAAGGCCTGGAAAAGGAAACCCTGGCCTCTCAGGAGACATCACATTCAGGCTGGACAGCACAAGATGGCGTCCATCCTAAAGAAGGAAGCCAGGAAAAATCCACACTTCCTCCTCGGTGGAAGCCCCAGGGTCATTCCTGTCTTGGGTTATAATCAGGTTAAAATGAGCAGGACAAGGAGAAAAGGACAGCCTCAGAGGGGGTACCCCGCCTCAGCCTCCTGGGGAAGATTCTGTCAGCATCCAGGACACACAGTAGGGAGAAGAAGATGCCCCCATGGGCATGGGAAGTTTGGGAAAAGGCCAGGGCCCACAGAGGTGGCCAGTACCCTGCCCAGACAGGCGGGGGAGGGTCGAATGGGAAAGGTGATGGGAGGGGGGTGCTCCGCATACCAGAAGGAGAACCTCATGAGGGGGAGAGGGCCTGTGTTCCCATCCCTTGCGGAGCCCAGTGTTGAGTGGAAGGCTCCCAAACACCTATTAAGAATAGAACTGAAATCCATTGGTTTGGGGTGAAATGTCCTGTAGCTATCAATTAGGTCTAACTGGTCCATTGGATAAGGAAGTTGTGGTATATAGACACATTGAAATATTACTCAACTATAAAAAGGAACACATTTGAGTCAAGTCTAATGAGGTGGATGAAACTGGAGCCTATTACACAGAGTGAAGTGAGCCAGAAAGAGAAATGCAAATACTGTATAAATGCATTTATATGGAATTTAGAAAGATGGGAACATGACGATCCTATATGTAAGACTGTAAAAGAGACACAGATGTAAAGAGCAGACTTTAGGATTCTGGGTGAGAAGGAGAGGGTGGTATGATATGAAAAGATAGCATTGGAACATGCATATTACTGTATGTTAGATGACCAGTGCAAGTTCAATGCATGAAGCAGGGCACGGAAAGTCAGTGCTCTGGGACAACCTGGAGGGATGGGGTGGGGAGGGAGGTGGGAGAGGGGTGCAGGATGGGGGGACACATGTGTACACATGGCTGATTCATGTTGATGTACGGCAAAAACCACCACAATATTGTAATTATCCTCCCATTTAAAAAAAAAAAAATTTTAAGGGATAGAGCTGGTGGGTGTCTGCTTCCAAATAGCAGAGGGGAAGTGCCCCAGGGAGAGGGGGCTACTTTGAGTAGGCAGTTGTAGGTGTTCCAGGTGTCTACTCTGCATTATCCAGCCAGGTCCCTGGGAAGGGTGGAGAAAAGGCAGAATTCAGAGTAGATGCCTTTGTTGCAATAAAAGGTCCCCAGGTTGTATTTCTTAAGAAGCTAAGGGCACCCAAGCAGGTGCCATAGCACCTGGAAGAAGGCTTCCCCAGCCAAAGCAAAAGCAAGATAAACTGTCCATGTCAGAGCACTAGGGAGGCAGAGGCCTGGAGCAGGCGGCTGCATCTACTGGTATCAGCAAACCCACCTCTAGTTGTGGTTTAACCTTCCTGAGCCTCAATTCCCTCATCTGTGAAACAGAACAATAGATAATAATACCTGCCTGGCAAGGCTGTTGAGGAGATTAAATTAAATGACTTCTGTACTTGCCCTGACCCTGTGCATCCAGTCCCCTACTCTTCTGCACCCTTGTTAGAATCTGGGGGGGAAATGAAGTTGAACAAATAATTTTGTGACATAGTGTTGGCCTCAACAATTTAGGGTCTGTGTCCCTTACCAGCTCGAAGAAGTTATGGAACAAGAACGCTGAGCCTTTCCCTTGGCAACTTAATTCCCTTAAAAGCCCCCAAGATGATAGCTTGTGGTGAACAATGTCAGATTCATGATCTCCAAAGAAGATTTAGCTTCAGGACTAGGGACCAGGCTTGAACACTCAGAGCTTTTCTGTGGCAGAAGTTTTATTACAGTGACAAAGAACAGAGAATGCTTCTGACATAGACATCAGAAGGCGGTGGAGAGTGCCCCACTGGCTAGTCTTATCAAGGCATTATATACTTTTACCAGACCCACTCCCATAACAGACATCTTAAGGTAACAAGATTAAATCAGAAGGTTCTTGTTAAAAAGGAGAAACATGTCTTTCAGCAAGATACATTGTTGTTATATAATCCTTAGTGCAGGGCTTAAGGAAAAACAGACCCTTGAGCAAGATGAGTTTTCTTGTGTAATCTTTAGCTCCTGGCTTAAAGAAAATAACATTTTATGTGACTAAGACAAAGCAATGTAGAAAATAAGTTTGTCCTTTTCACCTCCTCGAGAGCCCCGGACCCCTTTCTCCTCCTTAGAGGGCCCTGGACTCTTTATCAATCTACCCAAGAATTAACTCTCAATCGTAAGCCCAGAAGAAGGAAATGGGGAGCTTATTTGTTATCAGGTTCTATTTCAATGCTCTGCTAAGAGCACTGATATAAACACTGACAGAAAGCATCTGCTTTCCGCAGGTTTCTTTCTTCCCGCCCTCTGCACTTCCCACCTGCCCTGTTGTAAGACCCCAGCAAACATCAGCTCAGCTCAGTTCAGTTCAGTTCAGTCGCTCAGTCGTATCCGACTCTTTGCAACCCCATGAACTGCAGCATGCCAGGCCTCCCTGTCCGTCACCAACCCCCGGAGTCTGCCCAAATCCATGTCCATCGAGTCGGTGATGCCATCCAACCATCTCATCCCCTGTCGTCCCCTTCTCCTCCTGCCTTCAATCTTTCCCAGCATCAGGATCTTTTCAAATGAGTCAGCTCTTTGCACCAGGTGGCCAAAGTATTGGAGTTTCAGCTTCAACATCAGTCCTTCCAATGAACACCCAGGACTGATCTCCTTTAGGATGAACTGGTTGGATTTCCTTGCAGTCCCAGGGACTCTCAAAGAGTCTTCTCCAACACCACAGTTCGAAAGCATCAATTCTTCGGCACTCAGCTTTCTTTATACTCCAACTCTCACATCCATACATGACTCCATAGCCTTGACTAGATGGACTTTTGTTGGCAAAGTAATGTCTCTGCTTTTTAATATGCTGTCTAGGTTGGTCCTAATGTTTCTTTTTCTCTGATTCTCTTTCAGGGACGCTGTATCAACTTCACCAGAGTCAAGAACAATCCACCTGCCAAGTACCCGCTCAACAATGCCTACCACACCACCTCGCCGCCTCCTGCCCCCATCTACACCCCACCACCCCCTGCTCCCCATTGCCCTCCCCCACCTCCCAGTGCCCCCACCCCTCCAATTCCATCCCCACCTTCTATTCTCCCCCCTCCTCCACAGGCTCCCCCTCCCAACAGGGCGCCACCCCCCTCCCGACCTCCTCCTAGACCTTCTGTCTAGAACCCACAGTTCATGCTCTGGGTTCTCTCAGAAACTTTGGGGAGGAGGCTCCTCTGTGGTGTTAGAACAAGTCTTTTCAGTTAGAGGAGGCTTCCACTTTGGAAAAGAGTGGTGATAACGCCCACTGACATTCACACACTATAAAAATTTGTAACACCAATACACCAACAATTGTGATCAGCGGAAAGAAATTGAAATTTTGAATTGCCTGAAAACCAGTGATGAGGCACCTACAGTCACAATTATAGCCATCAGCCAGCCATCATCTCTAGAAGGTTCCAGAGACAGTGAAACTGCTGAGATGCTCTAAGTGGGATTGGGTCTCCTGGAGACCAATATGAAAATCATTTCTCTGAGGGTGAAATGCAGTGTCAGATAAGAAGTCATATTGCTGGGTTGCTCAGTGCTGCCTTCCCTCTTCCACTCCACCTCCATCTCTTGACCCTAGACCTACAAACCAAGGAATCCTCCATGCCAGCCAGGAAGGTCAGAACCCTTCACCTACAACTTTGGGTAAAGATTAAGGTCCCCATTGTGACAAGAAACTCAACATCAGACAGGTATCCAAAAGCATGTTCTGGGATTTGCAGAGGAATAAAAAGATATACTTTATTTTCCTTCTAAATTCTCCCAGTTTCCAAGTGAGGAAGAGGGTGGTTGTTCACAGGTGGAAAAGGTATGTTGCCATGTTGCTGTGTAAGTGAAATCAGGTGTGTGCACTGACAGGCGTGTACTAGTGGGAGCATCGGACAGTTTCTAAAGCTCATAGGCCATCAGCAGCTAGAGGTGGCTGGCTTTGGCCCAACATGGCCCCTAAATCAACATACAATAGCATTGTCGAAGAGCAACTTGCTAATGATTTATGTTAAAAGGAAAATCAAGATTTGGCTTCAATGTAGATCACTTGAGATATGAAGAAGTGATTGATACTATTTTCCAGAGACAAATATAAGTTGATCTTCCCAAAATGGCATCACTAGCACCTACCACACAATTTCACTGATTTTGTTTTTCTTTCTCCATGAAGTTGTGCACCAGAGACTTCTAGGTAGAGCTGAGAGACAATAGTCCTGACATACTAAGGAATATATCCACCCAAAAAAGCTGGTGCAAATGTATTTCTCCTTGGCTTTTCAGCACACTGACAAATACTATCAGCTGCCTGAAATTCCCACAATGCCTGGGAACCACTCCACTCCTCCAAGTCTTGCTGAATCTGTTGTCACCAGGAAGTTATATAATCACTTTCTAAACATTAGACTTCATCACCCAAGGATGAAAACAGAAGCCATTGTTCAGGGCCTGCTGCACCAGCCTGTTCAAAATTACCTCCCCTCCAACTTTCCACAGGTCTTAAAAGTCCTAAAACTCTTAAATCTTTTCAAGAATAAAGCAGAATCTAAAGTAAATGCAAACTTGGTGCTTTGGGCTGTGGTCTCCAAAGGTCTTGCAAGAACCCCCCAAGCCAGTCTCATTCTTACACCCCACTTAGAACAGAGACATAAGATCCAGCATACACTGCATACGCACCAACGCTTGTAGCCATGGCAGACATTGCTAATCAATCACAGCACATCTTCCAATGAGCCCAGGATTCCTTCACAATCTTCACACCATAACTCTGAAGAGCCACCACTCATCAGTTAAAATTGAGAGATAAATGATCCTTAATCACTGTCTCAATTTTAGAAAGCAAAAGCAAACAAGGATTGTGTGGGGGGATGAGGAAACCTTTGGACATAAAAGGTACAGTCAGGGGAAAATGGATCTAGGTAGAGTGCCTTAGTGAGGGGCTACAGGCCCTAAACGCCTTGCCAACACCAAACTGACACTTCCCCAGGCATACCTTGGGCCCTCCCTTCTTCCAGCCTGCCGCTTCCAGAGATGCCCACAGCTTCCTCATAGAGCTAAAATCAGAGATGTTTTCCAGGGCTCCCTCCCTCGCCCCCCATCCTGGCCCAAATTATCTGTTGAAAATATTAGGCTTCTTCTTTAGTACAGTCCTCCATGAAGCAGGTGTCAGAATGTCACAGCGACCTGCGGTGACATTGCTGGACTCCAGAGACCCATTCCATAGGCAAAAGGGTTTCCCAGGCTCACAGCCTAGAGGCGTTGAGCCCCTGGCCACTGTTTTGACTGCTGGCGGTACAAAACAGTTCACCCCACACCACTGCCGCCTGGCTCACTGCGGCCATCAAAAAGTTAAAGCCAAGATGTTAATTAACATTGTGCATCAAGACGGCAGGCATGAGGTGAGAACGCAACATTCAAGATCTCAACCATACATCAATCAGAAGCCCCTATGCAGTTTCCAAGATGTTTCGATAAACTTTTTGGTGAAATGGGGAACTGCAAATACATGATGGCTTTGAAGAGGATTAGCAGGGTTTGTCCTTAAAACGGATTCTTCATGTAAACCCTAGTCATTTAGAAGGACAGTGGAGAAGGAGAAACTTCTATACTGTATGAACAAGGTATTATTTGAATAGTAGGCTATTACAGGCAGGAAAATTCTTTAACTGGTTTATAAGTCTATCCGTACTTGGGTCATTCCCTGTAAAAGGTAGCAGACATATGATTGTGATCAGGAAACTGCACAAAATTATTTTTTTCAACTCTCATATTATTGTCCTCCCAAAGTTGTTGTTTTTTTTAATAAAAACCAACTTTTTGTTGTATATATTCATATTCCATGTGTTAGATGGAAGCATTTCCTATCCAGTGTGAATAAAAGGAACAGTTGTAGTAAATTATTATAAGGCCAATGAAATTTCATGGCAGGTTATTCTACCAAGCTGTGCTTGTTGGTTTTTCCCATGACTGTATTGCTTTTATAAATGTACAAATAGTTACTGAAATGACGAGACCCTTATTTGCACAGCATTAAAAAGAACCTTGAGTGGTTAGCTCTGTTAACGACCAGCTCACAGTGTCTGGCCTGTAGCTTGGCACACACTCCAGTGAGACACAACGTCTCTTTTACCAGAGTCGAGAACAGAGCTGGTGGACGTATTAATTAATAGTCTTGGATATCTGGCTGCAGGTAACTTCACTGTAAATGTATCTTAAATGGGCAGAGACTATCTGGGAGTCTCATACACACTAAAGTTTAAACACCAGGTCAGATGAGGGAAATTCATCCAAGAACTAGAAAAAAAAAAAAAAAGATGACATATTGTACCACAATTTCAGCCCAGCACCAACTCAAAAAGAAATTAATGCTGTGTAAAAGTGGGTTGAATTAGTTTGCAAACTATAATAAAGATATATGCAGTAAAAAGTCTGTTAATGCACATCAGATGGGCATGGGATGTTCTAGTCAGTTGAGTTTTCTAGTTATCCGAACTCTACTATATTATTGTACTTGGATAACCAATTTAAAAGAATTAGAATATGATGTTTTAAATACACTTAACATTAAACTCTTCTTCTAATTCTTTCTTCTATCTGTGATAATTCAGAAGACATTATGAATCTTCAGTGCCTCTGAGTCATTGTTATAAAGATCAGTTATTGCTGTACCTGCTATAGAAGACTGAGCTAAATGTGTACAATGACAAACTTTGGAAGTTGCTTTTTTTAAAAAAAAATAATAAATTCCTAAAATCAACTCTTTCACTGGTTGTCTCTTTGCTATGACAATGAAGTACAGATTACTCAAGTGCCTAACATTGTGATCATAAAAATCATTCTGCAGATTAAATTATATTTCTCAAATTATTTTGTGCCTTCTACTATCTTGATTACTCTGTCTTCTTTAGCTGTCCAACATTCAGCTTATATTTTTTGTAGGTAAAATGGTGTTTCTTACTAGTTCCTGAATCTGTTTCTTTATAAGTCCTCATTAAGCCTTGAGTTCATCTTAACTGGAATAAAACCATCTGAAAACAGAATCATTCCACAATTTCTTTCCAAGATTTCATTAGTATTCAACTTTAATAGCATTTTGAGCACATGGACTTTTTAAAATTACATTCTTCATTAAATCATTTTGAGATAACTGACTAGCAATTTGGAAGGAAAAAGAAATTGGAGCCCTACCTCACTCCTTATAACAAAATAAATTCCAGCTGTATTTAATTTAAGTGTAACAGATGAAACCAGGAAAGTACTAGAAGTAGAAAAAATATTTACTGTATGGAATGAGGAATTTTTAAATCTCATATATTGCTTGCATTACCAACCAACTTTCTTATAAAATCATTTCAATGATTGCGTGCTGAATGCTGAGTCATGCTCCAATGTATTATGTTGAATAAACAAAGAAACTAACAGGAATAAGATTATTGATCAAGTGCTAACTGCAAAGATGAGCAGCAGGTGTAAAATTGTTTGTCACTAAATCCAGTTTTCAATCTTCAGATAAATGTGTTTCCCTGGAGTCTCACTTAGGTGTAGAATAATCAGTGTAACACTTTGTCCATCTAAATACATTGTAAACAAGGTCCATGTTACTTATAATTATCAAACATAGACCATAGAGTTGGCATATGCAAAACAAATGAAGTTCATCTGGTTACAATTGTATCTTATTGGCTTGAACCATGGCACCTCTATCCTGAAGTTATCATACCTAAACAGATTAGAAGCCTTTTAATTCCTCTGGGCATAACCTTTGGTTCCTTCCTTTTTGCTCAACATTAAAATGGTCATTTAGTTATATAAACTCTTCCTTCTCTACTTGGGACAGTTTTAAATTTTGGAGTTAAAACTGTGCAACATCTCCTTTGTTTAGTTTCAAATGTCATTTCACAATGTCCTTATAAAGCAACAGAAGCAGTTAACAAAATGCCTGAGTCACTGGAGAGTGCAGAGCAAAGCTCTGTTAAAAGATGTTCCATTAGTTGTGCACATTCAGTACTGTTTAGCCAGCATCTTTAGTTGAGAGATCCTTGTAAACATTAAAATGGATGCAACTCATAAAAGACATACTTCTTTTTAGTGAAGTGGCTTGCATTCTTGCAAAGCATTTTAAAAGTACAAGAAACATTGGTGCTGAGAGTGCAGAAAACACTTCATTTTCTTCTGAAGGAGAAGTCATAAGAGACCTGTCAACCACTCATCATTGACACCAAAAATGTGCACCCCCAAGATTAGTCATGGAAGATTTACAGCCTCCTATATTCACATTGTTTTAAAACACAAGCACTTTGGAGGTGTTGCTGAGGTAATGGAGTAGGAAGACCTTGAGCTTACCTTCTCCCATTGGGCACACCAAAATTACAACTATTTACAGAGCAACTATCAGTGAGAATAACCTGAAAACTAGCAGAAAAGATTTTCCACAACCAAAGATATAAAGAAGGAACCATAGTAACATTGGGTCTTTTTTGCAGCACATGGGCTCAGTAGTTGTGGTGGCCTGGCCTAGTTGCCTGCAGCCTGTGGGACTTAATTCTCTGACCAGGGATCAAACCCATGTCCCCTGCATTGTGAGGTGGATGCTTAACCACTGGACTATAGGGAAGTCCCCATAGTGACATTGGTGGTGGGAGCAAAGAGGCAGTATAGTCAAGACCCACACCCATGGGTAGATGATCCATAAACAGGGGGATAATTATAATTGCAAAGGTTCTCCCCAGAGAAACAAGGGTTCCAGGTCCCACTTTGGGTTCCAGTCCCCAGGGGTCCTGCACCAGGAAGACGAGCTCCCAGAATGTCTGACTTTGAAAGCCAATGGGACTTTCTTATGGGAGAGCTAGAGACCCTGCTCTTAGGGTGGTTTAGTTGCTAAGTTGTGTTCAACTCTTGTGACCCAATGGACTGTCACCCCCCAGGCTCCTCTGTCCATGGGATTTTCCAGGCAAGAGTACCAAAGTGGTATTTCCTCTCCAGGAGATCTTCCCAACCCAGGGATCAAACCCAGGCCTCCTGCACTGCAGGCAGATTCTTTACTGACTCGGCTACCAGGGCTCTTAAGGGACATGCAAAATCTCACATACTCAGACCCAGTGCAGAGACAGCCTGGGTCAGACCCACTTACTGATCTTGGAGAGGCTCCCAGAGCAGCAAGAACCAGCAAGAACTCCCCTTGAGGACACAGATGTTGGCAGCAGTTATTTTCGAGGGCTCAGTTTACCACGGTGACATTGGGGCTGGCAAGCATAACTTTGGAGTCTTTCTCTAGCTTGTTAGCACCAAGGGCTTCCATACTCTCCAGTAGATCAGCACCAGTCCTGGGGCCCTCTGGGCTGAAAGGCCAGCAGCATAAGAACTAAGCTCTGCCCAGAAGCAGGCCAAGCACTAGCCCCAGACATCCTTGTCCATGCAGTCAGTCATATCAAGACCTAGCCCCACAAGCCAGCAGGTTGGCAGCCCCTGCATGAAGCAGGACCTGGCAACAAACCAGGCCAAGGACCAGCTCTACCTACCAGCTGCCCACAGTAATTGGTCCCATCATAACCGAAGAGCCCAGCATCCCACACAGGGTCACTCTAGAGCATATAGCTCTGGTGACCAGAGAAGAGTATGCTGCAAGGTCCCATAAAACATCTCCTGTACAAAGTGACTTCTCCATGATCAGAAAGCATAACAATATATATAATACATTGAAAATCAGGCAAATTGAAGGTACAGAGGACTATGTCCCAAATTAAGGAACAAGATAAAATGCCAGAAGAACTTGAACTGTAAATAAACAAGCTAACAGATAAAGGGTTCAAGGTAATGATGATAAAGATGTTTAATGAACTCAGGAGAAAAATGTACAAACACAATGAGAAGTTAAAGAGCTAGAAAATATAAAGAAATAACAGAACTGAAGAATATAATAACTGAAATAAAAATATACTAGAAGGAATCAACAGTAGAATAGATGAGACAGGGGAATATGTCAGCAAACTGGAAGACAGAGTAGTAGAAATCACCAAAGTTGAACAGAAAAAAGAATTCTAAAACAGAAGTATAGTATAAGAGATCTCTGGGACCATACTAAGCATAGTAACAGTCACATTACAGGAGTCACAGAAGGAAAAGAGAGAGAAAATAGGGCAGATACCTAATTGAATAAATGATAGCTGAAAACTTACAGCTATCTGGGAAAGAGAACATGCCAGCAAGCACAGAACATCCCCAAAAAGATAAATCCGAGATCCACACCAAGACTCATTGTAATTAAAATGGCAAAAATTAAAGAGAAAATCTTTTTTTTTTTTCTAGGCATCTGAGAGTTTTATTTAAGAAACTTCACAAAGCCCAGTTTGGCCTTAAGCTGCCCTCATTGGTTAGTATTTCCTTAGCTCTCATTTATATCTTCCCAAAAAAGGTAAGAAAAAATTGGTAATTCTTTGTAGTAAATTCATGTTAGCTTATTTCAAACTTATCACAGCATCATTTATAAAAGGAAAATTAGAAATAACCTAAATGCTCAATAGTGGCTAAGTGATAATCTATGTGTCATGGACAGGTATAATATTTAATCAAGAAAAAGTGTTTATGGTCTAGTGTTGGGGGAAAGCAGAAGGTATATATGCTTGCAATGCAGTTCTTTTATGAAAATGTGTATGTGATGGGGAAGAAATCAAGCAGCAAGGGAAAGGCAACAAGGTATGTACAGGGGAACTCCCATAAAGTTATCAGCAGACATTTCAGCAGAAACCCTGCAGGCCTATCCCTTTTAATAGGTGCAGAAAAAAAATTCTGACAAAAATCAACATTTATTTATGAGAAAAACTCTCAACAAAGTTAGTATAGAGGGGGCATACCAAATGCCATATATGACAAACCCACAGCCAACATCATATTTAATGTTGAAGAGCTGAAAGCATTTCACCTAAGACCAAGAATAAGACAATGATGCCCACTCTCACCACTTTTATTCAACCCGGAACTAAAAGTTCTAGCCATAGTGATCAGGAAAGGGAAACAAGCAAAAATAAACAAATAAAAAGCTTTTGCACAGCAAAGGAAACTATCATCAAAACAAAAAGACAACCAACTGATTGGGATAGGATATTTGTAAATAATATCTTTGTTAAGACATTAATATTAAAAATACTCAAAGAGTTCATACAATTCAACATCAAAATAACAAACAACTAGATTAAAATAGGGCATAAGGCCTGAATAGATACTTTCCCAAAACATACAGATGACCAAGAAACATGAAAAGATGCTCAGCATCATTAGTTATCAGGGAAAAGCAAATCAAGACCACAAAATCACTTCACATCTGTCAAAATAATTATCATCAAAAAGACAACAGGGAAAACCTGGTAGTCCAAAGGTTAAGACACAGTGCTTTCGCTGCTGGGGGCCCAGGTTCAATCCCTAGTTGGGGAACTAAGATCCCACAAGCTTCATGGCACAGACAGAAAAAAGAGACAACAAATAGATGTTAGAGAGGATGTGGAATAAAGGGAACCTTTGTGCACTGTTGGTAAGAATGTCAATTGGTGTAGCCATTATGAAAAACACTATGGAGATTTCTCAAAATTTAAAAACAGAGCTACCATACAATCCATCACTTCTACTAATTAGAAAAGATATATGCAACCCTATGTTCTTTGCAGCAATATTTACAATAGCTAATATGAAGCAACCTAAATGCCCATCGATAGATGAACAGACAAATGTGGTATGTGTATACAATAGAATATTACTCAGCAATAAAAAAATGAAATTTTGCCACTTGAAACAACATGAATGGACCGAGAGGTATCATGCTTAGTAAAATCAGTCAGACAGAGAAAGACAAACACCACAGGATTTCACAGATACGTGGAATCTGAAAAACAAAACAAATGAACTATCATGACAAAACAGAAACAGACTCATAGATATAGAAAACAAAGAGGTGGTTGCCATAGGTGGGAGGTGTGGAAGGATGTGAGGGAGATTAAGAGGTGCAAGCTTCCAGTTACAAAAAAAAACTAAGCCTTGAGAATGAAATATACAACATGGGGAATATAGTCAATAATATTGTAATAACTTTGTATGATGATATCACCACTCAAATTGTGATCATTTCATAACATATAAAAATTATCAGGGATTTCCCTGGTGGTGCAAGGGCTAAGATTCCCTGCTCCCAATGTAGGGTGCCTAGATTTGATCCCTGGTCAGGGAACTAGGTCCCACACGCTGCAACTAAGAGCTCGCATGCCACAACAAAGATCAAAGCTCCCACGTGCACAGATAGAAACAGTGCAGCCAAATAAATAACTTAAATATACTAAAAATTAATTAATTAAAATAAAATATCAAATCGCTATTCTGTGCACCTGGAAATAACAGTGTGGTAGGTCAATTACACTTTAATTTAAAATATTAAATAAATGTTAAATTTAAAATAATAAATATTTGTTATGAAAAAGCAAATAAATAAATACAAGCCCTTTGACATTCTCCTCCCTGTGAGTTTCGCCTGAAACTTTACATAATACAGAGTACATCTCTTTTTGCTTAAAACTATTTTAAAACTATTTACAGATCTCCTACTGTAAAAGGGACTTCCCAGATGGCACAGTGGTAAGGAATCTGCCTGCCAATGCAGGAGATACAACAGACCCAGGTGTTCGATCCCTGGGTCAGGAAATAGCTAGGAAATAGCAACCCACTCCAGTATTTTTGCCTGGAAAACTCTGTGGACAGTCTAGGGTGGCCTACAGTCCCTGGGGTTGCAAAGAGTTGGACATGACTGAGCACAAACACACACACATATACACATTGTAAAAGACTAGTTTGAAATTGATGGTAACATGCATTTCCATCCAAGCTTTTGTGGCAATAGGTAAATATTCCCTGTGAATTCAGAGTACCTCGTAGATAAAAGTGATGCAGAAAAACAGAAAAAGAGACAGATGTACAGAACAGACTTTTGGACTCTGTGGGAGAAGGCGAGGGTGGGATGTTTTGAGAGAACAGCATCGAAACATGTATATTATCTATGGTGAAACAGATCACCAGCCCAGGTTGGATGCATGAGACAAGTGCTCGGGCCTGGTGCACTGGGAAGACCTAGAGGGATCGGGTAGAGAGGGAGGTGGGAGGGGGGATCGGGATGGGGAATACATGTAACTCCATGGCTGATTCATGTCAATGTATGACAAAACCCACTACAATATTGTAAAGTAATTAGCCTCCAACTAATAAAAATAAATGAAAAAAAAAAGTGATGCAGAAGCATTCACACTTATCTGAACCTGAAGGATCAGGCTTCTCCCCAGCGGGGGTGGATTTCAGGTGACTGAGAAGCAGCCTCTTCTCAGCAGGGTTGGCCCTGGGGTTCACAAGGCAGGCTCCAAAGGGTGGGAAAGAAGACAATGGGAGACCCTCAGACAGGAATAGGAAAGGAGTGATTCCAGGCAAGAGTGGGAAAAAGGAAGAGCTGTCAAACCAGACTACAAATTTTCTGATAATGCACACCTGGAATTAACTCCAGTGCCAAAAAACTAGGGCCCGGGGGTGTGGGTGCTGATTCAGCTTTGTGGTCCTGCTGGTAAAGACATCAGACATGAGAGTAAGGTCACTGCGTGTGAGCTCAGTGCTCCAGTTGTGTCCAGCTCTGCGGCCCTGTAGACTGTAGACATCGGGCTCCTCTGTCCTTGGGATTCTTCAGGCAAGAATACTGGAGCAGGTTGCCACACCCTCCTCCAGGGGATCTTCCCAGCCCAGGGATCAAACCCGCATCTCCTGTGGCTCCTGCATTGCAGGCAGATTCTTTACCACTGAGCCATTGTGGAAGCCCAGTATGATTACTAGGATGCAGCAAATGACCAAAGGATTACTCAACTTCTGGTGGCAACAACTACACATTTGGGCATGCCTTCACTGAAAACAGTACTGATAACTGATGGGATGGATCTGAGGGAAAGTCCAGACAGACCGTGTTCAGTTCCCCTCATTCCAAATGGTGGCTACGATGATGGACTTTAAGCTTTGGGTGAGTAAACCCAGCCTCAAGAATAGCAATGTGGCTCCCAGTCATCCCTTAGGGAAGAGAATATTCCTTTCCTGCTTCAAATAAGCATGCAACTATTTTATACCCAAACTCCTTTCTAACACCACCCCTGGCTGCCTTCTCCACTCCATACAATATTGGATGTAACGAGCACCTCTTGGTGCTAACACAGAAATACTGTCAGTGTCTGTACAACATGGGCTTTGTTTCCATGGCTTTGCATTGTATGCTTCCATGAAGCTGAACAGACTTTCAGACTCACTCACATTTGTACCTGCTCTGATGACATAATCCCTGCTTATGAGGATTAGACCTGCAGTGAGCTCCAGGAGAATTCAAGTTCATGTCTTACCTTCGTCAGGCATTTCCATTTGCCCCATTAAAGCTGCCAAAACAAAGACTCCTTTTCAAAAAGCCCGGGCCACTACACATATTACTGGCTGAGACTATCAGTTCTCTAAAATGTTAAACTTTTTTATTTAGATCAGCATCTTTATAGGTTTTTCAATATTTGCTTTTAGGGGATTCTTAAAAGATTATTACCTTTATTTAGTCTTGAACCATTAGTAAAAACAAATAGATTCCATTCAGGACTGTGTCCTGGATATAGTTTTCTTGCTTCTAATTAATAGTAACTGGTAGTTGATTTTAAAAAAAAATCTCATTTCCTTTGCACCTTAGTAATAGGAAAGAAGAAAAGCTTCCTTAACCTGATAAAACATATCCACAAAAACTACACAGACATTATATTTAATGTTGAAGTATTAGGGGTATTTCTTTTAAAATAAAAAACAAGAAAGGATTCTAACCATAACCATTACTATCCTAGCCAGTGCAATAACAAAAAGTTTTAAAAACAGTTATAAAAATCAGGAAGAAAAAAACTGTCATTATTTGCAGATCATATAATGGATCAACTTAAGAGGAGCCTGGCCAGCTACAGTCCACAGGGTCACAAATAGTCGGACATGACTGAGCAACTAAAATAACAACAGTGGATCAATATAAGAATCAACTTAAAAATTACTTCAGCTGACAAAGGAGGTCAGTGAGCTAGACAGGGACATGACCAATACAGTCAATGAGCATACCTGTTAGAGCCCTGTCCATTCATAATAGAAATATATATAAATTATGAAATTTTAAAATTATGTATAAATTATACACATATATGTATATATATATAGTAACTAGGAAAAAAACTAACCAAAAAATGTGCAGAACCTATAAGAAGAAAACTATAAAACTTTATGAATTATCCTTCACAAAAAGAGAGATGTACTACATTTCTAAATGGGAAAACGGAATACTAAAAAGATTTCGGATCTCCACTACATAGAAAGAGATTCCAGATGGACTTTGAAAAAGGGAGAGAGAATGTAAGAGAAGTGTTCTTGCTTCTAATTAATGGTGACTGTTCTTTGGCAGGCCTGTCCGTGAATGGAAGGTTCTTGTTATCTTGCCAATCAACCCTCAGGGAAAATCAAGAAAAGGGCAAAAAGAAGAATGGAAGGCAGGAAAGAATTGTCTTCTCTATGGACTTACCTGGTGGCTCAGACGGTAAAGCGTCTGTCTACAATGCAGGAGACCTGGGTTCAATCCCTGGGTCGGGAGGATTCCCTGAAGAAGGAAATGGCAACCACTCCAGTACTCTTGCCTAGAAAATCCCATGGATGGAGGAGCCTAGTGTCCATGGGGTCGCAAAGAGTTCGACATGACTGAACGACTTCACTTTCACTTTCATGGTCACAGCAAGAAGAAACAGAGAAAAATAAAAGGGTCCTCTCACACCCTACACTCCGACACTAAAGTAGACTGTATATTAGTATAGTCCTCCAGTAGTAATTTATGCATATGGTACCCAACCAACAGTAGTTAATCAATTGTAGTTGAGTGAATAAATGTACAAATGAAGAATCCCAATAAGTCCCAAGTTAAAGCAAATCAACAGAAGAAACAGAAGCTGTATCTGAGACAACGTTAACTTTCAAGAACCAGCAGTGATAAAGAGGTTCTTCCTCCCCCACTGCCTTTGAGCAAATATTCAAAGTGTGGACCCTCACTGGGTGGTATTGAATAAATTCCCCTGCAAATTCACTAACTCCATCCACTGACTCCATACACATTCCTCCACATTCTATGTCAGCTGAGGTCAAGTCCTTTTTGCCTGGGAGGAAAAATAAGAGTAGATGCCAGGAATTTAGGGTATGTGCCAAAAGGGAAAAAAGGCGCCAGTGCTGGCAGTCACCAGAAGAATCAGCTCCAATTTGCCTTGTTTATCTAATGTCCTATCACAGGACCAGATTCCCTGCCACTCTGTAAGTGCATAGAGCAAGACTCAACAGTCGTGTCATGGTTCATTGAGGAAACAGCAAGAATCCAGAATCCAGAGTCAAGCTGTCATGGTACCCATTCGTGCATTCATCAACAAAGCAGCTGTTCATCTGTAGATCTGGGCTCTGAGATTTCACAACTGCCTGAGCGGGCTTCGTTCAGTCCACGATAAGTAGATCTCACCCCGGGTTGCTGAGCCTGTCATCTTCCATCTCAAGGCTGCTTATGTTGTTGCCTTTGGTAGATTACAAAAACGAACATTCACTTTCTTCTTTGTCTTTCTTTATCTTTGAATGAGCAGTGAAGAGAGTTTCCATATATCCCCTCTTCCTGGAACAGTCTTCCCTGTTATTAACATCTTGCATTAGGGTAGTACACTTGTGACAAATTGATAAATCAATAGTAAGGTCCACAGATTATATTGGAGTTCGTTCTTTGTGCCATACAGTTCTGTAGATTTTGACAAATGCATAGGTATCCATCATGTATCATACAGCATCATAAAGACTAATTCCACCACCCTAAAAATTCTCTGAGCTTCACTTCATCCCTCCTCCTCTCTCCCCTTGAACACTGGAAACACTGATATTTTTACTGTCTCCATAGTTTTGCCTTTTCCAGAATACCATGTAACTGGAATCATACAGTGTGTATAGCCTTTTCAGATTGGCTTCCTTCATCTCATAATATGCATTTAAGAGTCCATGTCTTTACATTGCTTGATAACTCATTTCTTTTTATTGCTGAATAATATTCCATTGTTTGGATGTACTACAGCATGTTTATCCACTCAAGTGACAGTGATGTTCATTACGACTGATTTGAACAGCTCATAGACAGGAATTAGTGGGATGGCTTTATGTTTTCCATAAGACTCTCTAAGGTTTTTCATGTATGTTTATAAATATACATGGATGGTTTCATAGATGGTGTTTCATGGAGTGGGAGGATAAGAGTCACCTATTATCCCAACACCAAAACAAAATCTCTTAAACAGTTTAGTTTCTTTCCAGTCATTTTTTACATATTCCCATTGTAAAGTACCAAAGTCATAGAATAAATGCAATTTTTATCTTGTTTTTCTCACTCATTATTATGAAATTTTGTAGTGGATAGTATGGTTCTCTGCCAAGAACCCTTCCTCAAGGCTAACAAATGACATACCAACCCCCAGCTGCTGGGAATATTAGCTACTAGCAGCTCACAGCTAATTCCCTCACTAGGACTTGTTCTTGGCCTTGGCCAAGGTTACGCTCCTTCCTGGGTGAGCCCATGCCAATGACAGGCTGATACATAGATGCATAGAACCCTCTTGTCTCAAACTGAGAAAACTCAGAAGAACCATGTCAGCTCCAGAGATCCCTTTAGTCAGGTGAGGCTTCAGTTACAGCTACACTGAAAATCAGCTTCTTCTTCTATCCAATCCTCCCTTATTTACTTTTAATCTGAGAGTACCGCCCCCCCCCCAACCCCACCCCATAGCTCATCAACTCTGTTTCAAGGAATCTAAGACAGTTGTCACCAGAAACGGTCTTAGGAAGCAGACTCTAACATCGAATTCTGTAGCTGGGTGACTTACAGCAATCCCTTGGGCAATGAGTACCCCATCACTGATGGTAAATGGAGAATGGAGAGCCCTTGGCATGCTGGGGTGATATAATTATTAAAACTTACACAAATGGTAAAACTGGGATGGGATACTGGTAGAAGGAGGCTTTTGACAGGAACAGAGTAAAGGGACAAAGTAAGGTAATTAAATAGTTAATTCCACTGAGGGATCATAAGAAAAAAGTATGAGAGACCCCAGTAAGTTTATGGTCACTCAAGAAAGCAGGTTTGCTTAACCACAAAACCAAGAAGGCTTAGTTAGCAACAAAACCATGCAACAGAAGCATGCCCCAAAACAATAAAACCTTGGTGAAATGAGACCCACATGCTGCCCAGTGAACTCAGTGAATCAGTGATTCCTAGGACATGCCACTCTGTTGCACACCAAAAACAAAAACATAAGGAAAAGGTGAAATTATACTGAAACCTGAGGTGATTTACCATGTTTTAATATATGTTACCTCCTTTTGCTCATTTCCATTGCCCCCATGGCAGTTCTGGCTTGTCCATGTAGGGAGAAAAAACTCCCCCACCCATCATGGAGGAGGAATTGATGATAAAAGCTTGACACCTACACAAGAATGAAGAAGAAGGTGGTTTTTTCCCCTCCTTACTTTTCCTCTGATTATAAAACATAGTAACTACGTTCTCCAGATAACAAGTGCCCTCTTGCCCACTCACTTGTAGACTTCACAAGCATCCTGTTTTAATAAATCACTTTTTATCTATCACTTTGCTACTCACTGAATTCTTTCCACTCTGAGACATAAGAACTAGAGCTCCTCAAAGCCCCTTGAGATGCATTTCTGTGGGTTCAATCTGGTCATGTAAGGCTTTTGATGAGAAATCCACTGACAGCTTGTGGGGTTTCCCTTGTTAAGTTACAAACTTCTTTTCTCTTGCTGCTTTTAAGTCTTTGTCTTTGATTTTGACAGTTTTATTATAATGGGTCTTGGAGAATATATCCTTATGTTGAGTTTGTTGGGGGACTTATTCATTTCATGAAATTTATGTCTAAATCTCTCCCCAGATTTGGGAAGTTTTTAGCCATTATTTCTTTAAATAAGCTTTCCATGCCCTTCTCCCTCTCTTTTCCTTCTGAGATTCCCGTAATTTGCAGATTGTTTCCTTTGATTGTGACCCAAAAATCGTGTAGGTTTTCTTCACTCTTTTTTAATCTTCTAAATTTGTTCTCCCCTGGATAATTTCATAGTTATTGTCTTTTAATTCAAAGATTTTTTTTTCTGCTTGCTTCAGTCTGTTGTAGATGCTCTCGACTGCATTTTTTATTTCATTCATTGTATTCTTTGACTCTGGAGTGTCTGTTTGGTTCTTTTCAATGATTTCTGTGTCTTTGTTAAACTTCTCATTTTTTGTGTGCATTGTTTTCCTGACTCTGTTAAATTATCTTTCTGTGTATTTGGGTTGCTTGTTTGTTTGTTTGTTTGTAGCTCATTGAGTTTCATTAAAACATTTTTTTTGTTTGTTTAATCTATCTTGGGTAAATCACAGATCTCCGTATCTTGGGATTAGTCACTGGAAAAATTATTCTGATCTTTCAGTGACATCATATTTCCTTGATATCTCATGTTCCCTGAAGGCTTGCATTGCTGTCTTTGCATTTGAACTTGCCATCACCTCCTTTGGTCTTCATAAATTGACTTCGGGAGAAAACTAACTTCCACCAGCCCTGCTAGGGATTCTGAGGTTTTCTCAGACCAGTTTTACCTGGATATTCCTGCTCTACCCTTATTTCTCCCTCTTGTGGCAGGATTCTTAACTTTGTATGCCTACTCTCAATAATGCAGCACACTAGATTGAGTGCCGACAGCCTCTTTTTCGCTCTCAGAGTAGAACTAAAGCTCAGCTTTGTAGTCTCTCCCTGGCCTGGCAGTATGGTTCAGGTTTCTGTGTGTCCTCCACTAGCCATCTGCCAAGGCTTGCTCACACCACCATCATGAGCATGCCCAAGGAGCTGGCCACAGGATGGGGAAATGTGTGGGTGAGGCATCCGGAGCCCTGGGGGTGCAACAGGTCATTTGGGGTATTCATAATGCATCTCCAGGGCCTCATTGGTGGGTTTCCTTATGGAGTCCCACAGGTCAAGATGCAGTTAGCAGGATCCATGTCCTTTCAGTGCCCTCCAGACCCACCTGCCTCTCTCCCAGCTTCTCCTCTACTGCCCCCACCTACAATCATTCAACTCACGACTAAGTCCTCTGGATGGGACAAAGGAGAAATGGACCCCTGTGGCAGCATCCCACACAGCTTGGGAAGCCAGGTGGTCACTCACTCTCTTACTTCCCACATGGGAGAAATCACAAGCTGAGGAGGGCCCTCGCCAAAGTCCGTATGCCTGTTATCTGATGAGCACGTCCTCCCTGGGTCCCTTGGCATGTGGGGCTGGATGTCAAGCTCCCACAAAGACACTTTCTCCATAGACAGGTGGCTAAGGGGATAATACAAGAGAGGGATGTCTTATTTGTCCATCTTGCTGACATCACCCCATAGATTTGACATATCTAAAACTTAGTCTACATATACTCCTGTTTTAAATAATATAAGAACTTAGACTATTTTAATCTAATCATATACTCCAAACCTGTTTTTATTTTTGTTCAATATTTCAGTTCTACTTGTTTTATAATTTTTATACATCTTTAGACATTAATTTTTATTAAACACAATCATTTATTTATAAATAGCCACATATTTAAAGATCTATTTCATTCCTTCTTGCAGTAGACCATCAAATTTTTGCGTACCCTAAGTGCATCTTTAGAATTTCCTTAATGTAAAATCTGTTAATTTAAAAGTCTCTGATTTTTTCATTTGACCAAACAATACTTTCCCTCCTGATAGTTTCACTGTATATACAGTTCTAGGATGACAGCTACTTTCTCTCAGAATATCGAAGATATTAATATTATTCCAATGTCTTATGGGTACCATTTTGTTTTGTTTGTGAGCACCGTAATAAGAACTACTAACAGAAAGATTCTTTAATCTGTCTTTACAGTCTGGCAATGTTTAAGACCTAGCCAAAATCTTTGGTATTCTTCAGTTCCACTACTATCTGTCTAAGGAAATTTTTGCTTATATTGCTATGAATTCTTTGACCTTAAAACTGCAGTATGCACGCATATTTCATCAATTCTGAAAATTTTTCAGTCATTATTCAATATCACTTCAAAAATTGCCTCTCTTTCATTCTTGTTCTCCTTCCTCCTAGAAGTCCAATTAGACATAAGTTAGACCTCCTCACCCTGTCCTTCATGCCTCTTAAACTATCTTTCATATTTTCTACTACTTCATCTCTCTGTTTTGCATTCTGGACAATTTCTTCAGATCTATTTTCCTGTTCATGTTTTTATCACCCATATCTAATTCTCTCTTTAAATTTAAACAATCATCTGAGTTTTCTTATTTCAGCTTTTAGATTTGTCTTGCATAAAAATTCTATTTGGTTGTTTTTCAACTATGTCTGTTTATTTTTCATAATAACTTTAACCTTGTATTTTTAATCACATTTTTCTTTCTCTAAATATATTAAATATGCTTAAGTTCTATTTCGTATTAGATAATTCCTATATCTAAAAATTTTGCTGGCCTTATTCTGTGGTTTGTTGTTCCTGCTGGCTTTTGCTCAGAGTGCTGCCTTGTCTCCTTAAATGCTTTTTGATTCTGTCTCTTAGCCCACATTCCTCTGAACTTTATTCATGGAAAACTTTGAGGGTTTTGTTGTGATTGCATTTCTCCAAAGAGGATTTATTTTTGCTTCTTCCAAATTTCTGGAATCATTACCAATCCAGACCTATTTTAAAATAAAATTTGACCTAAAAGTATTTAGAGTCAAGCAGGTAGTATAAATTTGAGTTACAAACTTGAACGAGTGCCGATTTATGGTTAGGAAATCTCAAGAGAAATTTTCTCCCTTAACCCAACACAGACGAGCAAGCTTCCTTGCTATTTCTATCCATAAAGCAGTATATTTTTCTAGTTCATTCATACACTAGGCTGTCTTTTACTGTTACAGCTCCTTCCTTTGGCTTCTGCCTCCTGTTCACTCTACAACATGTGATCATCAAAATGAAAGATGGTTCTCATTAAAGAAATGAGTGCTTCCAGAGTTGGTACACACACAAAAAAATATAAGGTGAGACTGGAACATTTTGTTGTATCAGAGAGTAAGAAATTGTTCCAAAAAAAGATTGCAAGATATTTAAAAAAGGAACCAGCATGAATGGATTCCCACTGTTCACATCTGGGAAATTTTGGCCTCATAATAAACTGTGACCGTGATAGAGTAAAATTCATGTCAAGGAATAAGAATCCATGAGTTTATATTGAAATAGATCACCATATGATAGAGAGGTAGATGATAGACAGAGATATAGACAAAAATTTTTCTTTAAACTTTCTTATAATAGAATGTCAACAAATAAATGTCAACTACAGAAAGAATGATATGGTTAGCTAATCACCACTTGGCAACCACAACAGTATTTCAAGTAAGAATGAAAAATAGATATTGAAATTAATGGGCAGAATTATGACAAAAACAGGATATTTAGATAGCCTCAAAATATTTCACCAGAGATACTTATTAATCATAAAAACTTTATAATGGAGAAAATTGGCAGATCTTAAGCAAGCAATCACAAATGAAAAATGATATCCTGTTCTTCTGTATATGAATAACTGACAAGGACATACCATCACTTCTGTAACATTCTTGCCAAAAATGTATGAGCTAAATCTCATCACAAGGAAACATCAGACAAATACAAATTGAAGGAAATTTTACAAAATAACTGACCTACACTCTTTAGAAATATCAAGACCATGGAAAGATAAAGATTATAGAACTTTTCTAGATTAAAGGAGACTAATGAGACCAAAAAACACGCCTATGATCCTGGGTTGAATAGTAGATCAGGAGGTATTTGTTGTCAATGTTATAAAGGCCATTAATGGAACAACTGGAAAAATTTGAATGAGGTCTATAGAATAGATAATGATATTGTATTCATGCTAATTTATGATTTGATAATAATACTATAGTTATATAAGAGAATATTCCTGTTTGTAGTGGAAATATATAGAAAGAGCTAGAAAGAAGGAGTGGAGAAGGAAATGGCAACCCACTCCAGTATTGTTGCCTGGAGAATCCCACAGACAAAGGAGCCTGCTAGACTACAGTCCATGGGGTCGCAAAGAGTCAGGCATGACTGAGCGACTAAACAACAGAAAGAAGGAGACAAAGAAGAAGAGGAAAAAGAAGAAAAGAAGGAAAAAGAACAGATATAAGCAGAGATACTGATATAGATGATGATATAGCTATAAAGGAGGGGAAGGAAGAATAAAGCAAAGGTGGTAAAATATTAACCATGTGAAAAAATGGGAATCTGGGTGAAGAATATACTCCAAGACTCCACTGTCCCATTTGGAACATTTTTGTAGTCCAGAACCAGGACTATAATCAGCATCTGGTAGGTCCAGATCCCCACTCTCGCCCATCTCTCAGAGGGAGGCTGTGCTGGAGCTGAGGGATGCTAAGGACAACCTGAGCTGAAAGGAGTCAGAATTAGCAGAGCTGGGGCATGATAAGGACCGAGTGAGCCACAAGGCCAGGGACAAGACAGTGCAAGCAGATGGGCCCCTAGTACCTGGCACTCAACAATGCCAACAAAACCCGCAGGAATATGCTGACTGCAAATAACAGATTAGCAGAAGTTCTTGGAGAAAAAATACTCTGTACGATAGTTCCAAGCTAACCAGTTTCTTATATTAACTACAGATTTGGGAAATTAGAGAGCAAATAAATTCATTGTAATTTAATGTGAGACTTGTTGAAGCTCTCTCAACACATATTGGTCTAAATGCTCTAGAATGGTACTGTCTCATGTGGTAGTCACTAGGTCTGTGGGCATTCTAATTTAAATTATTTTTTAAATAAATAGAATTTTTAAATTCATTTATTTAGTCACATTAGCCACATTTCAAGTACTCAATCGCCACATGTGGCTAGTGGTTTATAGTTATTATTACTGTACAGTATAGATACTGAACACATCCATTGTTACTGAAAATTCTGGGCAGTTTGCAGATAACATTGTACCTTATATTATACATTGTATATTCAGTTACAGAAGCTGAAGAGCTTGTCATTGATGAAGATAGCTGTGATTATTTATTTCATTGTCTTTGAGTAAAGGAAAATTGGCAAAACATGAGAAATACCTTTAATAAAGCCCAAACACTCCACTTCCTATTGAATTCAATAGTAGGATAGCTCTTTTTGCCAAAGAAGAGACTCATCAAGAAGAATCAGGAGTAATAAAGGACCTTGAGACTATTGCAAACATTGTTGAGAAGATTCTGATATTCTTATGTCCTCTGACTTCTTGGTTGGTCTACATTTCTCCCCATCCTCCACCCCCATCTCCTCATTATGGAAAATATTGTACATGTTTCATTCATTATACAGAATGGTTTGGCAAGGAAGCCTTGACCAAGACAAATTTCCAATAATAAAGCCTGTAACATTATCCAAGGAAGTAAGGAAATCGACCTCAATATCCACATTAGGAGCTAAGGAGTTGGAGCTCTGAGTTACTAGGACTGGAATAGAATTGTGAGCCACTAAACTTTCATAGCCTATGAGCACTTCATGTCAGAGCTGACAAAACTGGCTTCCTCGAGGCAAGCTGAAGTGAACATGGTCTGTGATCTCCAATGGATATCTTAAATGCACTTAGATGGAATCCAAAAAATAAAAAAGAAATGCAGAGATTCGTATCATGTATGCAACACTTGAAAGCATGCAAAATAATACTGAGATTGTTTTTAATACAATATATGTGAGAAAACATATACATTTGCATGATAATAATAAATACCAACTTCAAATAGTGGTTATCTCTAGAGAGACAGGGAGAGGGGAAATATCAGGAAGGAAGACAGAAAGCTTCAGTTGGATATATGAAAATTTTCTTTAAAAAAAAAATCCAGAGGCTTCCCTGGTGGCCCAGCAGTTAAAACTCAGAGCTCCCAACACAAAGGGCCCAGGTTTGACCTGGTCAGGGAACTAGATCCCACACGCCACAACTAAGAGTCTGCATGCCTCAACTAAGGATCCCATATACCTCAACAAAGACTCGGCACAACCAAAGAAAGAAAAATAACTATTTTTAAAATAAAAGATATGGGACAAGGCTGGTTCTTCAGTAGAGTCTTACAGAACCATCAGTGGGTACAGAAAGTATCAAATATATTATTTTGGGAATGTTTCTATCTGTTTGAAGTTATTTCTTAATGAAAGAAAAATTTAATACAATACGTTCTACTTCTCCCATTTCGTATTTGTGTGATCCCCAGCCTCCCTTTTATCTAGTTGCAAAGAAGATCAAATAATACTGGATGAGCTGTTGAGAGAAGCTCAGGAGACACTCAGAAACCAATCAAGACACCTGCACAGGGTATGGAAGAGGGCTCCAGAGTGGCCAGGGACCAGGGCGCATGGTGGTCTAGACCAGCCCATCGGATATGTGGCATGCAGTCATCATGCTCTACTCAAATAGAGATGGTCCATTTCTTTTGGACCAGAGCAGCTTGGAGGAATGAAGCTGGGTTCTGACGTTCCAGTGAAAACAGAAAGGATTGGATTTGCAAGCCTCTCTGCTTACTTTGGCTGGCCAAGATTGCTCTTTCCACATCTGTCCTCAGGTTCAGGGAAGCCAAATATGTAGATGTAAATGTATACAGTGGTTCCTGCCCAACAGCACTTCAGGAACCCAGGTCCAACCTTGCAGATCCATAAGGGTTGACAACCACCTGCAGGCACCCGAGCAGACTAGGGACTGAAAACAGCTGAGAGAAAAGAAGCCACTTCATTTTTTCTTTTTTCTTAAGTATACTTGATTTAAAATGTGATAATTTCTGGTTTACAGCAAAGTGATTCAGATACATAGATATTCTTTTTCATTTTCTTTTCCATTGTGGTTTATTATAGGATATTGAAGGTAGTTCCCTGTACTATACAGTAGGATCTATTTCATATACAGTGGTTTGCATCTGCTAATCCCAAACTCCTAGTTTACCCCTCCTCTCCCCTCTCCCCTTTGGTAACCATAAATTTGTTTACAAGGTCTGTGAATTTGTTTCTGATTTGTAAATAAATTCATTTGTATCATATTTTGAATTCTACATGGACTTTCCTGGTAGTTCAGATGGTAAAGAATCTGCCTGCAATGCAGGAGACCTGGGTTCAATCCCTGGGGAGGGGGGAGATCCCCTGGAGGAGGGAATGGCTTACCTCCTCCAGTATTCTTGTCTGGAGAATCCCATGGACAGAGGAGCCTGTGGACTACAGTCCATGTAGTCACAGAGAGTCGGACACAGCTGAGCGACTTTCATACTTTTTTGGATTCCACATAGGAGTGATATCATATGACAGCTGTCTCTCTCTTTCTGACTTACTTCACTCAATATGATCATCTCTAGGTCCATCCATGTTGCTACAAATGGCATTATTTCACTCCTTTTGATGGCTGAGTAGTATCCACTGCATATATGAGAAGCCACTCTGGAATGGCTCCTTCCCCCTCCCTCATTCACCTTCTATGGTGGCCTTGGTCACTCAGCTCTCAGTCAAGCGTCCTCTTGACACCACAAACCTTCTGAATGCTCTCCTTTCTGCCACCCCTTCCGCCTCTTCCTCCTGCAGTCCTCATCTCTGGGATAACTCTTTTTTCCTTCACCCCCAGCCTTCACCTCCTGCGTTTCAGAGACTTGCTCTCCCCTTACAATCCTCAGCCCCACATACCATAGGGCCCAGCGGCAGTGCTAGAATATTCCTAACTTCTCCCACCACCCCCACCCCTCCACCTCTTCTCTAGGATGTCATCAGCCAACTTTTAGGCAAGGTCCTCATAAATTCTGATGCTTCCCAGAACTCAGACCTTTGCTCTTTTTCTACCACATACTCTCTTCATGTCCACCCCCACAATTTCATTTTCCTCATGAGTCAGTGACTCCCACCTCTGTACCTCCAATACAGATCTGTCCCCCGCATTGCAGACTCATCTTTCCAACCACTGCTGGACTTGACTACCTGGATATTGTACAGTTGCCTCAACTGCACCATTTTCAACATGGACTCATTCTCTGCCTCTCCACCCACCCAAGCACACTCACTGTGTACTCCCAGATATGACAAACAAACCATCGGGGCTCAGCCACCCAATCTTGACTCCATCTTCTCCTAACTCTCATGTTTTGTCAGTGACCAAGTTCTGTGGATACTGCCTCTGAAATAAGTTTCATAGTAGCCTCTCCTGGGGCTTCCCAGGTGGTACAGTGGTAAAGAATCTGCCTGCCAATGCAGGAGATGCAAGAGACGTGGTTCAATCCCTGGGCCAGGAAGATCCCCTGGAGAAGGGAATGAGTACCCACTCTAGCATTCTTGCCTAGAAAATCCCATGGACAGAGGAGCCTGGTGGGCTACAGTCCATGGGATTGCAAAGAGTCAGACGTGACTGAGCACACAACACACCAACAACAATAACAATAACGATAACAAATAGCCTCTTCCATTGCAGTCCTATTTTCCTTCGAAACTAAGGAGCTGCATCCATTGTTTGAAACATGGTGCAGTCATCCCCTAACTAGCTCTATAGACTCTCTGGCTCTGGCCTAACAGTCTTTCAAATGATAGCTCCAGACTTATGTCTCTAAAAGACAACACTGGTCATATCACTCCCCTAACTTAAAGTGTGTCTGAAGGAACAAACCAAAACTCCTTAATAAAGTCCTTGATCATCTAATCCCTTAACAAAAAGAATGAGCTCTAGAGCCAGACTGGAGGGATCTAATGCCAGCTATCCCACCTATTAACTGGGGGGCCTTGAGGTCATGTGACTCTGTGCCTCAGTTTCCTCATCTGTAAATGTGCATAGTCATTTTCATATAAGATATATTAGCTGCCATTGTTAACTCTCTAGTCTCACTTCTCATCATTCCTCCACAAGCACCTATGCTCTACCCAGTTATATGGAATTATTTCTATTTGGGGATGTTTCCAGGAAACACCAAGCTCTGTCAAGACTCCATGCTTAAATACATTCTAATTTCTCTACCTGAAATGCCTTTCTCTTCCTTATCAATCTGGATAACTATTATGGAAGCTTATGTATCACTTCCTCTGTGAAACTTGCCATGATTTACCTTCCTCTATTCTGATACATCACCTGTTACATATTTCTGTCATAGCACTCACCATAAAACTTCATTCTTTTCTCTATTCAACCCCCACCCCTGAGGCGAAGAGCCAACTCAGGGAAAAGACCCTAATGTTGGGAAAGATTGAGGGCAGGAGAAGAGGGTGATAGAGGATGAAATGGTTGGATGGCATCATCGAATCAATGGACATGAGTTTGGGTAAACTCCAGGAGATGGTGAAGGACAGGGAAGCCTGGTGTAATGCAGTCCATAGGGTCACAGAGTCAGACATGCCTGAGCAACTGAACAAAACAACAACCCTCACCCCAAATACCTGACAGGAAGGGACTATAACTACTTCATCTTTGCTTTTCTAGCATCTAACACAAAACCATGTATAGGGTAGATGCTCATGAATTGCATGAAAGACTTAAAAGTGAGGGACCTGGGCCTCAGACAGATGAATTGTTTAGCCTACTCTTCTCAGTGTTTCTCCTGTCTTCCACATACTAGCAAAGCCACAGCTCGAAGGGATAAAGTGGCATATAACTATATAACTGGGCTTCCCTAGTAGCTCAGTTGGTAAAGAATCTGCCTGCAATGTGGGAGACCTGGGTTCAATCCCCGGGTTGGGAAGATTCCCCTGGAGAAGGGAATGACTACCCACTCCAGTATTCTGGCCTGGAGAATTCCATGGACTGTAGGGTCTATGGGGTCACAAAAAGTCAGACACAACTGAGTGACTTTCACTTTTACTTTCATATAACTTGAACCCAGATCTGTCAACAAACCCAAGATCTTTCTACTATAACTATCAAAACAGAGTTTCTAATTCAAAATAACATACTGCTGTGATTCCCTTACAAGACCTCATTAAATAATAGTAAAAATATTTTAAAATCCATCACAATAGACTGAGAGTATTCATCAATGGGTCATGGATTTTGATGAATTTCTCAAAGACGTTAAATAATACTTAAGAAGTTGGCAAGAGATGAAACAGGGTGAAGGATGCAGCAGTCTACAGAACTCATAGAAGGAGCCTCAGCTAAAGAAGGAGAACTCTCCCCTGAACAACTCCAGGGAGGCTTCCAACTCAGAAATGCCAAGTACCAGAAAGTGAGAGTAAAATAAGGGGCCGAAAACAGGGAGATTGATGGAATAATAAAATGCTGTCCCTCACCTGACTCCCTGCCTCCACCTCATGCAAAACTCCTAGTCATATGATACTGTCTAATCACTGCCTCCCTACTCCAAACAAATAAGAGAGTTCTTCTCTTTTAAGAGTAGACAGGACTTTCATGGTGGTCCAGTGGATGAGAATCCATCCATCTGCCAATATAGGAGACACAGGTTCAATCCTTGGTCCGGGAAGATTCTACATGCCGGGAGCAACTAAAGCCCATGCGCCAGAACTACTGAGTCCACACTCAACAGCCTAACAGCTGCACCTATTGAAGCCACATGCAGCAGCTGCTGAAGCCTGCACGCCTGGAGCCTGTGCTCCATGATAGAAGCCACTGTAGTGAGAAGCCTGTGCATCTCAACCAGAGAGTAGCCCCCACTCACTCCAACTAGAGAAAGCCTGCCCACAGCAACCAGGATCCAGCACAACTTAATTAATTTTTTTAAAAAGTAGACAAATTGAAAAACTAGGATAGTCAGTGTAGGGCATTTGCAGTCTCCTAGGTAAAGTCCAACTTCCTGTCCACTCTCCTTAAAGAAAAGCTACAAGTTGACAAGCTCTGCTCTCTCACACTGACCTCCCAATCACCTATTTCTACTGCCTCATCCTTAAGTATAACCAAACAACTAAAAATTTACTAGACTTTTGAGGGAATCCCACAATGTCAAGAGAAAGACCAACACAAACAATTAGAAATGGGCAATTCACAGACAGAGCAGATTGCTAATTAGTATCCTCAGAGAGATTTGAGGCAATGCCACATGAAATAATAGTGAGATGCATCTTTTCTCTTCTCCGCCATCCCATGCGTGGTTGAGTTCTGTCCTCACCGTGTCTTCTCACAAGACTTTCAGGATCAAGCAATTCCTGGCCAAGAAGCAAAAGCAGGATCGTCCCATTCCTCAATGGATTCGAATGAAAACTGGCAATAAAATTAGGTACAACTCCAAGAGAAGACATTGGAGAAGAACCAAACTGGGTCTATAAGAAGCCTCACATAAAAAGTGGCACACATGTTAAGACCACTTATTTAAGCAGCCATATCACAGTGAGAACATCACTACGTAATGCCTGGCTCCTGATGTTTCTTATTTCCTCACTATCAGTCTGAGACCAGTAATAAATATGATATGTTATGTTGGAGAAAAAAAAAATAGTGAGATACAGTGCAGGCTTCCCTGATAGCGTAGGTGGTAAAGAATCCGCCTGCCATGTAGGAGATCCAGGTTCAATCCCTGGGTAAGGAAGATCCCCTGGAGAAGGAAATGGCAACCCACTCCAGTTTTCTTGTCTGGAGAATTCCATGGACAGAGGAGCCTGGTGGGCTACAGTCCGTGGGGTGGCAAAGAGCTGGACATGACTGAGTGACTAACAGTGCTAAGTCATTTCAGTAGTGTGGGACTCTTTGCAACCCTGTGGGCTGTAGCCTGCCATACTCCTCTATCCATGGAATTCTCTAGGCAAGAATACTGGAGTAGGTTGCCATTCCCTTCTCCAGGGGATCTTCCCCACCCAGGGATCAAACTCACATCCTTACATCTCTTGCACTGGCACACAGATTCTTTACCACTAGCACCTCTTGGGAAGCCCAGTGAGATTCAGTACTACAATTAAAAGGAACAATCCAAAAATAAATTTTTAATTATCAGAATGATTGGGAAATAAACCTAAAAGAATCTCCTGTGTGTGTATGTGTGTGTATGTATTAGTTGCTCAGTCATGTCCAACTGTTTGCAACCCAATAGACTGTAGCCCACCAGGCTCCTCTGTCCATGCCCTCCAGGCTCCACTTTCCATGGAATTTTCCAGTTAAGAATATTGGGGTGGATTGCCATTCCCTTCTCCAGGGGATCTTCCCCACCCGGGGATTGAACCTGGGCCTCCTGCATTGCAGGCAGATTCTTTACCACCTGAGCTAGCAGGGAAGCAAGAGAATCTCCTAACAAAGAGAATAAAAAAGAAAAGAAAATATAAAATAAAAGAATGAAGATAAGAGAGACTTCCCTGATGGTCCCATGGTTAACACTTCACATTTCCAAAGCTGAGGGCATGGGTTTGACCCCTGGTCAGAGAACTAAAATCCTACATGCTGCATGGACAAAAAATAAGACAAATAAATAAATAAAAACAAAAAGAACATAAAATAACTTTTAAAAGAAAGAGAGAAGATAAGAGAAATATAGGATTAATTCATCTGACTTGTAGAAGTCCCAGGGGAAAAAAAGAAACGAGCGAGAGAGAGAGAGAGAGAGAGAGAGAGAACAGAATCTTTATTTTTCAAATAATGCCTACAAATCCCAGAGGTGAAAGATACAAGTCTTTAGATTGAAAGGCCAACCAACTGCATTGCACAAAAAAAGAGAAAGAGAGAAAGAGAAAATGAGAGAAACATATGTTCAAGACCACCAAGGATAAAGAAAAATATCCTAGAAGCTTCCAGAAAGGGAAAATAAAATTGTCTACAGGGGAACCAGAACCAAACTGACCTCAGACATTGCGTCAGAAATACTGAATTCCAGAAAACACTAGAACAGACAGAGCCTTCAAATTTCTGATAAAACCCTAGTTTCAACAGAGACTTGTACACCCTATAAATCTAACATAAAATTAGACAAAGATGATTTTCTTTCCAAGAAAATAAAAATTTACTTCTTTTTCATAGATATACTTGAGGATATATTCCAGCAAAATAAGAGAGTAAAATAAGAAAGAGGAAGACACAGGATTCTGGAAACAACAAATTCAACCCAAGAATTTAAGGTTGCAGAATAAAAACTGTTCAGCACAATGAAAGGACAGTCAATCCAGACTAAAGCTAATCAGCAGAAACCACCAGAGGATAAAAATCAAGGAAAAGAGTCTGGATATATTTATTTCTCCTCTTTTTCATGTACCTCTCTCGTCCATTTACACTCTTCAGCTTATCATCTGTAATTTTTCCTCTGTTTTTAAGATCAATACATTAATAGCTATAACTAATGTAATTTACTCTTAGTTAGAAACTTAGGCTTATGATTCAGGTAGAAATTCAGGTATTTCTCTTTGCAAGAGAAAAAGAAAGGCAGTTAAAAATTCCAGGAAAAAATAAAAACTGAACAAAAAATGAAATGTAATAAAAATGTAATTAAACTGGGTATGCAATTAAGACATTACATAGCCATAAATTTTATTATGAATTTTTTAACTTATGAATCAACAAATAGATAAACCATGAAAATTCATTTTAGTTGTTTTTAATTATTTTCTTTGGAAAAGACCCTGATGCTGAGAAAAACTGAGGGCAGGAAGAGAAGGGGGTGATAGAGGATGAGATGACTGGATGGCATCATCGACTCAATGGACTTGAGTTTGGGAAAACTGGGAGATAGTGAAGGACAAGGAAGCCTGGTGGGCTGCAGTTCAGAGTTGCAAGGAGCAGGACACGACTGAGTGACTGAACAGCAACAACAGAAAATGAATAATCAAAAATAGCAATGCAAGCAAACCAGTTAGAAATATGGAGGAAAATCTCACCCTGATGGAATGGGTTGCCATTGGGAAGTGACGAGAGAGTGGTTTCAGCGAGTTTTTCTTGGAAATGTTTATTATCCTCCCCTTTTTAGAACAGCTTTATTGAGATATAATTTACATTATATTATTCCATATAAGGGCTTCCCTGGTAGTTCAGCTGGTAAAGAATCCACCTGCAATGCCAAAGACCTAGATTTGATCCCCAGATTGGGAAGATCCCCTGGAGAAGGCAAAGGCTACTCAGTCCAGTATTCTGGCCTGGAGAATTCCATGAACTGTATAATCCATGGAGTCCCAAAGAGTCAGACACAGTTGACCACACTTTTCTTCCATGTAAAGTATGCAACTCAGTGGGTTTAATACATTTACAGAGTTGTGCAACCATTGCCACAATCTAATTTTAGATGAGTGTCATCATCCCAAACAGAAAATGTACTGCTGTTTTAATAACAAACCTTGTAGAACTACATAACTCATTAAACCATGATAAACAAAATAAAAAGCTAAATAGATAAAAAAGGCAATGATTAAGTGTAGTTTCCTCTAGGAAGCAAGACAGGGGTATGAGTGGTGATGGCACGAGAGATGGGAACTTTTGTCAGCCTTTCTGTAAAGTTGCTCTTTTTTGTATTGTAACCACGTACACGTATTGCTTTTATTCCATCACTTTCTTTAAAAGTGATAGCAATTCCTTAAGCAAGAACTAACGGAAAGTGATGGATTGAATATGAGGTCTATAGAATATATAATAATATTGTGTTCATGGTAATTTTATGATTTTGATAATTGTACTGTAGTTGCAAAAAGCCCTTTGGAAGCACTTTAACATGAATATTGTCCTTCTGGCACCAGGGCCATCTGGAACAAGAAGAGAGGAACCCAGTGAGTGACTAAGGGCCTGTGGCGGGGTGGCCAACATCTGAGGGAGGGGTGGCTGGCCACTGGGACGTGGGGCCTGAGAGAGGTGGCCTTTGGGAATAAGAGGTGGAAGACTGGACCTTGGAGCCCAGAAGCCCAGCCACCAGAGACCCAGGCCAGGGCTTGTGACACAAAAGGGTGAAAGTTGATACCTGGGAGGAAAGAGAAACATGGCATCTGTCACCCAGCCACAATCACTCTCTTTTTAAAATTTTGCATTTTCCTTCACTTAAAAAAAAAAAAAAAGACCCCAATTTGGACTGACTTTTTTCTTTTAATGCCAAGGAATAGCACTGGCCACATAAGTGTTGTTCTCGCCTCTGCCTTAATCTCAGCTTCTCATCTGGCTGCCAAGAGAAGTGGCCATTACTCTGCCAGCAAACTGTCTCGGAAAGAAAGAAATGGAAAATGTGAGGAAATTTCCTTCCAACATCCCAGAGAAGCCTCGCCTCAGCACAAGCAGGGAGAATTAACTGCACGATGAACCACACTGGGAAAAGGAAAACAAAATCCTAATTCCACAGTGCCTGGTGGGTGAGGACCCTGATGTGGGGCCCTGATGGAGAGATGGGACTAGCCACCCTGGAAACGGGGGGAATTTGAAGACTTGGTCTCACGACACGAGGTGGTAAAGGTCTCAGCCTCCAAAGGCGGCCAGGCCGGGCCTATCCCGTCGTTAACCATCTCTCACTCGTCCCTAAGGACAAACTCTACTGCCCCCAGTTCCAGGCTGTTGGGGGGTCTTTGTGAACCCACTGGGGCAATGACACACGTGCCCCAGCAAGGCTTACCTCACTGGTTTTTTTACCCAGCATGCCTGGGCAAGCATCCTGTTATACGAATGGGGTGTAAGTATTAATTGGGAGGAAAAGAAAACAGCCAATAGAATACTTTACTAGGAAAGCAGCCTCAGTAAGGAGGTATTGTCCTGGCTCTGGGCAATACTAAGTGGAAAAAAAAATTGCAGAAAGGAAAGGGGAGCACAAGTGATAGAATGCAATAAATAAGTACTAGGAAAAACAAAAGTACAATGATGTATAGATTATTTTTCTTTTAATTTATTTCATTTTGAACACTGACAATCATTTTATCTTAAATATGTTACTGAAAATAAGAAAATGTATATGTGATGCAACTATGCAACTGAAGTATTGAACACAATTTTCAGAAAAGTCTTTGTACTTAGGGCTTCCCATGTGGCTCAGTGGTAGAGAATCTGCCTGCCAATGCAGGAGACGTAATTTTGATCCCTGGGTCAGGAAGATCCCTTGGAGAAGGAAATGGAGTGACTAAACATAAACTCTTTGTACATAATTATACTCAGGTGAGCCTCTTCTTTTAAATAGAGACTTGAACAATAAAGGTCTCTGTTCTGTCCTCTTTAGGTGATGAAGACACGTGGTAGAGAAGTTTGGGGATCAATCACATCAGGGTTGAAGCCGTGGTTCTGCCACTTGTTGGCTACATAACTTTAGGAAAGTCATTTCACTTCTCTGAGTGTCAGTTTCTCCATCTGACTCATGGTAATGGTAACAAGAACTAATACTTTCTGATCATTTTCTCTGTACCAATATTCTATACTCTCGTCATATATCAACTCTTTTTATCTTCATGAGAAACTTTCATGTATATTGTTATGAGATGATTTGTGTCCTCCCAAAACTTATATGTTCAAGTCCTACCATGCCCCTGCACCTCATTATGTGACCTTATCTGGGGAGGGAGGTCATTATACGTAATTAGTTAAAATGAGATCATACTAAAGTGGAATGGACCCCTAATCCAATGAAGCTGCTGTCCTTATTTCAAAAAGGGAAATTGGACATGAACATGTGCATAAAGAATACTATGTGAAGATTGACATTACACTGCCCCAAGTGAGGAGAAGGGCCTGGAACAGATCCTTCCCTTGTACTGTCAGAGGGAGCCTAGCTAGTCCTGACTTCTAGCCTACAGAGCCCAGAGATAAAAGTCTCTATAAGCCACTTCATTTATGGCCCTTTATTAAAAAGGAGCCCTAAAACTAATATAATTAGATTATTAATCTATTTTTCAACAGCCCTAAAAATCTAATAAATATACTATTATCATATTTCTTCTTTGCAGATGAAAAAACCAAAATGCAAGAGCTGAAGTTTACACAGTAAGTAGCTGGGCTGGGATCTGAATCCAATCAAAACCTTTACCTTCAGGTGGGAGGGGGGTTCAGGATGGGGAACACATGTAAATCCATGGCTGATTCATGTCAGTGTATGGCAAAAACCACTACAATATTGTAAAGTAATTAGCCTCCAACTAATAAAAATAATTGAAAAAAAAAAAACCTTTACCTTCATCCCTACATTATTACAGTCATGGTATTTAACTTCAGAGGACTGTCCTAAGGACCAAGTAAAATAATTCACATAAAACAATTAGCCCTGTGACTAGCACATATTAAGTACTTAACAAATTTAACCATCATTGTTTATTACAACTGCTCTGTGTCCAGAATTGTACACTCAAAACTTAGAACATTCTTCACTTTAAATACCACTAATCCCCAAATTATAGATAAAAAATAAAAATTAAGACTCAGAATGAGTGACTTGATTGGGATTTTAAAACCAGTCTTTGTTGTTCAGTCACTAAGTCGTGTCTGACACGTTGTGACCCCATGGACTGCAACACGCCAGGCTTCCCTGTCTTTCACTGTCTCCCAGAGTTTGCTCAAACTCATGTCCATTGAGTGAGTGATGCCATCCAACCATCTCATCCTGTCACCCCCTTCTCCTACTGCCCTCAGTCTTTTCCAGCATCAGGGTTTTTTTCCAATGAGTCAGCTCTTCAAATTAGGTGGTTAAAGTATTGGAGCTTCAGCTTCAGCATCAGTTCTTCCAATGAATTCTCAAGGTTGATTTCCTATAGGATTGACCTCCTTGCTTTCCAAGGGACTTTCCAGAGTCTTCTCCAGCATCAATTCTTTGGTACTCAGCTTTCTTTATGGTCTAACTCTCACACCTGTACCTGACTACTGTAAAAACCATAGCTTTGACTATACAGATCTCTGTCAGCAAAGTGATATCTAGGTTTGTCATAACTTTTCTTCCAAGCAGTAAGTGTCTTTTAATTTCATGGCTGTTGTCATCTTGATCTAAAACCCATATAAACCATTTCTACTGTCCAATTATCAATCTCTACCTAACTCGATTCTAGAGAAGAATTTCAAAAAGCCTTTGCTGAAAAAATTCTAGCCAAGCTCACTGACTAGATTAGGTAATTCTTTTGGAGATAAGATGAGACAGGTCAGGCTTCCCTGGTGGCTCAGTGGTAAAGAATTCACCTGCCAATGCAGAAGACATGGATTCCATTCCTGGGTTCGGGAAATTCCCACATGCAACTAAGGTGCAACTAAAGTCATGGACCACAGCTATTGAACCTGTGCTCTGGAGTCTGTGCTCTGCAACAAGAGAAGCCACCACAATCAGAAGCCCAAGCACTGCAATGAAGAGTAGCCCATACTTGCTGCACCTAGAGAAAAGCCTATGCAGCGATGAAAATCCAGCGCAACCAAAATTAAATTGACTAATTAAGAAAAAAGGTTGGGACTGTCACTTAAAAAAAAATGAGATAGGTCAAGAAGGCAGCACCCCCTGGGATGAAATGGGTCTGGTGGACCTGGGAGCTGCTTGAGTCACTGTAGGCATAAGTCATGGTTGACACGGATGAGAAGAGACCCAGGGCACAGAGGACACTACCAGAGGGTATAAACTGAAACCCATTATGTCACTAAAAATAAACTGCTAGAATTAAAGGAGAAATCCTCCCACTACAGGGCTTGATGAAGCAATTCCTAAATAAGACCCATAAAGCACAAACAACATAGGCAAAGATTCACAAATTTGACTTTTAGAATTTTTAAAATTATTTTAAGCAGAATAGACAGTAACAAAGATAAAAACTTTGGAGATGTATTTACAATGATTGTAATCAGCAAAGAACTGGTCTCTAGAAAACATTTTTAAAACTTCTACAAATCAATAAAAACAAGACAAATAGTCCATCAGGAAAAACTGGGTTCAGACTTTGAAGTCTCTGCCAGGACCATAAGATACAGGAAGGTTTGCATTTCGTGTTCTGTTACCTATGAAATGTGGGGAGGATGCTAAGTGTGCTGCAGGAGACATGAACCAGAATGTTCTCTGCAATATTATTTGGAATAGTAAAAAATGAAAACCTGGTTCTCTGCAATGTTATTTGGAATAGTAAAAAATGAAAACAACCTGGATGGATAAATAAATAGTGTCATATTCATAAAAAATGAACTAGAACTAGTAGTATCTATGTGGATAAATCTCAGAACACATAATATTGAGTGAAAAAAGGAGTTGAAGGATACATGTGGCATTATCCCATCTCTATAAAGTTTATAAACATGCAAAGTAATCCAATGTGTTATTTAAAGCTCAAAGTGTATGTTATAAACTTGTACAGGGGCATGATAAATATCGACATCAGAATTAGAAAGAGAAGTGGGTACTGGTGTGCAGAGGAAGGCACAGGAAGTTTCAAATGCACTTTTTTACTTATTAAGCTAAATGATGTATACATGAGTGTTGGTAAATTATTCTAAACCTTATGTAATTTCACTATTTAAAAATAATGAGAGAACTTCTGTGGTTAGGACTTCGACTTCCAATGCAGGGAGTGTGGGTTCCATCCCTTGTCAGGGAGTTAAGATCCCACTGCCTCATGGCCAAAAAATCAAAAACATAAAACAGAAGCAATATTGTACCAAACTCAATAAAGGCTTTAAAATAAATAAATAAAAATAATGGGAAAACTTTTCTAGTAGAATCCTAAGAGAGTAACATCAGCAAGATAGCCAAATAAGAAGTCCCTTGCCTGTATTCCACCCCACAACAACAATTTGGCTTCCATCCAGATAAAAGTGTCTTTGTGGGATACGTGGGATCCACCACCATATGCCAAGGAACTTGAGAGGAGTCTCATCCACCCTTGCGTCAGGTAGTAGACATACACATATCAGTCCTAAATATGGATCCTATAGTGAAGCAGATCTAGCCCCTCTCAACTGTGGTCCAGGAGCTCCTGGAGAACATTGTCTTAGACAATTACCCACAAATGAGAGAGCTTTTGTGGAAGTCCAGGTGTCTAGCACAAAAGTTCTGACACAGTGTTGGAGAAAAAAAACAAATGCACACACACATTTGGACACATTGGAGAAATAAGTCAGTAAAGACTGGAGGGGTCAACTGCTATTCAAATGTGAAGACAGGAACACAAGGCTCTAGAGAACATGAACAATCAAGGAGGCATGAAGCCACCAGGTGATCATAATAATATTCCAGTAACCAACCCCAAAGGCATGGATATCTGCAATTTACCCGATAAAGATTTCAAAATATTTATTTTAAGAAAGATCAATGACCTAGAAGAAAACAGGGAAAGACAAAATTCAACAATATCGAGCAAACAATATGCACACAAAAATGAAAAGTTTAACAAAGACATGGAAATCACTTTAAAAAACAGACAGTATGGAACTGAAGAACACAATGATTGCAATTTTAAAATGCCACAGAGAGCATCAATAGCAAAATGAATTGAGCAGAAAAAAATTATGCAAATTAGAAGACAAGACCTTTGAAATTATCCAGAGGAGAACATTAAAATGTTGAAAAAGAGTAAAGAAAGTCTACATAATCAATAAAAGGTCTGAAAGTGAAAGTGTCCGTTGCTCAGTTGTGTCCGACTCTGTGTGAGCCCATGGATTGTGGCCCATCAGACTCCTCTGACTATGGGATTTTCCAGGCAAGAATATTGGAGTGGATTGCCATTTCCTTCTCCAGGGGATCTTCCCGACCCAGGGATCAAACCCAGGTCTCCTGCTTTGTGGGCAGACTCTTTACTCTCTGAGCCACCAGGGAAGCCTGCATGATTGATGCATCACCATCAAAAGAAACACTCTGCAAATCATGGGAGTATCAGGAGAAAAAGAGAGAGAGAAGGAGATATAAAGCTTATTTAAAGAGATAATGACTGAGAACTTCCCAAATCTGGGGTCAGATTTGGACATCCAAATTTATGAAGTGACTAGGTTCCTGAACTCAACACAAAAATATATTCTCCAAGACCCATTATAATAAAATTATTAATATGAAAGCAAAGAGAGAATTAAAGGCAGTAAAAGAAGCTTGTAACTTACAAGGGAATCCCTGTATGGCTATAAGCAGATGTCTCAGCAGAAATCTTACAATCTAGGAGAGAATAGGATGACATATTCAAAGTGCTGAATGGGCGGGGGGGAAGAAAACCTGCCTAACAAGAAACATCCACCAAGATTGATCATATGACAGGTCGCAAAATGAGTCTTAGCAAATTTAAGAAGACTAAAATCATTCAATGTATGGTATGCAGACCAAAAAAACCTGACCACAACACTATTTAAACTAAAAATCAATAACAGGAGAAAAACTGGAAAATACAAGAAATGTGGAGATAAAACAACACACTCCGCTATAACCAATGGATCAAAGAAGGAATCAAAAGGAAAAAAAAAAGCTTTTTAAAATCTTGAAACAAGTGGAATCACAACACAACAAAACTTATAAAATGTGGCAAAAGTAACTTTAGGGTAGCTAGGAGGGATTTTGTAGCAATTAACACCTATATTAAGAAAAAAGGAAGATAGCAAGTAAACAATCTAAACTACACTTCAAGGAACTAGGAAAAGAACACACTAAGCCCAAAGTTATAAGAAGGAAGGAAATAACAAAGATCAGAGCAGAAATAAATGAAACTAGAGACCAGAAAAATAATAGAAAAGATCTCAAGAAACAAGAGCTGGTTTTTTTGAGAAGATAACCAAAACTTTAGCTAACCTAAGGAAAAAAAGAGAGGAGAATTCAAATAAATAATATCAGAAATGAAAGAGGACAAATTACAACTGATAACACAGAAATACGAAGGATCATAAGAAACTACCATATATAATTATATGCCAACAGATTGGATAACCTAGAAGAAATGGATAAATTCCTAGAAGCATACAGTCTACCAACACTGAATCATGAAGAAATAGGAAATCTGAACAAACCAACAATGACTAAGATTTAATTAGTTATTTAAAACCTTCCAACAAAGAAAAGTCAAGGACCAGATGGTTTCCTTGTGAATTCTACTAAACACTGAAAGAAACACTTATGCCAATTCTTCTCAAACTCTTCCCAAAAACTGAAAAGGAGGGAACGCTTCCAAACTCATTTTACAAAGTCAGCATTACCCCTGAAACTAAAGTCAGACAAGGACACTACAAGAAAAGAAAACTAACTACAGGTCAGTAGCCCTGATGAACATAGATGCAAAAATTCTTAAAATATTAGGAATCTGAATCCAACAGCACATTAAAAGGATTAAACACCATAATTAAGTAGGATTTATTTCTGGGATACAAGGATGGTTTGACATATTCAAATCAATGTGTGACACATCACATTAAAAGAATAAAGAATAAAAAGCTTATGATCATTTCAACACATGTAGAAAAAACAGTTCCCTAAAAATACTTTCACAATAAAAACTCTCAATACATTGAGTATAAAAGGAACATACCTCAACATAACAAAGGGCTTAAATAATAAGCTCACAACCTACATCATACTCAACAGTAAAAAGTTAAAAAAAAAAAAAAGAGAGAAAAAGAACAACAACAACAAAAATAAACAAAAAATAAATAAATAAAATAAAATAAAATAAAAAAACAGTAAAAAGTTGAAAGCTTTCCTCTAAGATCAGAAACAATACAAGGGTGACCCCTTTAACCACTTGTATTCAACAAAGCACTGAAAATCCTAGGCAGGGCAATTGATCAAGAAAAAAGTCACCTAAATCAGAAAGGAAGAAGTAACATTGCTTGTGCAGATGGCATGATATTATATATAGAAAACAATAAAGATGCCACCAAAAAACTGTTAGAACTAATCAACAAATTCAGTAAAGTTGTAGGATACAAGATCAGCATAAGAAAACTGCATTTCTATACTAAAATGAAATAAATATCTGAAAAAGAGATAAAGAAAACAATCTCATTAACAATAGCATCAACAACAATAAAATAAATTTCACTAAAGAAGGAATAAATTTAACCAAGGAGGTGAAAGATCTGTAGAATGAAAACTATAAGGCTTTGATGAAAGACATTGAAGATGACACAAATACTGGAAATATACTCTATGTTCATGGATCAGAATAATTAATAGTATTTAAATGTCCATAGTACCCAAAGTCATCTATAACTCAGTACAATTCTTATCAAAATTCCAATGGCATTTTTCACAGGGAAAAATCCTGAAACTCATAAGAAGCCACAAAAGACCCCGAACAGCAAAAGCAATCTTGAGAAAGAGCAAACCTGGAGCCATCACAGGTCCTGATTTCAAACTGTATTACAAAGGTATCATAATCAAAATAGTGTGAAACTGGCCTTGAAAATAGATACATAAACAAATAGAACAGAATTGAAAGCCTAGAATTAAACCCTTGCTTACAAGGTCAACTAACATTTGGCAAGGGAATCAACAAAACTCAACAGGGAAAGGATTATTTCCTCAATGAATAGTGCTGAGAAAACTGAATAATCACATGCAGAAAATGAAATTGGGCGCCTATCTTACACCATTCACAGAAATTAACTCAAAATGAGTTAAAGGCTTAAATATAAGACCTGAAGCCATAAAACCCCTAGTAGAACCATTAGGGGAAACTCCTTTACAATAGTCTTAGAAATAATTTTTTGGATGTGACAACAAAAGCACAAACAACAAAAGTAAAAATAAATAAGTGGAACTATAGCAAATGAAAAAGCTTCTGCACAGCAAAAGAAATAGTCAACAAAATGAAAAAAACAACCCACAGAATGGAAGAAAATATTTGCAAATCATCTATCTGATAAGGAGCTAATACCCAAAATATACAAGGAACTCATAAAACTCATAACCAACAAACTGATTTTAAAATGGGCAAAGGAACTGAATAGACATTTTTCCAAAGAAGATATGCAAGTATTCAACAGGTACATAAATGAATAGATGCTCAACATGGCTAACCGCCAGGGAAATGCAAGTCAAAACCACAATGAGATACCACCTCATACCTGTTAGGATGGCTATTATCAAAAAGACAAGAGACCATGTGTTGATCAGGATGTGGAATAAAGATGGGAATGTAAATTGGTATAGCCACTATGGAAATGAAGGAATATGAAAAAATTAAAAATAGAACTACAATATAATCCAGCAATCCCACTTCTGAATAAAAAGCCAAAGGAAATGAAATCAAAATCTCAAAGACATATTGGCCTTCCCATGATCATTGTAACTTTATTCACAATAGCAAAATATGGGAAAAACTTGAGTGTCCATCTACAAATAGATAAAGAAGATGTGGTACATATATACACAGAAAATTACTTAATAAAGAATAAGAAAGAAGGAAATCCACCACATGCAACAACACAGATAGACCTTGAGGGCACTACACTAAGTAGAATGAGTCAGACAGAGACAGACAAATTCTGTTTGATATCACTTTATGTGAGAAATCTCAAAAAAAAAAAAAACAAAAACTGAACTCATAGGAACAGAGAGTAGAACGGTAGTGCCAGGGGCAGAAGGGTGGGGGAGATATAAGTAAAAGGACATAAACCTCCAGTTACAAGATGAGTAAATTCTGGGGAACTAAGTTATGTGTTAGCCACTCAGTCGTGTCTGACTCTTTATGACCCTATGGACTGTAGCCCGCCAGGCTCCTCTGTCTATGGCATTCTCCAGACAAAAATACTGGAGTGGGATCAGTTCAGTTCCGTTCAGTCGCTCAGTCATGTCCGACTCTTTGCGACCCCATGAACCACAGCACGCCAGGCCTCCCTGTCCATCACCAACTCCCGGAGTTTACACAAACTCATGTCCATTGAGTCAGTAATGCCATCCAACTATCTCATCTTCTGTCATCCCCTTCTCCTCCTGACTTCAATCTTTCCCAGCATCAGGGTCTTTTCAAATGAGTCAGCTCTTCGCATCAGGTGGCCATAGTATTGGAGTTTCAGCTTCCACATCAGTCCTTCCAGTGAACACCCAGGACTGATCTCCTTTAGGATGGACTGGTTGGATCTCCTTGTAGTTCAAGTGATTCTCAAGAGTCTTCTCCAACACCACCGTTTGAAAGCATCAATTCTTCGACGCTCAGCTTTCTTTATAGTCCAACTCTCACATCCATACATGACTACTGGAAAAACCATAGCCTTGACTAGACAGACCTTTGTTGGCAAAGTAATGTCTCTACTTTTTAATATGCTATCTAGGTTGGTCATAACTTTCCTTCTAAGGAGTAAGTGTCTTTTAATTTCATGGCTGCAATCACCATCTGCAGTGATTTTGGAGCTCAGAAAAATAAAGTCAGCCACTGTTTCCACTATTTCCCCATTATTTGCCATGAAGTGACGGGACTGAATGCCATGATCTTAGTTTCCTGAATGTTGAGCTTTAAGCCAACTTTTTCACTCTCCTCTTTCACTTTCATCAAGAGGCTCTTTAGTTCTTCTTCACTTTCTGCCATAAGGGTGGTGTCATCTGCATATCTGAGGTTGTTGATATTTCTCCCAGCAATCTTGATTCCAGCTGGTGCTTCTTCCAGCCCAGCGTTCCTCATGATGTACTACGCATATAAGTTAAATTAGCAGGGTGACAATATACAGCCTTGATGTACTCCTTTTCCTATTTGGAACCAGTCTGTTGTTCCATGTCCAGTTCTAACTGTTGCTTCCTGACCTGCATACAGATTTCTCAGGAGGCAGGTAAGGTGATCTGGTATTCCCATCTCTTTCAGAATTTTTCACAGTTTATTGTGATCCACACAGTCAAAGGCTATGGCATAGTCAATAAGGCAGAAACAAATTTTTTCTGGAACTCTCTTGCTTTTTTGATGATCCAGTGGATGTTGGCAATTTGATCTCTGGTTTCCCTGCCTTTTCTAAAACCAGATTGAACATCTGGAGTGGGCTGCCATTTCCTTTTCCAGGATCTTCCCAACCCAGGGATCAAACTCAAAACTCCTCCCTTGCAAGCAGATTATTTATCATTTGAGCCATCAGGATAGCCCAGGGGAACTAAGGTATAGCGTGGTGACTATAGTTAACAATGTGTGTGTGTGTGCGCGCGCGTGCATATGAGCTCAGCATGTCTGACTCTGCAACCCTGTAGACTGTAGCCTCCCAGGCTCCTTTGTCCGTGGGATTTTCTAGGCAAGAATACTGGACTGGCTCATCATTTCCTACTCCAGATGATCCTCCGGACCCAGGGATTGAATTCCCGTCTCCTGCATCTTCAGATTTGGCAGATTCTTTACCGCTAAGCCACCTGGGAAGGCACAGAGTTAACAATACTGCATTGTATACTTGAAAGTTTCTGAAAGGGTAGATCTTAATGTTTTGATCACAAAAAAAGAAATAGTAATTATGTTAAGTAATGGAGATGTAAACTAGCCTTATGATGGTAATCACATGTCACATTTTACACCTTAAATTTACACAATTGTTGTTCAGTCACTAAGACATGTCTGACTCTACGTGACTCCATGTACTGAAGCATGCCAGGCTTCCCTGTCCTTCACCATCTCCTGGAGTTTACTCAAACTCATGTCTGTTGAGTTGGTGATGTAATCCAACCATTTCATCCTCTGTCGTCCCCTTCTCTTCCCACCTTCAAGCATTCCCAGCATCAGGGTCTTTTCCAAAGAGTCAATTCTTCACATCAGGTGGCCAAAGTTTTGGAGCTTCAGCTTCAGCATCAGTCCTTCCAATGAACATTCAGGGTTGATTTCCTTTAGGATTGATTGGTTTGATCTCCTTGGTGCCCAAGGGACTCTCAAGAGTTTTCTCCTACAGCACAGTTCGAAAGCATCAATTCTTTGGTGCTCTGCCTTCACTATGCTCCAACTCTCACATTCGTACATGACTACTGGAAAAACCATAACTTTAACTATACAGATCTTTGTTGGCAAAGTGATATCTCTGCTTTTTAATATGCTGTCTGGGTTTGTCATAACTTTTCTTCTAAGGAGCAAGCATCTTTTAATTTCATGACTGCAGTCACCATCTGCAGTGATTTTGGAGCCCAAGAAAACAGTCTGTCACTGATGAATTACAAGCTGGAATCAAGATTTCTGGGAGAAATATCAACAACCTCAGATATGCAGATGATACTAACCTAATGGCGGAAAGTGAAGAGCAACTAAAGAGCTTTTTGATGAAGGTGAAAGAGAAGCGTGGAAAAACTGACTTAAAAGTCAACTTTCAAAAAACTAGGATCATGGCATCTGTTCCCATCACTTCATGGCAAATTAATGGGGGACAAAAATGGAAATTTACACACTGTTGTATGCCAATTATATCTCAATAAAGTTGGGGGTAGGAAGAATTCCAAGGCCAGAGGCCCAATGGGATCCTAGGGAAAGAATTTTAAGTAAATAACTAGCAGTAACTTCCTGCAGCCAGGCTGCTTTGCCCAGTGCAGGGAGCTGAAGAGATGCTGATCTAATGGAGAAGGATAAAATTGGTGACGATACCAGACCAGGATGAAGGGACAGCAGTGAGGCCACATCAGCACCTAGGAGTTGGCTGCCCGGACTACTGGCCCAGAGGCTCAGAACCTTCTGGGACTTTTGCCCACAGAGATGTGAACACAACTTGTTCCTTTGCTCCAAGCCTCCTGCAACCATCTGGGTCCCTCTTGCCTCCCCACCTAATCCCTGTAGCTTTTATTGTTGGTTAAGTTTTAAGGCTTTTTTTTTTCCATTGTGAAACATTTCAAACATATGGAAAAGTACAGATAATACTGTAATGGACACCCATGTTTATCCTAGACTTAACAGATATTAATGTGGTTTTGTAATATATCAACATAAATGGAATAAAGTCTTCATACTCTGACTCCGTGTCTTCTTCCTTCCACCCACTCTGAAGGAAACCACTCTCTGAATACTGTATTTATCACTCCCATGCATTCTACAGGTAGTGTAAGCATATAGTATTCTTTTTATATAAAACAGAGGCTTTAGACTTCTCTACCACACTCAGTGTAAAAAAAATACACTTTACATTTTGACCCCATAAATATGCACATGCAAACACGTGTGTATGTACATATACATATAACCTGAGTGTGTGCATGAAATAAATGAAAAAATGAAATAAAACTTTCATAAAATTACTTGTTTCCTTACCATCAGTATATGCGGACATTTTCTAGTTTTATTTCGTCATGCTGGCAGTGATTCATTAAATTCATTTCACAATTTACAGATGGGTCATAACCAACAGTTTGAGAAAATTAGCATTTCACTGTAATATCATCTTACATCTTCTTTTTTCACTTCCAATAGTTTTTGAGAATTCATCATTTCGACCCAAGGATTTCATTCATTTTTACCTAGTCATGTTACTCAAACATTTATCTATCCTCCTATTTATAGACAATTAGATTGATTCTCTATTTTCACTATTGCAATGTGTCCTGCAGTGAACTTGCTTACATATAAACTCAACAGTTTCTCTAAGATACATAACTGGAGATGAAACTGCTTAAGTCAAAGCTTGCACCCATTTAACTGTAGTAAATATTGCTAAATTTTCCTAGAAACTGATGTATGAATTTACATTGACATCAGCATTTTTAAAGAGCTTCTATTTCCCCACATCCTAACCACCACTTGGTGTTATAAGTCTCTGTATTTTTGTCAATCTGGTGGAGTGGAATGATGTTTTTTAATAATTTTATGTGTTTATTTTTGGTTGGGCTGAGTCTTCTGGGTCTTCGTTTCTGTGCAGACTTTTCTCTAATTTAGGGGAGCAAGGGCTACTCTCTAGTTGTGGAGCACAGACACGAGGGCACATGGGCTCACTATTTGCAGCTCCCCAGCTCCAGAAGAGCAGAGGCTCAATAGCTGTGGGCCATGGGCTTAGTTGCTCCTTAGTTTGTGTATTCTTCTCAGACAGGGACTGAACCCATGTCTCCTGCATTGGCAGGCAGATTCTTTACCACTGAGCCACCAAGGAAGGCTATGATTTCTCGTTTCATTCTGTATTTCTTTCATTACATAAAAAAGCAAGTTCTTCCTTGGGTCATGCTTACCTACTCAATTGTTTATAAATTACCAATATTATTGCCTGGATCCTTATCATTAGTTTTCAAGGCTTTTTGTATATTCTGCACACTGGCTCTTTATTAACTATTTAGGTTGCAAATATCTTCTCATTTTTATGTAGTCAAATTTATCAAAATTTCCTCTTTCCTCTAACTTTTTTACCTATGTCGTTTTTATCCTACTCTAGAGCTAGACACCCTAGAGTGTGAAATCAAGAGGACTTTAGGAAGCATTACTATGAACAAAACTAGTGGAGGTGATGGAATTCCAGCTGACCTATTTCAAATCCTAAAAGATGATGCTGTGAAAGTGCTGCACACAATATGTCAGAAAACTTGGAAAACTCAGCAGTGGGACAAGACTGGAAAAGGTTAGTTTTCATTCCAATACCAAAGAAGAGCAATACCAAAGAATGTTCAAAATACCATATTATTGCACTCATTTCACATGCTAGCAATGTTATGCTCAAAATCCTTCAAGCGAGGCTTCAACAGTATGTGAACCAAGGAGTCCCAGATGTAAAAGCTGGATTTAAAAAAGCAGAGGAATCAGAAATCAAATTGCCAACATTCATTGGATCATAGAGAAAGCAAGGGAATCCCAGAAAAACATCTACTTCATTGACTATACTAAAGCCTTTGACTGTGTGAATCACAACATACTGTGGAAAATTCTTAGAGATAGGAATACCAGACCACTTTACCTGTCTACTGAGAAACCTTTATATGGGTCAAGAAGCAACAGTTAGAATCGGACATGGAAAAACGGACTGGTTCAAAATTGGGAAAGGAGTACAACAGGGCTGTATATTGTCACCCAGATTATTTAACTTATATACAGATTACATCATGTGAAATGTTAGGCAGGATGAAGCACAAGCTGGAATCAAGATTGCTGGGAGAAACATCAACAACCTCAGATATGTAGATGATACCACTCTAATGGCAGAAAGTGAAGAGGAACTAAAGAGTCTCTTAATGAGGATGAAAGAAGAGAGTGAAAAAGCTGGCTTAAAACTCAACATTAGGGACTTCCCTGGTGCTCCAGTGGCTAAGACTCTGCACTCCCAATGCAAGGGGTCTGGGTTCGATCCCTGGTCAGGGAACTAGATCCCACATGCTGCAACTAAGAGTTCACAGGCCAAAACGACGATCAAAGATCCCAATTTCTGCAACTAAAAACTGATGCAGCTAGATAAATAAATAAGAATACATTTTTTTAAAACTTCAACATTAAAAAAATCTAAGATCATGGCATCTAGCTCCATCACTCCATGGGAAGTAGAAGGGGAAAAAGTGGAAACAGTACCAGATTTTAATTTCTTAGGCTCCAGAATCACTGCAGATGGTGACTGCAACTATGAAATTAAAAGACACTTGCTCCTTGGAAGAGAATCTATGACCAACCTAGACAGCATATTAAAAAGCAGAGACATTACTTTGTTGACAAAGGTCCATCTAGTCAAAGATATGGTTTTTCCAGTAGTTATGTATGGATGTGAGAGGTGAACCATAAAGAAGGCTGGGCACCGAAGAACTGATGCTTTCGAATTTCGGTGCTGGAGAAGACTCTTTTTTGTTGTTGCTGTTGTTGTTTTGTTGTCTAAGCCTTTTAATCTTTTTCTTTTTTCAGTGGGTTTTGTCATACATTGATATGAATCAGCCATAGAGTTACACGTATTTGGAGAAGACTCTTGAGAGTCCCTTGGACAGCAAGATCAAACCAGTCAATCCTATAGGAAATCAACCCTGAATATTCATTGCAAGGACTGATGTTGAAACTGTAGCTCCAATACTTTGGCCACCTGGTGTGAAGGGTGACTCATTGGAAAAGACCCTGATGCTGGGAAAGATCGAAGGCAAAAGGGAAAGGGAGTTGACAAAGGAGGTGATAGTCAGATAGCATCACCAACTCAAGGGACATGAGTCTGAGCACACTCCGGGAGCTAATGGAGGACAGGGAAGCCTGGCGTGCTGCAGTCCATGGGGTCATAAAGAGTCAGACTTGACAGTGAGAGAACAACAAAAGTTATGAAGATACTGTTCTGTATTTTCTCCTTAAAATCTTGAAGTTTTATATCCTATGTTTATATTTTAATCTACCTAGAAGTGTATGTGTATGTGGTAAGGTAGGAATCCTATTTTATCTTTTTCCATCATTTATTGCCCAAGACCAATTTATTAAATAGTCTGCCCTATTCCTGCTACTTTGTAATGCTACCTTTGTTATCATAAGCCAAATTTATCATATACATAAATCTGTTTCTACAATCTCTATTCTATTTCATTGTTAGATTTCTCTATTCTATGCTTACATCACACTGTTTTAACTACTATAGTTTTGTACAAATTTTTTTAATCTGATAGGGCAAATCTCTCTTCATCATCATTACAATTATGATGATTATTTTAAAATTTTTGAATATTTTTGGCATTCTCTTTTGTGTGACTATTTGAACCTATTTTTGTCAATTTCTGTGAGAAAAATTTCTTGGGAATTTTTATTTGAATTGAATAGACTTTAATTTAATTTGGATGAAAATTGACAAGTTTTATGATGCCAAGTCTTCCCATCCATAGTATTTTGTCTCCAACTATTTTGGTTTTATTTTATAGTTTCATTAATTGTTTTTATTTTTTTCGCCTAATGGTCTTATACTCTTTTATTATGTCTGTTTCTTAGAGTTCATAGTTTTTAGTTGCTATTGTTATTATAAATAGTATCTTTCATTAAATTTTCTAAATTTTGTTACTAATGATTTTGTACATTGATCATTTCCAATAACTTTTCTAAACTTTTCTAAATTTTCTAATATTTTGCCCACAGGTTCTCATAGGTGACCCAAGTTGGCCATCATATAATCTCAAATCATGACAGTTTCCTTTTCTCCTATCCAACCTTTTTCTTCTTTTTTCTCCAACCACATCAGTTGCAACCTAGATCCAGGTACTAACAACAACACTAGCAACACTGGGATGGAGCATGAGCAGAAGGAGGAGGAGGTAAAGCTAAAATTGATGGTGCTGACCATCAGGCATGTTCAGCACCCAAGTTCTCTACCACATATTGTACAATTATACAATTTTTTTTTCTACGGTTATGCAACTTTCCTTCCCCATCTCATGACTTCATTCAGATTTCCCATTCATTCTCTCCCACTGTGTAACCTTATGGGGCTGCTCACAGAAATTTTACTGGCCCAATACTTTTCTTTCCAATATCATGTAGATTATTTTGGCATCCTAGGCAACCAATTTTAGTGCCTGCATTCTCATCTTCATGACAAACCTAAAGCTAACTGGTACAGTTTAACCTAATGCTAATCACGCTAATCTTCAGTGGGCTGAAATATACAAGGACAAGATGCTAGCCTCCCATTTTCTCTTTCCAAGGTCTGGCTTTTAGAGTTTTGGGTTTTTTTTAATTCGGGGGTTTCTTTTGGAGGGGGCAGGAAGCTGGGTAGAGGGATGATCTAGAATTTTGGGTTACCATTTCCTTCTCCAGGGGATCTTTCTGACCCAGGAATTGAACCTGTATCTCGTACATTGGCAAGTGGATTCTTTACCACTGGTAGTAAACTAGGAAGCTCCTAGTTTAAGTCTACTTATTTGTAAATCTGAACATGAACACAAATATATTTTATTATCAGCATTACTCCCACTCTTTCATAATGGTTGTTCTTTTATTGTGGTTTCTATATTTTTCTTTTTATCTCTTTAATCATTTAAACATCCCTACATTTATGGTCTCTCTCTGATTGCTTTTTTATGATCTCAAGGTGGGGGTTGCTGACCTCCCGCACCCACTTCCTGTTTCTGCAAATTGTTGTTCATGGTGGATCTTTTCATATTGTAATTTTTTACCGAAAGCTAATCTTCAACTGAACTTGAGTTTTCAATGAAGACTCCTATGACCAGAGTGATTTTTCATCTGCTTCTGTATGTTTCCTAATTGTAACATAACCAAGACCACTCTTTTACGGGCATTTCTTAATCCAGGATGTCCCCAGTTCACAGACAGTGTACATTGTCTCCAGAACCTGTCAATGCAGAAGCTTAGGGTTTCACTTTTTCACAAAATGGCTTTTATTTTTTCCACCCAGCAGCCAGGCAGAGGCAAACTTTCTTGGCATCTGCCTGATTCATGACTGGATTATTTTTTTCCTAGTCCTCCTTTCTTGGAGAGTTCAGCCCTGCAGTCCCTCTGCCTTTTTGCTTTCTTGTTTAGGCCTCTGCCTGACTCTGGCCCAAGGCCTTCGCTCTCGTCTCTGCGTGGGCCCTCCCCCCAGCTAATGGAGCACAGACAGACACACCCACACCCCTGGCTTGTGGGCCCTCCCCCAGCTAATGGAGCACAGACAGACACACCCACACCCCTGGCTTGCTGGGGCGCCACTCGCCACTTCCAGCTATGTGTTTCCACTACCTCTTCAGTTCCAGCCACTGAACTGATTTGGTTTTCATTTTATCTTGCATTTCTCTGTGCTTGTAACAGGAAAGGTTCCACATGAGTCCATTCCTCCCAAGTCTCCCTTTCTTTCACAGAGCCCCTCAAAAGCAACCAGGACTTAAAAGAGAAGCCAGAAAAAAAATAAAATAAAACAGAAGCGGGAAGTAGATGCCTGGGAGTGCAAGGTCAACCTTACCTGCAGAAAGCATCTCCAGGATCTGGCCCAAATCTTTTTGGGAAGAAGGGACTGGGCTTGTCTGATTATTGACTGGACAATTTCTGCTTAACAACCACCTTTCTGTTCTTGAGCTGGAACGCAATCAGAATGCTTCTTCCCTGCCAGTTTTAGAGGGTGAGATCATCCGGACAGAGTCCTTGGGGAGACATGAAGTCAGGACTCCTTCACAAAAGAAAAACATGCAGCAGTGAGACTTGATGAAGGAGCGTCTCCTTGAGAAACAGGTCCAAGGGGGTCTTGCTGCTGTTGTTGCGGCTCTGCTGCTGCTTGGGGAGGGAAGCTTCCCCAGGTTTTGCTTTTATTTTTTCAAGAAAATTGGCAATAAGTCAGGGAACCTGGCCCTTTATGGAGGAAACACATACCTTCATGGGTCAGCAGGCTGAAGGGTCACAGCAGAGCACTGACAGTGTTCAGAATTGTCTCTTTCAAGCAGGATTGGTGTGGACAGTCAAGGGGAAAAGTTGGCACGTATCTCATGGAAAACATTTTCAAGTCCGTGACAGACAAAGTCTTTACAAACATTCCAAGTGATGGCTTTCTTCTACATCTACATGCATGTTTAAAGCCCACTGGGCACCATGCCTATGCAATCAGGCCTGAGAATAATCAGCCCAAGGCTAACAGGATAGAAATCTCCAGAGTAGAATTCCTGGCCTCTAGACTTACTGACATCTTCCTTCTGTGGTATTTCTTCCACTCCTGTTCTTCAGAGCTCAATACTCTTCTTAGAGTCAGAACTGGCTCCAAAGAAAAGTTTGAGTAATCCATCAGCCACACCTTAGTGTGAATTTAACCCAATGTCTTCCCCATCCTGGGGTGTTGTCCATTGAAAATTATAATCTCAGTGAGATAAAGACTTGCCTGAAATTATATGGAACAGAGTGGGGATTCCAACAAGATGCTCTGACTCTAAATGCCAAGCTCTTTCCAGACCTCACCGCTGTGCTTTAGGATGAGACTGGAGCCCTTCTCCCTTCTCTGGGCTTTTAAGACTTTCTCTACCTAAGGCATAGTAGCTCTAGGCAGGTGTTGGTGAGGAGCGTGCCCACATTCTATTTCTACCACCTCAGCCTCTGAGTAAATGTGCCCACCAGTCAGATCTATCTCCTGGGGTCATAAAAATAATAACAATAAAGAGAAATATCACTTTTTCCTCTTAGGTAGTTCCACCTCATGGTGAAGTATCTTTGGGGAGCCTAATTCCCTTTTATCCCTCCAGAAGCTCTCACCATCCCAGGAAAATCATCAAAAGAATTTTCTTGAAACAATCTCATTCATATCAATCCAGAGCCCAATGAACTAAACTCTTTCAAGGGGACTTTGCTAGTGGTCCAGTGGTTGAGAATCCACCTTCCAATGCAGGGGGATACAGGTTTGATCTCTGGTCAGGGAACTAATATCCCACAAGCCACAGGGCAACTGAGCCCTCATACCACATGGGCTGCCAGTGACTGACTGACCCTGCCTGCTATCGAGCCTGAGCTTTGCCATAAGTGAAGCCCACACCCCGCAGCTCGAGAAAGCCAACCCACAGCAACCAAGAACCTGCCTGCCACAACAAAGACCCAGCACAGCCAAAAAAAAATTTTTAATAGAGTAAAATAAACTCTTTCAAGGATACTAGTCTCATAAGAGCTTCTCATATAAAACTGCTTGAACACCAACCACAGTTTCTGTGAAAGGTGAGTCTAGGCCCAAATTTGTGCCATGTGGCCCCCTTGTCCTGCCTGAAACACCAGTGCAGGCCTGACCCAGGTGAAACCTACCCATTGGTTGAGCTGAGTCAATCAGATTCTCCCTTTCAAAAGGGGATAAGAGAGAGGTAGCCACTGGATCTGTGATTCCAAACCAAGCAGGATTAGTGCCATGGGGAGCTGAGCCAAATGCAAGGTGTATATGGATGCCCACAGACCTGAGAAGGGGGTCTGTTCCCTCAATGAGAAGTCAATCAGAGCCACCAAACGAACCTGATGAGGACTCATGTGCTTCCCACCCAACCCAGACACCATGCTGGAACAGAGGAGGGAGGGGGAGAAATCCTGAAAGACAAGTAGTTATGCTACAAAGGCAAGGGTCTTCACAACTACAGTGCATTTAGTGTTGAATGCTGTGGCAGAAGCCATTGTGAGGGGAAAGAGGATGGGCCAACACATGAAGAGTAGCCCACGCGGTGAGAGAGATCAGAGACCACAGAACGTGGAAAAGGCCTCCTGGCTGCTGTCCCTCCTTGCATTGTTCTCCAGATGTTTCTGGTTTCCCTCCTTACAGCAGTTTTTCCCAAACCTCTCTCCACCCCTCTCCCCTTCACTTTCCAGGGGAGATCTGCCTCCTCCGTCAGGAGAGAAAGCAAAGACTCCAAAGGAAGGTGTGTCCACGCCCCTTCACTCCTCCACATGAGTGGAGTCATCACCCACTGAACCCTTCTTCTTTATCTGTCACAAAGGTAACATGCCTCTTCCTTCACTAAGCTGAGTCTTCCATGTCTCGTGTATACGCTAAGGCCCCAGATCCTCGCAATCTCTCCACCCATCATCCATTTGTTCTTCTGCATCTTTGGTCTCTCCGTCTCTGACAGCACCTTCTTGTCTGCCATAAACATGCTCTGGTGTCTCCAACCCTAAGATCACCTTCCTTGACCCCAGCCTTCCCTCTGGTGACTGCCTGCCTTCCTCACTCTCTCCAAAGCCAAGCTTTTCAAAGGAGTAGGCTCTACTTCCTCCAGTTTCATTCCATCCTCAACTCACCATGCCCAGCATCTTTGGGAAATGGCTCTGGGGAAACAAGGTGAGCTCTCAACTGTGAGGTGTTCTGTCCTGGTCCCAGTCTTCCTCTGACAGCGTCTAGCCTGGCCACCCATTCCCTCCCTATTGCTCATGGTTCAGACAGAATGCAAAGGGCACACACCAGACGGGGGTTTTCCCAAACCACCCAGCGCCTCTGCAAATAGCAGCTCTATTCACAAGGAACGGTCAGAATACTGGTAACGCCCAGTAATGGACAGAAGAGTTACCAGAACCAGAGGGAGTTATGGGAGCTGGAGGCTTGAGGAGGAGGGTAGGCACGAGGAGACACACACCTACTCACCCTCCCGCTTCCAGTCCACGCTCCCCATTGGCTGAACCGAACCAGAGTCCAGAAGGCAACAGCGCTGTCACTGCAGGCTGACAGGTCTCCTCCCAGGAGATGAATGGGGATAGGGGTCTAGGGGAACAGAAAGACGCAGCACTGCTTCTCCTCCTCCTCTTGACTATCTTCCCTCCTGGTTTCTGTCACTGACTCTTCTGATTGTTCTCCTAACTCTTTAACCACACTTGTCAGGGTCTTCACTGATCCCTCTCTTCCACCAACATCTTAACTGTCTTGTCCTAGACCCTATGCCTGATTATCTTTTGTCTTCACAAACTCTGTCTCTCTCTCTCCTTTAATAACTTCATTTCCTCCCCACCCACCAGGCATCCATGCAGTCCCCAAGATGGGGGTGATCTGCCTCTTTAATTCTGGCCTCTCACTGACCTCTTGCTGACTCTCACTGAACCCTGACCCCACTGGTCATCATCACACAGTTTCCCACAAGAAGAATCTGAGTGCCTCAAACACAACACATCCCAAGCAAAACTCATTCTCTTCTCCCTGAAGCAGCTGGCCATGCTCCCCTCATCATTAATCACAGGCACCCCTGACTTTGTTTCCTTTCTGGTCTTTCTCCCCAAAGGGCTGTTCAAACCCTGCCATGTAGGCATATGGACATCCCTGGGAACTCACGACAAACGCATCATCTCAGTTCCCACTCAGACCCACTGAGTCAGAATGTATCCCCAGACGGACCATATAGACGGTAAAATCTGGAAGTGCGGGTTGCATCATGTATCACAACTGTCCTTATTTCCAATGATCATTGTGTTAACATGTATCCAACATAGAGGCTTGACATTAAAACAGAAGGACGTCAACCTTGCAGCAAATAGTGACCCAGCAGACTCCCTCTACCTCCCATGCACTGCTTTGAACTTAGTCATAGAAGGAGCTGCCTTATGGAGGATGGTGTCCATATATATTTCTTATTGTTTGAAGAAATCTTTACTGGTCCTCTCAGTGTTTCTTGCCTGTATCCTTGCAGGGCTCTGAAAAACACTCAGATCACTTTTTGTGAAAAAGAAAAGGTAGCAGGGAGAGAATTGGGATATTCAAAATGAGAATCCCACCCATCTAGAAAAGTCCCAGCTGACATTTACCACGGATTCCACATAGAATACACGATAGTCAGTTCAATCTCATCAGAAGTTTTATTTCTCTGAGCCTCAGTTTTTTCATCTATAAAATGGGGTGATAACAGTAACTTCTTTATGTTTCTTTAAGGATTAAATATGTGAAATATGCCCTTCAAATGGATGGTTCAATATTCACTAAATGAAGGAAGGACATCATTTAATACCTGGAAGCCTCAGTTTGCTCAAATGGAAAACAGACTACAATAGCAAGTTCACCAAATGTGGGTTCCCTGGCTCTCTCATACCCTCCCCCAGACCCGACACGCAATCACACACGTGCACAAACATGTATCTCAATATGCAAGCACATGCACACACATATGCAGGCACTGCTCTCACGTGCATACACACATGCACATGTGTACTTGCACACGCTCACATACACACTTGCGCACACACAACCAGCAGAAACCCTGGCTGCCTTCCACAACATCTACTCCATAGCCACCTGCTCTCTGGGTTCCCTCAGGGGAGGGGACCACTGCAGAGCCCCACCCACCCCAGCTGCCTACCACTGCTCTCTTGGCCCCTCCAACTCCCCACCTTACAAGGCACTGCAATCATTCTAAACTCCAAGCCTGACTGCTTCTCTCCTGCCGGAAACCCTCATACTATAGCCAGGTCCGACTTGCCGGGCATCTCTCAACGCACCGTGTAGTCCCATCCTGCTGGGTCTTCACACACCTTACACCTCCTCTACCGAAACTCCTCTTCCCCAAGTAACTCATCCATATTTGTCAAATTTCAGCTTAAGCACGGGCTCCCTCACTTTCCCTGATGGCTCTCACCTGCAGCAGCCCCTCATCTAGGCTGTCAGCACCCAGCACGTGAGTGGTCAGTCGCTTAGTCGTGTCCAACTCTTTGAAACCCCAAGGACTGTAGCCCGCCAGGCTCCTCTGTCCATGGGATTCTCCAGGCAAGAAAACTGGAGTGGGTTGCCATTTCCTCCTCCAGGAGATCTTCCCCATCCAGGGATCGAACGCGGGTCTTCTGAGGCACCTGCCCTGGCAGGCGGATTCTTTACCCACCGCGTCACCCAGGAAGCCCCTCAGCAGTCAGGCGAGGATGCAGTCCTCTGAGGGCCCCTTGTCCTCTCCCCTTAGGCTGTAAGGGCTCCTTCAGGGCAACGACCTGCCTTATGTGACCATTTTCAGTGTCTGCCACCCCGAAGCCTGGAACACAGCGGGAGCCCAGCAGATGCTGGTTATAAACGTAGTTGCGCGAGAAGGTGAGGAATCCTGGCCCCACCCCAGCCCAGCCCCGACGCCCCTAGACTCAGCTGCAGTCACAGGCTCCCCCGAGCTCATGGGAGACACGAGCTCCACCAGAAGGGCCACACTGCCTCCTGTTTCCAGGGGCACCAGAACACTTCAGGCCTCGTCCTTAGAGTTAGAACTGCAGAGTTGAGGACAGAATCCACAGCATGACTCTTGCAAGAAGCCAACCCCTCTATCTGCTCCATCCCAGCTTGGGCTTCAGGTTGGCACCCGGGCTGCGCCTGCTCAGAGAGGCTGCTGAGCAACCGCCAAGCTTCTCCCCACAGTTCCCACGCACATTTTCCTCTGCTTCCTTCAAAGCAGAAAAACAGTTGCTCTTTCCAAAAGACAGGAATGCTGGGGAGGAGAGGGTTCCTGGCCCAGAAGTAAAGACTCAGGTTCCCCTCCCTAGTCCAAGAGATTTCTCGAGACTGGGCATCACCAAGGAGGCAGCCACCCCAGGGGAGAAGGTCTGACCCAGATGCTATGAGTGAAATGCACAAAGACGTTTGTGTGAAATGAGCAGAGGAGGTTGAGTGACAGCGGGTTCCGCCCACACGCCACCGTTGCCAACAAGAAGAGGCCAGCATCCTCTCCATCCATTTCCTCAGTAACAGGTTCCATCCATGCAAATGCTACAGACACTAAGATCAGATTTACACTTATTGGGGGAAAGCTTGCCATGCAGTGACAGGTGCTGTGCAAGAAGCTTAGGGAGGCTCAGAACATAAGACCTGACCAGGCTTCTGCCCTCAAGTATTAACGAACTGTGTGCCCTGGGCTGGTATCAGGGCGGGTGTAACTGGACAACAGTTCTTGCCCTGGAGAAGTTTACATCTCATCGGAGACAGAGCATAAAGCCCACATGCAGGAAATCACCCCCATGAGGCAGGATGTAACCAGGAGGTCAACGGGGAAGCACAGACATTAACTACTCTAAAGCTTCAGAGAAGAAAGAGGAAGAGCTGTGTGGACAGGAATTGTCAGGAAGGTTCGTGAAGGGGCCCCTGGCGGGAAGGATAGGTGAAGTCAGGAGAGCATTTCAAATGGGAATAGAGGCACAGAATATGATTCACCCTGATGCATGTGTAGCAAAGACATGGATTTCTGCTCATTATGTTGATTATGCCTTCTTTTGACGGATGGTTCGCTTTGAAATCAACCCTGAGTTCAGTCTGGATGAGTTAAGTCATCTTTCTTGCCAGCCGTGTAAACAAATCACAACGCAAAGCCAAACCACAGAGAGCTAGTCAGACAAAGAGTGGAGAAGCTGCCTTGAGAAGCGGCACTCTCTCCTTAAAAGACCAGAGAGGAAACCTGGTCCTTCCACTCTGTCTGCAATCTCACCATCTGAGCTTAAAAATACTGAAATCAACCCGACTGGAAAAGACAGCTGCAGAGGCAGGGAGAGCTGCTCAGAGATCTGTCGGCTGATTTATCCATCTCCTAGGTTTTGATTGATCCCACCGATTGATCAAAGTTCCCTGTAAGATGAAATACACTCGCAGGAATGAGACCTCTGTGGTGGGCAACTTCCACATGTCTGCCAATGACTGCCCCCTGCCCACCCCCCACCACTCTTCCTGTTGAATGTGGGCTGGTCCTAGTGACAGACTTCAAATTAGAAGAATATAGTCAAAAAGGATGGGCTGTCACTTCCGAATTAGACCTGAGACGGTGAGTTTCTTCTTGCTCACTCCTTCTCCGTGGCTCCTCTAGCTGCTCACTCTGACAAACCAGCTGCCACGTTATGAGAGGCAGAAAGGTCTGCATGATCAGGAGCCGAGAGTGGCCTTTGGCCAGCAGCCATTGACAGCTGAATGTCATGGCAGCTGAATCCTGCCAACTGTACTGACTTGGAAGAGGATTCTTCCCTGGGGTAGTCTAGAATAACTGTGGCCCTGAGACCTTGATGGCTGCTTAGGAGGTCCTGAGTCCCAGGGCCCAACCAACCCATTAATGACCCACAGAAACTGGAAGATAATAAATATTGTTGTTTTCAGTCCTTAAGTTTGGGGTTATTTGTTGTCCAACAAGAGATAACAAATACCCAGTCTAATCAGGCTTCCAGGGACAAAAACCAGGTCATATGTGTGCCTGAGCTGACATTTGTGCCTGATACAACCAGAAACATCCCCTGCATCTAAGTCTTCCCCTGTCCTCACCATTAACTAGTATGTCTCCCAGAAAGTTTAGTATATAGTTTTTAAATCATTCAACTTGAATACTACTTTGTGTTTGTAGAAATATTGGGTGAAGCAGAAGCCCTTACATTATGTCAGACTCTATGTCAGCAGACACTGCAGGGGTCTGCAGGTCCCCTTGGAGAAAACCTTCCTTCTCATAGGAGACAGCGGACCTCCCTTTGCAGAAAGTGGCCCCACAGCCTCAGGCTGCAACATATTTAGCAACAAGTCTGGACATGAGAACTGACCAGGACGGATGCTAGATGATTCATCATGTCCCGGGTAAGCCCCAGTCCTGAGGAACTGGGAGGCTGGACAAAGGCATCCTACTCTCTGGCATCTCATCACAGGCAGCACTCTGGAAAAAGGTAGCACTGTGTGTCCAACGAGAGCTCAGACACTTGTCCCAAAACTGGCAACATATCAGGAAAAGACACCATAAGCTCCAAATAGGAACTCACCAGCAGGAAAAGAGGAAAGAGTTGCTCGTTTGTTGGAGGAGAAGTAACCTGGGCTGGCCCCAAGGAGCCAAGGGTCACCAAGGAGGCTGGTTCCCATGAGCCTATGGCTGAAACTGGAACTTTTGCAGACCCTCCTGTCCTGGTGCCATGTGAGGCTCTGCAGGTCCGAGACTGAGCGAGTGTATGTGATTTCAAAGGGCTAAAACCTCAAGCTTCATATGGGACTTTAGGTGTTTCATTCTGAGCACAGAGGTATCTAAATTAAAATGTCTAGCACCTAAATAAGTGGGTTTTTTCAAAGGAGCTCAAAACTGAAGATATGGATTTTTATTATGGTAAGATGTACATAATTTAAAACTTACCATATTAATCATTTTTAAGTGGACGGTCAGAAGCATTAAATACATTCACATTATTGTGCAACCATCAACCATCATCCATCGCCAGAATTCTTTTCATCTTGCAAAACTGAAATTCTGTACCCCTTAAGCAATAACTTCCGCCTCTTCCCTCTCCCCAGCGCCTGGTAACCTCTGTTATCCTTTCTCTCTATGTGAATTTGCCTATTCTAGGATCCTCATGTAAGGGGAATCATACAACATTTGTCCTTTTGGGTCTGACTTATTTCACTTAGCAGGATGTCTTAAAGGTTTACTCACATTGTAGCATGATCAGAACTTCATTCCTTTATAAGATATATTACTATTTCATCATGCATATACACCACATTTTGTTAATCCAGTCAACTGTCAATGAGCATTTGGGTTACTTCCACCTTTTGACTACTGTGAATAATGCTGCTATGGACACAGATGAAGAAATATCTTTTTGAGTCCCTGTTTTCAATTTCTTTAGGTGTATACCTAGACATGGAATTGCTGGTAATATTATATTTTATTTTTTAAAAAATACTATATTTAATTTTTTAAGGAACTGCCATATGGTTTTCCACAACAGTTACACCATTTTGCATTCCCACAATGTACAATTTCTTCACATCCTCACCAACAATAGTTTTCTGTTCTTTGTTTTTCATGGTAGCCATTCTAATGTGTGTGAAGTCTGTGGTTTAGATTTGCATGTCCCTGATCATTAGTGATGTATTAGAATTGACCATTTGCATAGAAGACACAGACTTTTGAGTTGTCAGCAAATAGATGCTCAAGTCATGGATGGCACCCACTGCTGCTCTCCCATCCAGTATCCATCTTCTCCTTCTTTCTTAATGCTCCCAGCATTGTTTATGTCTGCACTGTACATAGCTACATCACTCACTTCCCATGACACTCTTCTAGATACAAGAGGCCATGGGAACTGTTTCTGAAATAGAAGTCCTAGGGGAACTCCTGAGAGAGCTTTCTTGAAATGTGACAGATTAGTTAGCATCGTCCTTTTGCCTTTTGTCCTTTCTCTTCTCCTTCCTCCTGCCTTGAATGTAGATGTGATGCCTGAAGACATGGAAGCAACTTTGAACCATAAGGAAAAGAGCCACCCACTCAGGTTGGCAAAGCAGGTCCATAAAAGGAGCCCAGATATCCCTGGACTGACAGCCTGCCCCCAAATACCCTGTTACATCATGAAAAAGATGAGCCTCTTCCTTATATTGGCCACCACTTGTTGGGTTTCTGTTACATGCAGTCAATCACAATCCTAGCTGACCTACCATAGGAGGGGGTCTACTAAGATGAGTGTACAGGCAAAAGAATAAAAGAGAATAGTGTCTTGGGAAATGCTGAGAGGTAACTGAAGGCAGCAGGGGAATCATTCTGGGCAGGGACTAAGAGCAACTAAATGAATGTAGAAAACATGAGGTCATGATATCAAATGAATGAGGGGAAGAAAATATTTAAGAGAGAAGGTCAACATATTAGAGGCTGAAGAAATATCCAGTAAGGAAAGCATGAATTCAATAAAAAGGAATTATTTTTTATATAATTTACAAAAAAATAAAAACTTAGAGACATGTTGGGAGAGAGCCACATTGCCTGGGTTGAGAAGTGAACAGGATTCAGGAGAAGGAAGAGAGTGTGAGGAGCAGGAAGGAGATGGGGTACCAACAAGCCGGGCACAGCCCATGGAGCCCAAGGAAGTGCTTTCAAAGATGAGACGCACTGGAAATGCTGAAGGTTGGAAGCAGAAGAGAGGAGAAGACAGACAGTTCAGAAGAGAGGGCATAATGCTAACCGCCTCCTTTTGCCTGGTAGTACCATCCTCCATCTCTTACCCAGGCATTGGGTCACCCAGCAGTCTCTCTGTTTCCCTGCCTCCCTCCTCCCGCAGACTTGGCCGTCTGACTCGTTGAGCCAATGTTATATCAGCAACAGTTAGGTGTTAGGGCTTTCCCGGTGGTCCAGTGGTTAAGAATCTGCCTGCCAGTGCAGGGGACAGAGGTGTGATCCCTTGTCGGGGAAGACTCCACGCTGCAGGGCAACTAAACCCGTGTGCCTCAACCCCTGAGCCCAAGTGCCGCAACTCCTGAAGCCTGTGCACCTACAGCCCATGCTCTGCAACGGGAGAAGCCACATCAGTGAGAAGCCCGCACACCGCAACAGGAGAGCAGCCCCAGGTAGCCACAGTCAGAGAGAGCCTACGCACAGCAAAAAAGACCTAGCACAACCAAAAAATAAATAAAAATGTTCTTAAAGTTGGGTATTAAGTTTCTGGGTTATTTCCTTAAAGGTGTTTGCTATGGACACACTCTCTCCTTTCCTGATGGCTGGAAATGCAGCAGCTGCTGAGGGCTTGGAGAAGGACATCGCTTACAGAGGTCGGCAGATCAGCTCACAGGCTTTGTTTTCCAGATGACCTTGTAGAGTAGAGCCCTCTAGCTGCCCTAACTGCCCAGCAACCTTTGAAATGTGAGGGAGTGAAAACTCTTCCATCTTGTTTAAACTGCCGTACTCAGGACTGTTTGCTATAGCAGCCTAGCTTATCTAAAACTGTTGAGAGCCAGAACTGTGGTGTTGAAAGCCATTAGTCTATGAATTCATAAGGCCATGTATAAATAAAGCTTGGCTTATACATTTAAATAAACTCAGTTTAACGGCTGTCTTTTATTTAGAGATTGCTGCAGCTGCTGCTGTCACTTCAGTCGTATCCGACTCTGTGCGACTCCATAGACGGTAGCCCACCAGGCTCCCCCGTCCCTGGGATTCTCCAGGCAAGAACACATCCTTCCTAAGTTTTGCTATATTCAATTATCCTTCCTCTTAAGCCAGTCAAAGTTTGCATGGGGGCCACATTAGGAGGGGACTAACAACGAAGGAGCATAAGGAAACTTTTTAGGACAAAGAAGCCTTCTACATCTGAATTATGGAGGTGAGTTTACAATCATTTAGAATGATCAAAATTCCTCAAATTTTAAACGGATGAACTTTATTGTATGTAAACAAACAGCTTTGTGACAAAAGTTTTTAAATGACCCTTCTTTTATAAAAATAATGGAAGTAAAAATTGACTGTCATTTTTCAAGAGCTATGTTGTAAACTAAGAAGCTGGCAACCTTATGTAGATCTTCAAATCTTTTCAAAGTTTTCAGACCTAAGAAACTGACAAGTATGAGAGCCCCTGTATTCTTATCTACAGTTATACCAGTAACCCAAGTCTATGCTCCAATCACTAATGCTTGAAGTTTGAAGTTGAATGGGGGACTTCCCTGGTGGTCTAGTGGTTGGGACTCCAGACTCCCGATGCAGGGGGCCTGGGTTTGATCCCTGGTCAGGGAACTAGGTCCCTCATGCCACATCTAAGACCTGATGCAGTCAAATAGATAAATAAATTTTTTAAAAAATGAAGTTGAATGGTTCTGTGAAGACCTTACAAGAACCTCTAGAACTAACACCACACACACAAAAAAAGTCCTTTTCATCATAGGGGATTGGAATACAAAAGTAGGAAGTCAAGAGATACCTGGAGTAATAGGCAAGTTTGGCCTTGGAGTACAAAATGAATCAGGGCATAGGCTAACAGAGTCTTACCAAGAGAACTCACTGGTCAGAGCAAACACCTTCTTCTAACAACACAAGAGATGGACATCACCAGATGATCAACACCAAAATCAAATTGATTATATTCTTTGCAGCCGAAGATGGAGAAGCTCTATACAGTCAGCAAAACAAGACCTGAAACTGACTGTGGCTCAGATCATGAGCCTCTTTGTTGCAAAATTCAGGCTTAAATGGAAGAAAGCAGGGAAAACCACTAGACCATTCAGGATTGATTTAAATCAAATCCCTTATGATTATACAGTAGAGGTGACAAATAGGTTCAAGGGATTAGATCTGATAGGCAGAGTGCCTTAAGAACTATGGATGGAGGTTCATAACATTGTACAGGAGGCAGTGACAAAAACCATCCCAAAGAAAAAGAAATGCAAGAAGGTAAAGTGGTTCTGAGGAGGCCCTAAAAATAGCTGAGAAAAGAAGAGAAAGGCAAAGAAGAAAAGGAAAGATATACTCAACTGAATACAGAGTTCCAGAGAATAACAAGGAGAGATAAGAAAGCCTTCCTAAGTGAACAAGGCAAAGAAATAGAGGAAAACAACAGAATGGGAAACACTAGGGATCTCTTCAAGAAACTTGGAGATACCAAGGGAAATTTTCATGCAAAAATGTGCACAACAAAGGACAGAAACAGCAAGGACCTAACAGAAGCAGATGAGATTAAGAAGAGGTGGCAAGAATACACAGAAGAACTGTACAAAAAAGATCTCAATGACCCTGATAGCCACAATGGTGTGATTGTTCATCTAGAGCCAGACATTCTGGAGTGCAAAGTCAAGTGGGCCATAGGAAGTATCACTATGAACAAAGCTAGCGGAGGTGATGGAATTCCAGCTGAGCTATTTCAAATCCTAAAAGATGATGCTGTTAAAAGTGCTGCACTCAATATGCCAGCAAATTTGGAAAACTCAGTAGTGGCCATGGGACTGAAAAATGTCACTTTTCATTCCAATCCCAAAGAAGGGCAATGCCAAAGAATGTTCAAACTATTGTTACAATTGCGCTCATTTCACATGTTAGCAAGATAATGCTCAAAATCCTTCAAGCTAGGCTTCAGCAGTACGTGAACCGAGAACTTCCAGATGTAAAAGCTGGATTTAGAAAAGGCAGAGGAACCAGAGATAAATTGCCAGCATCCATTGGATCATAGAGAAAATAAGAGACTTTCAGAAAAACATCTACTTCTGCTTGCTTGACTACACTAACATGACTGAACAACCACAACAGATTAGCTGTAATAAATTATTCCACAACTTAGCATTTTAGAGTAACAAACATTTCTTATTTCACAGTTCCTGCAGTTGGGGGTCTAGCCAGGTTTGGTTGGGTCCTCTGACCTAGGGTTTCTCACGAGGCTGTGTCAGTCTATGTCCATAAGGACTGGTCAATGGTTAAATCCACCCCCAAGGCAGAGCTGCCTTTTTTCTGAGAAAACCACTTTGAGTCCAGCAAATGTCCACACAGTACCCCCAAGGGGACCTGTGCAGCCACCAGGAAGCTACATGCAGACGTTCTGGGCAGACAAGAGCTTCACCTGGTGCTGAGGGGAGGCAGAGGGACTGGACTTTGACATCCTCCACACCCACCAAGTCTGCCATAGCGCACTGCTGCTCCGCGAAGTCCATCCTGCCGGGCAAGAAGACAGGGCAACCCCAACGGGTGGGACTGGATGAACAGCCCCACTGTCAAATGTCCGAGGAAAGGCAGGTCCCAGCACAGGAAATGAAAGGATCTGAGTCCTGGGCTGCGGTGAAAAGGCATTTCCTCTTCTCTCTGGGCCTGGGGATAAAGTAAAGTCTGTCCCAAAGGTGAATTCCAGTTCCCACCCTCTCTCACACTTGAAGGCCAGGGTGTAGGGAGGGCGTACACGGCCCTCTCTTTGGGGGAGAGAGGACGATGACAGAACTCTGCTCCCCAAGGACGGGCTGGTGGCCCGAAGTCCCACTACATCAGGTAGGTGGATACCAGGACACTCCATGTCTCACAGACCTCTGCTTGTCCAAGCCTCCCCTACAGTCTATGAAATATGTCAGCTGATCCCAGCCACATCACAAGGCATGGAGAGAAAAGCTTACCCCTGTGAAATGGAATATCTGCTGCTATATCAATAAACAAGAAAAGTCACAGCCATCAGCGATTTCGGGCCTCCAAATGTGGAGGAGGGTTCCCAAAATGGAACAGAACACGCGGGATCCAGCAGATGCCGCCACCCTCTCCCCTCTCCCCGTGGTGATTGTTGAGGAGCTGGGGAAGGAGGGGAGTGCAGAAGCAGCCATCTGCCACCCCATACCGTGAACAGGAAAGAAGGGTGTAAGCAACCAGGAAACAGGCTTTGGCCCCAGACAGCTGAGGTGCGTCTGAAAGGAACGAATTCAGTGAGCCCAGAGGCTTGCATCTTCCCATACAAAGAAGAACGCTAAATTCCTTAAGTTGGTATCTGATTTTCCTTACCTCACAATAATCTTTAATGTTCAGGCTGCCTGCCCCCTTTGTTGCAAACTCCTATATGACCCTAACTCCCCTTCCTGCCTCCCTGGAGCAGTTTTCTCAGAGATACTGAGATGCTGTCTCCTAGGCTCAGGGTTCCACCAAATAAAATAACCTTCTACTTTCAGCTTGTGACTAGATTTTTATTTGACACACACATCTTTGCATGGAATGGCAAAAAGAAGAACAATGTCCTTGTCTCAAGCCAGGGCAGCCACGTGTTGACACAAGGCAGAGCCAGGACCACAGGTAAGTTCTTATAAGACAGCATGCTGGGAGAGGCTGGGGAGAGCGGAAGGGGAAGGAAGGGCCCTGTGTGGGCAGGGATCTGTAAAGCTGATTGAAATGTGTTTCTACTAGCAGGTCACTGCTGATCTTCACACATACCGGCCAAACCAGGACAAGCCAGTTTGGCATTTGGGAGATCAAGGTTGAATCACCGTCCACCTGTTTGCATCTGCCGTTCAGTGTGACTGGTTCTCCTGGCCCCATCCCCTAGCAGGTCTTTTCAGATCTGCTCTCGGCCAGACTTCTGATCCCTGCAAGCTGACCCTGAAGATTAACTGGCAAGCTGGCCACCTGAGAGGCTGATGACTGCTCTTCTCCACACCAGGGCGACTGCTCATGGAGCAAGAAGCAGGCACCAATGAGACCCAGGGCCCTAAAGCTACCTTGACACCCAGGAATTCCCAATTGTTTTGAACAACCGGATCCAACTTCCAAATTAAGGTGAAATCCCACTTACCTCGGACTCTCGTTTTAGCTACAGTCAGAGATAAAGGTGCCCTGGTCACACCCAGCCTGGGACGCTGAGGCAGACAGCACACTTACCTTGGGGACACTGACATTCTTTTCTCATCCCCACGGTGCTGTGGACTGAGAAAGAAACATTCCAGCTTTGCGACCCTCAGCTGTATTCCTTGTGTCAAAGGGGTAGCAGCCAAAAAGAAAGAAGACAACACATTTTAAGGAGAAGAATATTTAAAGATGGATTTACTTTCTTGATTTCTACACCTGAATTTTAAAGCCCTGAAAAGTTGCAATTTGCCATCAAATGTCAGGCAAATGTCTGGCTGGCATGGATGTTTATATCAGACCCGGAATTCTTTACTCCAAACCAGCAGAGAATAAGAGTGGTCTTTCACAAGAGATGGGCTTTAACCTCCAAAAATAGGAGCGATTCATGGCTTTGCATAACTGAAGGAGGGCTTTCTGCGTGTAAAATGTTAGGTGCTCAGCTGTGTCCAACTCTTTGCGACCCCATGGACTAAAGCTTGCCAGGCTCCTGTGTCCTTGGAATTCTTCAGGCAAGAATACTGGAGTGGGTTGCCATTCCTTTCTCCAGGGGATCTTCGTGAACCAGGAATTGAACCTGGGTCTCCTGCATCACAGGTAGATTCTTTACCAATAAATCCAGCATCTAACTAATACACCCATCTAGAGTGGTCATCATCAATCAGAAACCCCACTTCCCTTCAGCCCCTCTTTCCACTAGAAGCCAGGACTCAGGACCCAGCTGTCCCAGGCAACAGTCATTTCCTGGATCCAGTTAAGGAGGCAGGAAGAAACCACAGATGTCTAAAATACTCAGGGAAACAGTCTTCTGCCTCGGGATCATGCCCTGCAGACACCAGCTCCTTTACTCCCTCCCTGACCCTGGGTGGGAGGCGGGCTGGACCCATCTTGCAGATGAACATTTATCTCTGTGTTTAGAGCACACTTGGGAATTTTCTAAGCACTCAGGGGACAAGTGAACTGTTCTAAAGCTATGCTGCGCTTGCCCTGTCCCTGTGACCTATGGCAACCCCAAAGAAGAAACTGTTGGGGCCCTGCGATCACAGTGCCTTTGGTGTCTCCACGCGCCACCTGGTGGTCACTGCAGGCCTCTGCAGCTCTGTCACCCGATCACCATTCTCAGTTATCCCAGCCACACCCGGGGTGCGCGAGACAGAAGATGTGGCAAGGCTGAAGGCCCTCTGTCACCCGGCCTTCTGAAGTCAGGCCTGGGGCGACTGCAGCATCTGCCGCTGGGCCGGGCGCGTCTGGGGCTCCGGGCGCAGGTGGAGGTGGTGGCCAGGTGGGAGGAGCTGCTGGGAGACCTCGGCCCCTCCCCTCCAGAATCTAGATCCCAGAACTGCGGGGTGCCTGCAGACCCTAGAAAAGTGCCCGAGGAACAGTGACTGCTTACCAAACATTTCTGGAAAGGGGAAGAGGGAGGGGGCTGTGGTGGGTGAGCAGGGAGCGGGGTGCCTCCGGGATCTGCAGTGGGAGCGGATGCCCAGTGTGGATAAAAAAGGCCTGGCGATGTGGCTACATTTCCTTTCTTCCTCCGACTCCCGCGGGATTTTGCACATTTGGACCGAAACAGACTGGAGAGGCACTGCCCCCTTGTGGCCTCCGCCCGTCACAGCAACTGTCTTCTGTCAGAGATTTTCACCTTTTGTAACAAAAATTTCTGGAAGCTGAAGCCCCAGTGATTTGGCCACTTGAGGCGAAGAAATGACTCATTGGAAAAGACCCTGATACTGGGAAGGATTGAAGGCAGGAGGAGAAGGGGACGACAGAGGATGAGATGGTTGGATGGCATCACCGAGTCGATGGACATAGGTTTGAGCAAGCTCTGGGAGTTGGTGATGGGCAGGGAAGCCTGGCCATGCTGCAGTCCATGGTGTCGCAAAGTGTCTGACACGACTGAGCAAGTAAACTGGACTGAACAAAATTTCTTGGTTCTGTACGTTTGAGTCACCTCTGCTTCCTCCTGATCACATCCACCTGGCAGCAGGTACATGAGGATCGCAGTAACAGCACAGAACGACATTTTTCTGGTTTGGCCCCACTTGCAGAATTGTGAGTACTGTGGACAAGTTCCAACAAGTTCCAACCAAATTAGTTTAACAAAGCCCTGGGAGCCCCTTTGTGACATCCACTGTTTTCTCTTATCAAGGTGACCCTTTCGCCACCCACTGATCTCCGTTACTTCCCAGTACTCTCAGTTCAGAGCACCAATAGGGGTGCTCTCAGAGGCCACTTTACTCAAAGCTTGTCCTTTCTCTCTGACCATCAACCACTGTCCTCAGACCAAGTTGATGTTGCCTTCAGTTCAGTTCAGTCACTCAGTCATGTCCGACTCTTTGCAACCCCATGGACTGCAGCACGCCAGCCTTCCCTGTCCGTCACCAACTCACGGATCTTGCTCAAACTCATGTCCATTAAGTCAGTGATGCCATCCAACCATCTCATCTTCTGTCATCCCCTTCTCCGCCTGCCTTCAATCTTTCCCAGCATCAGGGTCTGGTGTTGCCTTCAGCCACTCTCTTTCCTAGGGCCCTGGTGCCAATAGCCCCGACACTGTAATTGCACTGGCATCCCCCAAGGTTCTCAAATTAGACTGTCAGAACTAAAACACCGGCTGTATTTTCACTGTACCTTTTTTGGGGGGGTGATAAAAGAAAAAAACAGAGAATGAGGACATCTGGATCCCAGCCCTGTGGTCACCAACCAGCTCTGTGAATCTAGAGGTCTCTTTGTGCATCATTTGTTCCCCATTAAAATAACAAGTAGTGAGTAAGGAAGCCTGGAAGAGTAGGACCTTTGGTGTTCATGGGGGAGAGGGGAATGGGCACTTGGTGGAGAAGAATCTTGAGAAGGAGATAGTGGAGCCAAGGGCGAGAGAGTGGACATCATGGTGTGTCATCCCAGCCCCATCCAGTCCAGAAACTGAGCCGTGATGCCTCAAAGCTGCACCTCTGGGCTGGCCAGGCATGGCCCGAGGAGAGGGCATGACAAGTGGGACAGACATCCAGCCCAGACCTGGCAGAAGACCTATGAGTGGGCTTTTCCCAACCACTTGAGCAAAACTCCTATGTCACAGGGAGTAGCAGGGAACCCAGTGATCCTGTAGTAGTTAGGGGCCCTGAAGCTGGGATGATGAAGGTAATGGATGGACCCCAGATTGGCTGGTCCTGGGGATACCCAGGGGACATAGTCAGGGTTCATCTGGATCTCTGGAATCCTTGTGCCATGTGTACACACATTATGCACTTTGGTGCCCCTGGAATGGAACCTGTTTATTAGGGAAACTCTGGAAGGGGCAACAGCCCAGAAGCTGGTGCTCCCTGCAGGCTTTGGAAATCCCAGAGGGCCATGACGACACACCTGAAGAAGCTTCTCTGAGCCCATAGGCTGCTCAGAGCATCTGGACATGTGTTCAGATGTTCAGGAGGGACAAAAATGCAAACAGCTTTATCCAGAGGCTTTTAGAGATTCCTGATCACTTCATGGTCCTGGTGGAAGGATGCCTGAAAGCACTCTTCAAGTTCCTTATCTCATAGATAGGACTGGGGAATTCCCTGGTGGTCCAATGATTAGGACTCCACGGTCTCAATACCAAGGGCCCAAGTTCAATTCCTGGTCAGAAACTACAGTTTCTGTGCAGCCAAAAAAAAAAAAAAATTTTTTTCTAGAAGGACTAAGTCCACCTAAAGACTCCGAGGAGCAAGCAATGTCCGATGTAGCAGAATCTGGGGCCCTCTGGAGATACGGCTGTGTAGGCCAGATCTACCCCTGCCTTTGCAGTTAGATGAACCAATAAATCCCCTTTTGTGCTTCAGTTCAAAAAAGTAGGATTTTTCTTTACTAATAACCAAATGAGTCCTCTTACAATACAGGAGCTTGTTACAGCTTTACATATGATTGGATGTGGGTACCATCTCGGGCAATGGCAATATGAAGCATAGTTGTCTGGGAGGGCTCAGTGCTCTTAAGAGAGGCTGGGAAGTTAGGGAGATGGAGTACATGTTTTGTCAGACACATGAACTGAATTAAAATGGCAGTCAATACTTCTGAAGGCTCAGTGGAGGCTGGTCCTATAGACTTTAGATCCATGAGAAGCCTGTTTGACATTATCATATTGCAGGTTAATCTCTCTTCCAATCATTAGACCCCTCTCACCCTTACACTTCAAGATGGAAGTACTCAACGCTTGATTTTTGAAGTGTATAGGGTGCCTGAAAACAGCCTCCCAAAATAATAAAATTCTACTCAAGTCCAAATGGCTTGAACTAGCTACACGCAAAGAGAAGAGGCCCCTGTGGATTGAAGATTATTAAATATGAAGTATGTTTGTCAGGAAAAACCTTTGTTTATATAAACAGTAGAAGCACCACCATGGTAACCCTGCTTGGTTTACAGCCTAAAGCCTCCCAGCCAAATTCCCGCCTCCTTTTTCACTGCTAGCCTACATTTTTTAAAAACATCCCCAGCCAAAATTCCATGATCTGCCTGCTGGGTTTCCAGGCTCAGAAAATGTCATTTAAAAAAGTAGTGGGGGAACTGGTTGCAACCACATCCAAAGCTTCTAAATGAAAGCTCATTTCTCTTTCTCTTTCTCTCTCCCTCTCACCCTCTCTCTTTCTCACACACACACACACACACACACACAAATATTTTGTTTGCCAGTTACAGTATGCTTTTCCTTTTTTATGTAACCAAAGTTTCCTTGGGCCCCACAAGCCTGCAGGACCAATGAAATAACATCAGCACACAGGCAGCTGTAACCCGTATCCTGGGTTTTTCTCCTACCTGCTCACAGAGTATCTTAAGGGGTGTACTTAGAGGTGCCCCTGAATAAATCCAATGTGAAACAGTGCAGCCTCTCCCTCAATGGTGTCCACAGGGTCCCCATCACCTCTGCGCTCTCCCTGGAAGTCAGGGGACCCAGTGGTGTGTGGTGGAATCCAGAGAAGCCCTCACACCCCTTGATGTTCTGCTCAATTAACACACATCAAACCAGGCTACTGTGCCCACTGATTGTCTTACTAGCATTTGTAGCAGAAGATGTCCCTGCCATCCAAAGAACCCAGCCACATATCCAAAGGCCAGTCCAACTGGTGGCGCCTGGCGTGTCTCAGGATACCCTCGCCTCCAGCGGCTTAGGTCAAAGCATCCAGTCTAATCCACAGGAGGCTGCTCAGGCCCTCACCCAAACAGGCAACTGGGGGCCCCGCCTACCAGCTCAGACATGTCCCGGCATGTCTGACCCACTTACTCCCAAGTGGGGAACTCCAATCCCGCCAACAGGAGAGACCTTTAGAGAATGCAGCAGTTACATCCACCCTCTCCATCTGCCCGCCTGAGGCTGATGGTCTGGGCCCAAGCCCTGGGGGAAAGGATTGCTCTACTCCAGGAGAAAAGTACATTGACATCAGATTATTTTCCAAACGCGTTTCCCACTTCTTAACATTTGCCACATTGCATTCCACGTTCCAGTTTTCAAAAGGACAGAAAGTGTTAGTCGCTCAGTAATGTCGACTCTTTTGCGATCCCATGGTCTGTAGCCTGCCAGGCTCCTCTGTCCATGGGATGTCCCAGGCAAGAGTACAAGAGTGGGTAGCCATTTCCGGGGTATTGATAATATAAAAGGGAAATTAACTGGAATCAAGAACTTTATTATTTTCAAGTGGATTTATGATTGAGCATCGTTTGGCTTTTACCTGAAATGTTCTCCTTGAGACACCGGGAAATCAGGTCTGAGAGATACAGTGAGGTTGCAATACACAAAGTTATTTATTAAGTTGGGTCACGTTTTAGATTTCTTTTTTTTTTAAACCTGGCTTACTACAGTTTTGCTTACTCTTTAAAGTTCTTAATTTAATAGAGAATAAGTAATAGCTTCTCTCTGTATTACCAACTTCTCATTCACATTTCTGGTAAGTTTCCCCTTCCATATGTTACATGTATTACATATGTTACATATGTTATATACATTACAGGATTAAAAGTCCTTTTATAGATATTTTCTCAGGTAATAAGTGTTTAAGAGCTTCATGACCCCAGTTCACCCTCTTTTCGATCTCAACTCAGGCTTCAATTCATACATTTCCAACTCAGCCAAGGGTACGTGGGAGCCAAAAATGACTTTTAGAGAAGGGCAGACTGGCTTCTGCTGGTGTGTTTCAATCCAAGTGTCACACCAAGAAAATGAAGCCTCTGCTTAGCTCTTCATGAACTGGAGAGCTCTGCATGAACTTCAGTTCTCTGCTTAGAACGGCAAGAAAAGAAGAGCTAAATACCTGTCTGCATAAATGAAACCTTTTACATCATTACTTTCTTCAGTGTGGTAAATATTTGAATGTCTGTACAAAGTCACTTCAGTCGTGTCCAACTCTCTGTGACCCTGCGGACTAGAGCCCACCAGCCACCTCTGTCCATAGGATTCTCCAGGCAATAATGCTGAAGTGGGTTGCCATACCCTCCTCCAGGGGAATCTTCCTGACCCAGGGATCAAACCCACATCTCCATGTCTCCTGCATTGGCTGGCAGGTTCTTTATCACTAGTGCCAGAATAACTATATCAATAATAACTCCAATGTGGGAGCAGGAGTGTTCCCCATGCCACCAAGCAATTAATTCATTTCTGACACTATCTACTCAGAAAGAGTATCAGAGGCCACAGGACAAGGGCTCAATCCCACAAGACTTTAGATGCCAATCACAAACTTGAGGTATTACCTATGCTTCTCATTGGGTATAAATCAGAGTTCCCATGACTCCTCCTTGCATGCGTACATAATACGTCCCTTCAGTTGTGTCTGACTCTTTGCAACCCTAGGGACTGTAACCCTCCAGTCTCCTCTGTCCATGGAATTCTCCAGGCAGGAATACTGGAGTGGGTTGTCGTGCCCTCCTCCAGGAGATCTTCCTGATCCAGAGGTCAAACTTGCGTCTCTTACGTCTCCTACATTGGCAGGCAGGTTCTTTGCCACTAGGGCCATCTGGGACTCCTCCTGGGGTTCAGGTAATTTGGTAGAGCAGCTCACAGAACTCAGGAAACCTGTTTACTCACCAGGTTTCTGATTTACAAAGAATATCAAAGAATATGAATCAGATAGAAGACACGCACAGGCAAGGCATGGGGAAGGGGCATGGAGCGCCTAAGCTCTCCCAGCCTCTCCATGTGATCACCAACCCAGAAGCTCTCCAAACACCATCCTTTTGGGGTTTCCCAGAGGCTTCATCACACAGGCAGGGTTGATTAATTTACTGGCCATTATTGATTGTTTCACCCTCCCGCCCCTCTCCCCTCTCTCGAAATCAGAGGATGGGACTAAAAATTCTAACCCTCTAATCATGTGGTTGTCCACCAGCCACCATCCTGAGGTGACCAGAAGTTTTTCTAAAGTCACCTCATTAATACAAGAGCATCTTATGATGCTCATCACTCAGGAAATTCCAAGTGTTTTAGGAGATCTGTGCCAGAGACTAGACAATACATATCTATTATAAATCACAAAATCACAATATACAAGGTATTTTTCTCTTATTATTTTACTCAGAATCAGATCTGCAGGAGGACAGAGTGCTCCCTCTTATAGCATGGTCTAAAGAATAGACTTAAGTAGGTCAGCCCATGCACACAAAGAGATAAATGGTTACTGAACATTGTAATGAATGTTTTCCTCCAGGGAGACAGACAGAGCCATGCTCACATACACTCTTGCTCAAGGTTGTACAATGGATCCAATGAAGCTATGAGATCTAAGGGTGATGGTTCTCAAAGTGTGGATCTCGGCCACTTATAGCCAGGTTATCTTTGGTGATTATTAGAAATGCAGATTCCTGGGCTGAAACTCTACTCACTGAATCACAGTCTCTGCTGTTGACCTGAGAATCTGCAGTTTAATAGGCTTCTTAGAACATTAAAACTCAAGAACTACTTCCCCAAGGTCTAAAAGGAGACATGTCTCTAAGGAAGATGTGGTAGTCTCTCTTTGTAAAATTGTATTGGGAATCAGTGATGACCAGATACCAATCAGGTCCTTTAAGAGTTAGAGTTGTACACATTTAAGCCCCAAATTCACATCACTTGATAACAAAAAAAATCTCAAACCATAAATGTAGAAAGCAAAATTCTGAACAGGTAGAGTCTTAGGCACCTCACAGAAATAAATGCAAAACTTCTCTGAAGTTGAAGCTGTCTTCAGCCTAGGCTTCAAAGAATTCCCAAAAGTAATTCACTGGGGAACTCACAGTCAAACTGAAAAAAGCACAGGAAGTAATAAATCATTAGGAGTGCATATCAGCAGAAATAACAGACTATCCAGACACTGGAAATATCAGGCATAGACTTAAAAGTAATTTCTACATCATGCTTAAAGAAGTAAAAATGAGGTTGAAAAAAGCTTCAAGGAAGAGAAGATAATGACCAAAGTTGAAAAATAACCAAAAGTAAATGTGTATATATATATATATATGCCCACACATGTATACATATATATGTATATAATTATGCTAAATACACAAATATGTTTGTATTAAATATTATATAAATATATTTATAATAAGTATTAAGTATTTAAAGAGAGAGAGATAAAAATCATTGAAATTTTAAAAGTCAGTGGATTGACTGTCATCAGGCACAAAGGAACTTTCTGGGGAGATAAAAATATTCTACAACTGAAATGTGATGACGGTTGCACAACTGTAAGTTCACAAAAACTTATCAGTTCTACAGTAAAAAGGGATAAAACTTATGGTGTATAAGGTAAAAGTTGCTCAGTCACGTCCGATTCTTCGCGACCCCATGGACTGTGAATTCCCCAGGCCAGAATACTGAGGTGGGTACCCATTCCCTTCTCCAGGGAATCTTCCCAACCCAGGGTCTCCCACATTGTGGGCAGATTCTTTACCAGCTGAGCCACAAGGAAGCCCAAGAATAGTGGAGTGTGGTAGCCTATCCCTTTCTCCAGCAGATCTTCCTGACCCAGGAATCAAACCAGGGTCTCCTGCATTGCAGGCAGATTCTTTACCAACTGAGCTAACGGGGAAACCCTTTATGGTATATAAGGTAGTCCTTAATAAAGTTGTTTAAAAAGAAAGTTCAAAGAATTGCCTTCAAAATAAATTAAACACAGATGAGAGTAAACTAGTGAACCAGAAAACAGATTAGAAGAAATCATTTGGAATGATTCACAGAGAGACAGAAAGATGGAAAATACACCTGAGAGGATAAGAGAGGCATAGAGAATAGGGTGAGATGATCTAACTTATGTCTAATCAGGTAATGACCAAACAGAAGCAGAAGATATTAAGAAGAGGCGGCAAGAATATGCAGAACTATACAAAAAAGATCTTAATGACCTGGATAACCACAATGGTGTGATCACTCACCTACAGCCTGACATCCTGGAGTATGAAGTCAAGTGGGCCTTAAGAAGTATTACTACGAACAAAGCTAGTGGAGTGATGGAATTCCAGCTGATCTAATTCAAATCCTAAACGATGCTGTGAAAAAGTGCTGCACTCAACATGCCAGCAAATTTGGAAAACTCAGCAATGTCCACAGGACTGGAAAAGGTTAGTTTTCATTCCAATCCCAAAGACGGGCAATGCCAAAGAATGTTCAAACTACTGCACAATGACACTCATTTCACATGCTAGCAAGGTAATTCTCAAAATCATTCAAGCTAAGCTTCAACAGTATGTGAATTGAGAACTTTCAGATGTATAAGTTGGGTTTCAAAGAGGCAGAAGAACCAGAGATCAAATTGCCAGCACACATTGGATCATGGAGAAAGCAAGGGAATTCCAGAAAAATATCTATTTCTGCTTCATTGACTACGCTAAAGCCTTTGACTGTGTGGAACACAACAAATTGTGGAAAATTTTTTTAAAAATAGGAATATCACACCATCTTACATCTCTCCTGAGAAACTTGTATGCAGGTCAAGAAGCAACAGTTAGAACCAGACATGGAACAACGAACTGGTTCAAAATGGGAAAGAAGTATGACAAGGCTAACAAGTAGGACAAGTATATTGTCACCCTGCTTATTTAACTTATCTCTAATTGCTTTTAAGGTCTCTTTTTCTGTGGTTTTGAAACAATGTATCTATGAATAGAATTTCTTCTAATGCTTTGGATTTTGGGGGCTCCCTAAATCCCTTGGACTGCAAGGAGATCCAACCAGTCCATCCTAAAGGAGATCAGTCCTGGGTGTTCATTGGAAGGATTGATGCTGAAGCTGAAACTCCAATACTTTGGCCACCTCATGCAAAGAGTTGACTCATTGAAAAAGACCCTGCCTGATGCTGGGAAGGATTGGGGGCAGAAGGAGAAGGGGACAACAGAGGATGAGATGGCTGGATGGCATCACCGACTCAATGGATATGGGTTTGAGTAAACTCCGGGAGTTGGTGATGGACAGGGAGGCCTGGAGTGCTGCGATTCATGGGGTCGCAGAGTCGGACACGACTGAGCGACTGAACTGAAATTCCATAATTTGCCTTTAATCTGGTCTAGGAAATTCTCTGAAAAGCTTTGACTCATTTTCTATAAATCTTAGCTTCATCAAACCTTCAGACCTTCTTTCAGTTCCCTAATTCTCTCTTCAATTATGTCTATTTATCCATCCTAATTACTACATCTAATTTTTAGTCCTGAACTCTGCCTGGACATTCTCTTATTCATCAAACATATATAATTCTTATTCCCACATTTCTTCTGATACTTTCAATTTCTGCAGTCTTTGAAGGTTTGATTCTGTCATTTGTTATTTCTTCTCTTGCTTATGATGGCATGTTTGTGATTTTGGATTTGAGCTTGTTTCTTGGAATACTAGTGGGAATGCTTTGAGGTTTGTGTTACAAGCACACTCCTCCAGCAAGGATTTGGGGCTGCTTCCTTGGACTCTATCAACTCGGAATCACCGTGAAAGAAATTCAGTTTGAGGCTTTTTAGGACATATGGGTATGGCAAACTTCTACACAAAACCTACGTGGAGATTAGCTATGCTAAAGAATTCCCATGGGATTCTCATGTCAGCTTTCTCTCTAATCCACAACCCTCAGTTGAGGCCTACATTTTCTTCACAATAACTCTGAAAATTTTATTTCCTAATTTACTCTTTTGCCAAGCATGTCATTTTCCATTTTGGTTGACTTCCCACCTTTCTCCAATCCATGGCTTAATTTCCCATCTCCCATATGTGACCCATTAAAACTGAATGATCTAGTCAGCAAGATATTAACCAATGCCCCCCTCTCCTAGTATAACTATCAGCTTCAGTACTTGTTGTCTTATTTTGTGTGTCTTAGAATTCTTTTTCTTCTTCTTAATAACTCACATTAAACTATATAAAGGAAATGAGGGGTTTTTTGCATTTTTATACAGCATTAAAATTTGTACTAGGAAGTTCCTCAGGTCATTTAGTCTACCATATTGTCAGAAATTCTTGTTATCATTTTTCACATATATAGACCCCCAGCTTAAGTACAAGAATGGGTGGGAGCTTGAAGAGGTTTAAGGAGAAAAGCAAAAGGTTCTGGCAAATATTACAACTATCTATCTGAGTGACGGCTGAGAGCTAAGGAAGCACAAAACAGGTAACGGAAGAAAAAATGTACATATTTGTAAGTAGGTATCTGCTTGCATGTATTTATATAATAAAACTATGGACTTTTGTACAAATAAGGGACATAGTAGCAATGCATATTGTTTTTCCTTGATATGTATACATTTATATAATTAATCAACTTTTCTCCTTCCTACTTCCAATTATTCCACTTAAGACTACATAAGACTTTTATATCAAGGGAGATTGTTTTTAAGGATAAAGAACAAACAAGACACAGAGATGGACAGAGAAATTCACGAAATTTATCTCTTCTTGGGAAGAAGTTGAGAACATCTTTATTTCAACAGGGATAGGTGCTGCATATCACGCAGAACCATGATATTCTTTTGTTTTCTGGAATCTTACATATGGATACCAGGGTAGTAAAGATGCCGTGTATTCCCAAGGGTGAACTGTGACAGACAACATCTGTTGAATATTCTATATATACTATACCCGCCCTTCTAAATTCTCCCTCCTACTGGACACTTGTACACAGAGATCCCATTCCATTTCTCCAGTGAGACTCATTTGAACACAATTTGGAAGGAAAAAGAAAAGTACAAGTAATATTCTCCAGTGGCAACTGTCAACAGACTAATGAGCATCAGACAGCTAATGTGGGACTTGCCAATATCTTCCAAGCATCTTTCTGAGAAGCCACCCTGGTGCTATGGACAGCTAAGATCACCAACAGAAGCCCCCCGCAATTCCTGCAGATTTGTTTCCTCCCTGATCTGCATTTCTCAGACCTAATGCCTGTGTAAACCCAATTCTCATATTAAATCCTTTCTTACTGGAAATGCCAGTAGTGATTTATGATTTCTTGACCAAAGTCTAACTCAGCAAGCAAAGGCATTGAAAGAAAAAATAAGGGGGGAAATGCTATTTAGAGTTAACTTAGGTCAGTCAGTATTTTATTAGCCAACTACTATGGCAGTCATGGGCTCAGGCACAAAGATATATGTTATTTATGCTGAACTCATCTATCCTTGGTGGTGGTTCAGTTGCTAAGTTGTGTACGACTCTTACGACCCCATGGACTATAGACTGCCAGGCTCCTCTGTCCATGGGATTTTCCAGGCAAGAATGCTGGAGTGGATTCCCATTTCCTTCTCCAGGGGATCTTCCCAACCCAGGAATCGAACCTGGGTCTCCTGCATTGCAGGCAGATTCTTTACCAACTGAGCTATGATGGAAGTCCATCTATCCTTAGGTCCTTCTCACATGGTCTGTATTTCTGGTGTACCCAGTACACTGGACAACATAAGGTAAGACGGACAAGAAAAGCAACGGTTGGCTGTTAAATTTTGTGAAGAGATTATCTATTTAAATAATGATCTAATTTTCAGGCATCCTATTTGAGCACAAGCTAAGCCATTATAGATTCTTTAATTTAAAAAATATTAACATTAAAAATCAGCTCCATCTTCTGATAGGGTGACTATCAACATTCTCAGAGCAGCCCCTACTTTGTTTCAGCATATTAAGCCCAAACAAGTTGAGAACCATTAACTTAAGAACATCACACTGAAGAGACCAATGTTTAACTAATATAAACATATATAAAGGCAGACTGATAAAAGAATGGAAAGGAAATAACTACAGTTCTATGCAGAGAGCACTTCTCCAATTGTTAAGGCAGCTAACTTTTCTCTATCTTGGGGAATCTCGGGAATTTGCAAATAAATTGATATAAACCTGTCTTTTCTGCCAAGAAAACAACTCAAAGTATTTAAATTATTAATGTTGTGCCAGTAAAGTCAATTCTGCTTTCAGAGACCAGTATATTTTTCCACTTCACTTAAAGCACAAAGAGACAATCTATATGAGTAAGTTTTAAAATTGTTTGTTTCAAAGAAAGAAATGCTTTGAACTTCAGTAACACACGATTCCAAGTTAATAACCAAGAACTTCAGACAGAAAACCTACAAAGATCTCCCACAGTTCCTTGGTTTCTCCACAGCAGCAGTAAAAGTAAATTAAGAATAAAATCAATATTGGATTTACAATTTTATTCAAAGGATGAATACAAAACAGAAAGAGAGAAAATTCAAAGCAAATATACTCAATATTTCAAAACAATTCTACACACAAAGCAAATGGGGGGGGGGGGGGAACCACCAAAAGCCCCCATAAATCACACTGGCTAGATACATTCAAGTCTAACAGAAAGAAACTTGAATTTAATGCAATTTTGCTTACCTAGAAACGGAAAAGTTTTTATTGTCTCAGATTATTTTCCATCCCAGTGTGGGGCATTCTTTGAAGACAAAGCTTTCTAATTGAGTCCATCTCACATTGAACTTGCCATAGTAAAACATCCTTGCTGTTGCCACACTGGCTTTTCCTAATGCCAACAACAGTGTCACCTAAAAGGGGCTGTTTGCAGAAACAAACTGTAGTGATCCTGACAGATCTAGACCTTTGAAGTTTGCCTATTGCATGACAATCTAAAATTAATGGACATCAACCTTTGGGTCTCACAAATTAAGAATACATTAGTTAAGAACATGTGATCATTTGCCTTTTAGGTACAATGGATCTAGAACTCGGGAATTCTGGCCATTTTCCTTCTATGACCACACAGTATTTATCTCTATTTCAAAACATACAAAGCTGAGTGACAGAGGCAAAAATTAACCCCTAAAGATCCCCCAGGTGTACAATTGCTGTGAGTTCCACAATATAACTTATTTGCATTGTTGGAAATAATGCAATACTCACTATACTACAGAAATTAAAAACATATGAAACCATGCCAATTGCTTTCCTAACAGGCATAAATGTTTTACTTTTTATAAACATATACAAAGGCAGATTGATAAATGAATGGGAAGGAAATAGCTACAGTTCTATCCAGAGAACACTTCTTCAACTGCTTACAAGCTCCACTTTTTATTCCATATTTCAATTACATATCCATGCTCCATATTCAAATATTTTTTGAAATATGGAAAAGGAAATCTGGCTGCATAACAGCATTCTTTATGAAAAAATACACATGTGAACTTTATGAATCATGTTAACATGAAGATCACAAACATGTCCTTTCAACTGTGGAAATAATCTCTTGTATACATACTAACCAAAAAGATAGTAATAAATTTTGTCTGGTTCAATGACCTATAACCTGGCGACTTATATTATGACAAGATTAGCTTTGATCTCTGGGATGCTTGTTAAAGCTAGCTAATAAAGTTTCTACATCATTTTTTAAAATGAGATAGAACAGTTTAACCATGGATAATGAGAGAAACTTAATAAGGACTTCTTTCGCTCATCCAAAAAATTAAAGAACTTATTTTTCCTTAAATTTACTCTAATGAAAAGTGGCCTCTTAATTTCTAGGGAAATTATTTCTTGGCCTTTAAAAGTACTCAGTAAATACTTACTGATAGTGAATTGAAGAGGATTTAAAGGAAACTTTTCACTAGAAGTAAAGCTAAATTTTACATTAAAAATGTGGCCTGTGGAAAAAATGACTCATGCTGATGTGGCAGCCCTGGGCTTTGCTGCAGAGCAACACAGAGCAAAAGGGAGATGAGAGATTGGGCTCAATTCTATGGGAAGGCAACACAGCACATCCATTCATTCAAACCATGCTGGGCATAACTCTGCCTCCTGCAAAACACAGCAAGTGCTGTAAGCACTAAGGATAGAGATTTTTAGCTCGCTGTTTATAAAAGGATCCTGTAAAAGGACTCTTTGTTCTACAATTAATAGACTGCCAGACATGACAGAAACTTTAGATTTGGAGAATATGCTGTTTTACTATTCACCCATCCTAAACACCCTTCTTTTGCAACAATCAACAACTTAAAGTTGCTGATCACTATATACCCTGTATATGCACTAGAAACAACATATTCTCACAAAAAATTCTAAAAGACTTGAATAAGTATAATATTAACAAAGCATAACATCAGAGAAAGTAGAGCCTTTGTTTTATCTAATGATCCTTTTAAAAGTAATTGGGATGTTGGAGTGAAGACATGACTTCTGAATATAAATGTAATATTTCTTCTTTTTAAAAGCAACAGTAATGAATAAACTTTTAGTATCAAAAATGTTTACTGACAAAGTAAATACTGGCTACATTCTTAGTACAATACAATCTTTAACACAACGACAAACATGTATATACTTCAAATATTGGCAAATTGCTTAAAACTGTAATTCTCAGCAAGATTTGGGTAACTTATTCACAGTTCGGAATTACAGTCATTAGACTGAGAAGACATGAGGACGAAATGACTAAGTGGCTCAGTAAACTAAACATTCATCTTAAACAATAGAAAACTAAAACAAAGCCAGGATGATTCTAAAATTTTCAGCTCAAAAGAAATATAACTTAAACAAATATGAAAAGTTTTATTTAAGCAAAAAAAATGTCTACTGCAGAACAGTTTTAAAAGGCTAACAGGATCATTTCTATATTCATTCTGAACACTAGTATAGTAAGAAAGGTAATTTGAGATTTCTTAAAAAGTTCTCATTAGCCATTATTTATCATATATTCCGTAACATTGATATCAAGTTACTACAGACTCACAAGTTAAAATGGCATAACTTGACAGTTTTGTTAGTTAACTATGATTTTTATTTTAACCGTGGATACTATCAGTTCAAAGCTAGTATTATCCATCCTATTGGTTATTATCATGGATGTAAAGAGAGTTAAACTCGTCAAGTTAGAGAAACACTGACATATTAACAACCTTTAAATATTGCGGGGGGAAAAAATGATTTCGTTGTTACAATTTTTAACTTGAGGCTCTAACACAAGAAAACAAAGAAAGTAATCTGAAATACATTTTCACAGGTAAAACACTACCTGGTATTCTGATATAAAAAAATCTATTACTGAATATGTGGTTATAACACTTTTTTAGCTATCTTTACCATTCCCTTCAATTTCTTTGGCCTTCATAAATTCAATGTGAGCTGTGAATTCTTTTTAAATAAACATTTTGAATAACATTGTCCTCGTTAGAAAAATCACTTAAGCTGTAGCATGTAATAATTAACCTCAGTCTTTCCCTTTTACTGCTATAGTATATAGCCTAATTAAAAAGAGAGAGAGAGACAAAGGAAACTGACCCCAAAGGACTTCTTAAAATATGTTTGTTAAGGTCAACATTTCAGATAGTTTTCCCTCTTTCAAGAGTTACTAGAAATATGTCAAAGGAATATAACCAAGGAGCTAACGGGGTTCCATAATTAACTTAGGTCAAGAGAACTGTATTCAAAAGGTTAAGACAATATCATCTCAGAAACATCTTTCTAAGAACCTTAAAGAAAATCTTTATTAGCTCTCTAACCAACAGTCTCACCTACATGTCACCTGTGTCAGTTCCCTTTTAGCTGTGATGCTTGTTTTCACCTTGTATCTAACAACCACTGTTCCTTACAGTACTACAGACACATGGATTTATTGCCTGTGGTAACAGCTAACTCTGCAAAATGCACTTCACCTCTTAGGAACATGATATACACCAAAACTTGAACCATCATTTAAATGAACAAATTCACTCCCAACATTTAAAAGCTCAATTCCATTTTCCCACTCTCTCACCCTGTACCTTCCAATGACCTGAGTCTCAAGGAGCGATAAGTACACCGGGAGACAGGTGGACTTTAAACAGGATGTATTTTTCAGTTTCTGGCACAGTGACTTTCACATAATATGCTGCTGACAGAGTTATAACAAGCCAAAACCAGTTAACATCAACTTTCCTCCAACTATTTATTCCTATGGCATAGATGATTTAAAAAGACAGAAAAGGTGACTGATGCCAAAGTAACAATCATTTACTGGGCCATGTGTTACATGCTAATATGACCCTTGACCTAAAAAGGCTCATGGCCTGGGTAAAGAGTACTAAGTTATACACAAGTGAATTTAAATTTTAAATGTACTACAAGAATTTTTTATATGAAGGACTCCTTTTGTAGAATATCTTTCTCAAAAAATGATTTTCTTATACTTATTACATTGGTTTTATCTGAGCATCCACACTTACTAGCAGTTTGCCTCATTACAGTATTTTGTGTTCATAATTCATAAAAGCATCTAAAAATCACTACATTAAACAGTGTAGGGAGCAAGAAAAAGGGGTAGAGAAGAAAAACGATGTTTGTTTGGAAAATACCACTTCTTTTTTCTTACTATTGGTTTTTGAGATTTGATTTAGAACTTATCCTAGCCTGTAGTGTATCTGTGTGTGTCTGAGAGTGAGAAAAAGACACAAACACACACACAAAGAGGGAGAGGAAACAGACTGGAAACTAATGACTGACTTCACATACCAGTTTCACTTAGAAAGCTAATCTGAACTTCAGAAATGCTACAAATCATACAAATCATGTGCATAAAAATGCTAAAATAACATAGTTAAGGATGGCACTACACACATACTAAAACTAGCAGGCCTACACAAAATAATACTACAAACAATTAAAATAGATAATCAATTTATACCTGCAGTAGCTATATAATGACATGAATAGTAATCCTATTTCATTTTAAAAACAGGTTTCTAGTCTCAATCTAAGAGTATTTCTGAATTATCTCAACATATGCCAATTCTTTCTCTCATGCTAACACAAGGCGGAATTCTATGCTTCTCTTACAATAGCTACTAGAAGTTCAAACACAGAAAATGGAAAAGGCTCAGCTAACTTTAATAGGCTAAATATCTTACCTTCTCAATTTAAAAATGAAAACTTCTGAAGGAAAAGGACTTAACCAAAACATAAACACACTGCCTTGTAATGCCCAAGATGTTGCCAGAAAGCTCCGTGAAGAAATTATTATTCACAATTTTTGGGTGTCAAACTAGTATTCTACTCTAAATTTTTTAATCTAAGTTGTTAAGTTTCCATTTCTGACACTAACCAGCTGAAGGCACCTCAATATCACTTTTACATTTATATTTTCTTCATTCCTAAGTGTATTTCAGGGGTAAAACACAGAATATTCAGACAGAAAAATACCTAGAAAGTAATACTAAAACTGTTACATAATCCTTCACTATTATAAGTGTAAAGCAGATAGCTTTTTCTAATTTTAGCCCATCATATACATTTAGCCAAATTTTAGTCAAAAGACTTGCAAATCTTCCAAACAACAGAAAGGAGTTTCCAAACTGGCATGAAGGTACTACAGTTTGATTCAACAAAGCAGTAAAGGGAAGTTAAAATTAACTGTAAGGAATTCTTCTCTGGGACAAAACTGAAGAGAATTCTGAACATCAGTATTGATTTGAGATATTTGATAGCAACTCTATGTGGTGATTTCAAAGAACAAGATAGAATGTCCTTCAGCAGTAATTTTTTAAAAGAAACTACAGATACAAGGAAACCAAAACCACTTTTAGGAGATTAAAAGAAAAAACCAAGAAGTAGGATATCCAACTTATCTGCACCCCATCTTCAAATTTAAAATCATATTGTCAGCTGTTCAAAGCAGCTCAGATTTAAAGTCTGTGCTATGAAATTGTGCAAGCATTCTCTGCTAAAGGCTGGAGAAAACCAATGCACTACTATACTTCTTAGCTTCCTAAGAAACCTTGATTTACAGAAAACAGGCAATAAATCTGAGACTACGGTTAACTTGGATAGAAATCCCATGAAGAAGGTTTCAGTTTTTAAGTTTCATAGACTGATTTAAAAACAAAACAATAAATTTCAAAATAATCACGGCATTTTCTCTTTATAACTTAGCAAAACCTTAATTAAATATCCAAGTACATTGTCACTGGCTTTAAATATTCCAATTTAACACACTTTCCAATTAAACACACTTTCATTGCCCTGAATGAAATATGAACGTATGCTGAAACAAATGCCAATTATTTTAATAACACACAATCCTTTCAGTTTGAAGTGGAGGGTCCCAAAATCCAACACTCAGCATCCTTTAAAAAAAATGAGAGCTAAATCTCTCTGATACCGATACCAACATAGATTCCACTATTCAAACTCCCCCACAAATCACTGGAAAAATATGAGGTAATTTCACAAAAATCATAAATTGAATGGAATAATTATAACTGATATATAAATAAGGATTTACTAAAAAAGGCTTAAAGGGGTGATCTCTTAAATCAAGTTTTAAATACAAAAGGTGTCTTGTGTTGCTTAATCGCCCAGTTTCAGATGCTTCTTACTCTACGGTTACAGATTTGGCAAGATTCCGAGGGAAATCAACCTGCAAAAAAAACAGAAGTAAGATTTGAGAGATGATACAAACTGGGGTGGGGGCCACGTGGGGATGGCTGCTATCAGCAAATTATTTTTGCTGATACAAACATAAAAACAGCCCTGTCCTGGTGGTCCAGGGCTAAGACTCTGCACTCCCAATGCAGGGGCCTGGGTTCGATCCCTGGTTGGGGAACTAGATCTTGCAAGCCAACTGAGAGTTCACATGCTGCAACTTAAGATCCTGCATGTCACAACTAAGAGCTGCTGCAGCCAAATAACCGAAGAAATCCCATAAAAATAGAAAACAACTTGTTCATTAACCATCTTTACTAAAGACTACAAAGAATTTGATTAGAAATACAGTAATATAAAGCATCTTAAAACGACCTGAAATC